>NC_134710.1:326127016-326435766 GCF_043290135.1 Rhipicephalus microplus | reverse complement strand
CGTTTGTTGCTATTGCATCCTTGCACGGCACATTGTTTCCGATGCTACCGACCAAAGCACTCGGCTTTAAAGTAATTCGCATCGTTCTGCTGACCATTGGACACTGCAATGAAGACGTTTACTAACGATAAAACGCGCCTAACAGTTTCGCGCACAACAGAGAACGCAAGCAAGCGTAGAACAATAAAGCACGTGAGGGTTTGTGTCTTCGCAGACGAATGTTACGTGTGGGCCTTGCCATGTGTACCCTTCTAGTGCAAGGCCTGAGCTGAGAAATAATAGCATGAGCAGAGGGCCCTAAAATAATTTTTTGCATCAATAAAAGCTGTTATATATTGTTTGTTCATTACACCTACATGTTATTGTTGTGAAAAAAATCTTGTTTGTAAAGCTTATTGCTTGCTTCAAATTTGTATCAAACTTGGTTTTTCAATATTAGTGTTTGTTCCTCCACACATAGTCACGCTTCAACCGCAGCTCCCACAACTGCCCATGCTGATGTCACTAGCAATAGCTTCTGAGCCGCTTTTTGCCCGAGCCTTCGCAGCCTATTTAAATAGACCTTGGCGCCGGCGTGACGCGACGATTAAACGAACGCCGGCACGCACCCGCCCCGGGTCACGTCGAAATGTATTGGCGCCTTGGCTGTGAAATGTAGTCACATTATTCCATAACACGCATCTCATAATTTTCATGTTTGCACCATCCCCATAGCTTCGTCATTCATTCACGTGACGTGATACCGAATTTGGCATATGTAAAGCTGGCTAAACGGCAGCGAGCGCATCGTGAGTGTGGCATGTAGTCACGTTGTTACATGGCACGCATGTCAGGATTATCATTTTTGAACGTGTTATTCATCTATATCGTTCGTTCGCGTCACGTAATACTAAGTTTGGTATATGCGAAGCTACCGAAAAGGCCGTGAGGTCATCATAAGTGTGGCATGTAGTCATGTTGTTACATGACACGCCTGTCAAGATTTTCATGTTCGGATGTACCGCTTGTGTTCGCCATGCAGTCATGTCATCCTATAGCAGTTTGCAACATGTCACGTGAACGGAACCACCACAGGAGCAGCAAGATCATGAAATGTAAATAATGGCATTTATGACATAGATGTCATAATCATACAGTCATATTATACAGTCATGGTATGTCATACCGATTTCCGTATAAATACCATTATTTGAACGGCCAGGAGATCTAAAAGGTGTAGGCGGCTAGCTAGCTAGCTAGTTCGCTAGCTAGCTATCTCTATATATATCTATATATCGCTAGCTCGCTAGCTAGCTAGCTAGCTAGCTAGATATCTAGCTAGCTAGCTAGCTAGCTATCTAGATAGCTATCTATCTAGCTATCTAGATAGCTATCTATCTAGCTATCTAGCTAGCTAGCTAGCTAGCTAGCTAGCTAGATAGATAGATAGATAGATAGATAGATAGATAGATAGATAGATAGATAGATAGATAGATAGATAGATAGATAGATAGATAGATAGATAGATAAATAGATAGATAGATAGATATAGACTCACAGCCACCGAAGATTGCTAAGAAATTAAGAAATGCTTCTCATTTGAAATGTACTCGAGAAAATATAGACATGTTCAATACATCACCCGTTCGCACAGCAAATTCATTTATATGAATGAAAGAATTAGCTGTGTCTAAACCTAGTAATGCGCGAGGATGCGCAGCGAGATGCAAGGTTAATCTAACTGTTTAGCTTGATTTTATGTATCAACGCGCTTCTCAAGGAGTGCAGATTGTTCTTCTTCAGTCTCTTTGGCTCGGTTTCACAGTTTCTTGGTTTCGTTCCAAGGGCAATTCCTGGCTTGTTTCAGTCTCTATGACTCACTTTCCATATCTGCCGACGAATCCAAACGAGCCGCTCCTTCTACAGACCATTTCCACAGAGATGAGGAGTGTAGACTCCAACCGGTGCATTGTTTTTCCCTCGAACACTTTCACTGCGTGTCCGGCCTGCAACAGATACCCCTCCCCCCCCCCCCAAAAAAAAAACCCTGGCCACAATCCTGAATGCACCTGAATGAAGGTGCTATTAAAACAAAATAATTTCAATATTATTTAGTTCTTTCAACTTTTTTATTAAATGACATACGTTTAGTCTGTATATTTATTATACTTGGCTATTTCATTTTAATGATTCGGTGCTGGTGTTGGTGAGTTCCCGTTGCATATTTAGGAAGGCATTTCTCATTTTTCAGCAAAGTGAGCGTGCGCACACGTGTGTTTGTGAGAAAGATTGCGTATGTGTTGCCTGTGTGGGCGTGAGATGGTTTGTGTGTGTTATTTTCCCCACTCAGGGTGTGCATCGTGAATGACTCATACCGATGCAGAGAAACTTCTTCCTTTTATAAATATACGTTTCACTGAGTATATAAATACGTTCTGCCACGTGCGACAAAATATCTCGGCTCACAAGCTATAGATGTTGCACAGCGTGTTGCCAGATGCTCGGCATACTGTGTCAAATTTGCTTTCCTTCTATTCCTTCCTCAAAACTTCTGTTTCCTTCTATTCTGTTTCCCTCTACTTCATCTTTCATCAAAACTCCTGTTTACCTCTATTTCATCCCCAAAATTTCTGTCGAGTGACAGCTGCGAAGTGGCTGTCACTTGAAGGAACTGATTGATTGATATGTGGGGTTTAACGTCCCATAACCACTATATGATTATGAGAGACGCCGTAAAGGAGGGCTCCGGAAATTTAGACCACCTGGGGTTCTTTAACGTGCACCCAAATCTGAGTACACGGGCCTACAACATTTCCGCCTCCATCGCAAATGCTTGAAGGAACTACAAGACAACGTGGTGCTCTGACAAGATGGGCGAGTCGTAGCCAGTTGCCTATCAAGAGGCCGCTGGAACTCGGTAGTTTATTGGGTAGCCGTCTCGCTTGGCTCAAATGAAGCCTTCAACAAAGCGTGACTGGAACCTATAGTCAACATATCGTGCCCCCAGCAAAGACAAGCACACATTGCTCAATAGCCATTTTATACACGGTTTAGTTGTCATTCGCGCTGATGAAAGCTTTTTACGACAGCCGTCGTTCTTAAAATGTTCTTATAGTTCGGTGACAATCCATTCACTTTCGTTAACGAACAAAAGTAAAGGTTCTCTGGGTCTTCTACATTTTTTAAGTTTTGTCGAAACACTTTTTCTCCTCGTTAAGGACTTGCTTTATCGATTGATTGCACGTGGCTTACTGACCCCCCCCCCTTTTTTTAATGAAGTGACTGAGAGAAAAAAAACATTTGTGCTCAATACATACACCGTGCGCACATAGCAGCTAGGGGGCTCAGAACATCAATAGTCGAAGATAATATTGATCAAAGTGCTTTGTTTTTGTGATTTAACAGTCATTTCAGAATCATATGCTCTGTACCTATTTTTTAAACCAAAGAGTGCCCTCCTAATATTTTTTAACTACAATAAAAGCTCTTTTATTTACACTCGAAGGAAAATAAACCTTGGGATCGTTTGAATTTTCCTGAATTCTAATTAGAAGGTGCGCGCTAAAAACAATGGACATCACACCCACTGTGCGGTCAGCAGAACTCATTAAGGCCACCTCTGGGACCGTTATCGCGAAATAGGCGCTAGCACATCTTTGTGAAAAGTGATTCAGTAAGGCAAGTTCATAGAGCTATAACAGGAGGCAGAATTTATTTAACAGTCAGTACGTGAAAAACAAGCACTGATATGTATAATAATAGCAGTAATTTTTGGGCTTTACCATACCGATGCCACCATATCAATATGAGAGACGCCGTAGTAGAGGGCTCTGGAGGTTTCGACCACCTCAGAATATTTAACGTACTCCTAAAACAAGACACCTAGGCCTCAAGCAATTTAACCTCCACTGAAAATGCGGCTGCCACCACCGAGACTTCATTCCACCACCTGCGGGTCAGCAGCCAAGTGCCTCAGCTAACCAACGTGGTGGTTGGGCGGTGATATGCATTCATGTGAGCAGGAAGCAATATTCTGAAATATAGGCCGCTATTTATCCTCCAAGCTCTAAGATACACTTATTTACATCGTTAACGTAATGAAGTTTAAAGTAATCAGTCATTTGCGTTTGATTGCGTTTCTTCTGACGCGGTTTTATGGGCATCGTTTGCAGTTTGCCCCAGTGCTCCAGCGCAGCCTCTGAGTTTTCATCTTCTCAGAAATACTGCTGTTTCATTGTTTCTCATATTTATAGAATTTAGTTTGCCTTGTTATTACAACACATTGTGATCACCAAGTGACGACATATGCGAGGAGCGATAAAATTTATGCAGGGCAGCCCAGATCCAATTAACTGTTGTGGGTACCATCATGTTCAAAATAACGAGAGTTTTTCCCCATATAAATAAACAGGGCTGGAAGGCCCCAGGGCGTCAGTTTGAATCAACTGTAAGATTGAGTTAAGCGAGTTCGACTTAACGAGCATTTACTGTATAAATCGTTCACCTCAATGGTCTGAATTATCTTCTTGGTTATGGAAGTTAGCTAAACATCGGCCATGGTACTACTCGCGAAATTCTTCTCACACTTTAATGGTTCGTTAGAGGCGCGAATGGAGGTTCGCATATTTAAGGCATTCGGACCAGTGATAAATAAATAAAACTACAATGCGGTGGTGTTGAAGAAATCGTTTCGCAGAAATTCCGACGTTGGCGTCATTGGTTGTGAGCAAAAAATCATCATCTTATGATTGATTTAAATATAGAGAACACTGCAAAGAAAATAAATAAATGACAACAAATGTAGAAGTAGATAGGAGAACGAACAAGTGTTGTTTGGGATGGAGTTGGAATTGAACTCAGGTCGTATGAACAGCAAGTTCTACCACACGTCCACGCCAATGCGTGCGAAAGCAGTAAAAGGAACTTCCTTTGCTTGAAAAAGCAGTCAAAGTAGCTTTCATGCTTCACAAACAAACGCATCCTGTATGCATGCTTCGCAATGCTACATAAAATATTGCAGCAGTTATGCGTGGTACAAGCGTACATTGCCAACGAGTGTCAGAATATGTGATTATCATAATGGCTCCGTGGTTGGAAGACAGCACTCCATTACAAAAGGCCGAGACGCTACTGCGCCTATTCCCTTAAGGCCACATAGCGGGTGCATAGCGAATTCGAAGAGCTTTCATGTACTAAGATTTTGAAGTACGCACTAGAAACAAGATGTCACTATCGCGTTCAACTCCTTAAGGCGAGGCATTAGTGTTCCCTATTTTTTTCTATCTACTACAATTTCATAGGTTCTGAAAATTTCTGCGACAGTCAATTCATTAGAAAACAACGTCTTTTAAAGCACGCCTGGCGGCCAAGGTTATCCGTAACCCTCCCCTACAGCATCTTTTAAAACTTAGCTCGCTTTAGCACGTTGAGTGTGATTGAGAATTTATAAGAAGGAAAAGAGGTCGGCCTGAGCTAGTTCGCTCTAGCCTGCTACTCTACACAGGGAATAAAGGAAAGGGAAAGAAAGATTGTTAAAGAATATGTTAGGGACTGGACGAGGTGGCGCGTATGGGCAGTAGCCACTTAGCATAGACTAGTATCCAGTCCGGTGCTTTTGATGGAGTCTACAACAGCTTTTGTAGCAGTTTTTGACACTGTTTATTCATTCATTGCTGACATTATTTGGCTTTCACTCAGTGGCGTTCGTCCGACGCTTGCCAACGTAGAAGTTAGCATTTTCCTTTGCGTCACGTATATTGTGCTGTCATAAAATATATGCGCTAATGCTTCGCCCGATTGGCAGCGCTCACAATCCGGGTTGCCCACCCTGTTCATTAGGTGAGCATAGTGACGATTGAAGGCGACGTCCAGGTGAATCCGCTGCTGCACACTAGCATGTGTTCGACTCATTTTAACCAGAAGACTAAAAGTCTTATCGGGCTCTGTTTCCTGTAGATGCTTGTTTTGATGATGTGGTAGCGACCAATAAGTGGCAGTGCATGAGATCATAAGTGGCAGAATGCATGAGATCGCTCATGCATTCACGTATGAGCGATCTCAACAATGTGTGGACGTCACTTCGCGCATACGGTACTTTGACGTACATAGGAGCGTTGTAGACTGCCGCTCTTACTTCGCTATCGGCTAGTTCGTTGCCAACCAGGCAGCAGTGTCCAGGAACCCATTGGAGTGTAATCAAGAAACCACTTCTGTGCGCTAGGTTGAATGTTAGGACAATTCCTAACGCTAACGTGTGAAATTGGCCTCTTCTTGAGCAAGATTGGATACTTTAAAGCGCTGATTTTGGCTCGGACAGAATCGTTCATTTACGCGGTGCTTGGCCGTTAGAAAATTGTATACCCTCCTGTATGGCAACAAGTTCCGCCACTGTCGAAGATGACCTATGATCTATTTGCACGGCCGGGAAATACCGAGTTGAGGGATCATGAAGGCCACAGCTTAGGCTGACGAAGTTACGAATCCATCGGTGTAGATGTGCACAGAGTCGCTGTAACGGTCAGCCAAATTTGCTAAAGTGAGTTGCTTGAGGGAAACATAAAAAACACGCGACTTATTCGTAATTCCACGCATGTGAAGGCACTCTAGTGGTTCAGTCAATGTCCATGGAGGCACTCTGGAGATTACGGCAGGTGCAAACTCTGAAGGGATCATATGTCTATGCGTATCGAGAAATCGTGAATAGGTATAGCCTGGTCGGACCGCTTGTAGCGAAAACAACGGGTGCTATGAATGTCAGGTCAGCAGAAGAAGGTGCACTCAAAGAGGCTCAAAGGACGTGTAAACCTGGGTAGGGTAGGTGTGGGACTCCTCTATAGTGCAGGAGGTTGACGCGCACCATGGCAAGCCTACACATGTTCTCAGTGATCGTGCCTGAAGGCTCTCAAAGTACGAAGGCACGTTTCACACATGATGGAAGGTACAGGTGAGCTGTACCGTATATTGCCTACAAAAATTCCTCGTAGAACTCGTTAAACATCATGAAACGCAACCAAACCGTATTCGCACTTCATACTTCTTTCTATGCCCACAAGCAATACCTCGCTAAATTTCGAAAAGACATCAACATTTCGGTTGTTACGGGATGATTTGAAATACATATAGCATGTATTTACACACTACAACAGGCACTGTCAAAAGCGTCCATTTGGCTGACCAACACAGTTGTGTACCATCTATAATCTCCAGAAACTTCTATCGCTTAATCTAATTTCTCCTGGTGGCCACATGGCGGCGTCTAACGCGGGCGTACCATCGTCCATCGTTTATTGCTGAGACAAAGGTGGATGACTGACAAAGCAGGCGAGTTGTTCAAGAGGAGCGCTGGCGAAGAGGTGCCATGTTTCGCTTTGCTTTGCTGTCATATATACATGGCACGTACGCACTTTGGGGGATTGGCCAAGATTGCAACGTACAGACTTTTAAATGTTATTTTGGGTAAACTATGAAAACTAAAACTGAAGATAAAGAAATGAAATGACAATTATATTTAAAATATTCAATTTCACTACAAGTAATATGCTTTTGAGCCTGTATTCCCGACTGTTGTAATAACCTGACGGGAATAATTTTGAAAGCTTAAGTTCTAACTTAACGAAATGACGAATAATTTTAAGTACCAGAATAAAAGGGTACTCGTTGAGTATTTGTAATGAAATTACACATGGCATAAAAGGCATTCTTGTGGCAGTATCCAAAGTCTGAGGCACCAAAGCTAAAATATTTTCCTCCGATAAGGTCAAACCTGTTTTTGTAAAAGAAGTAATTAGAAATAGAGTTCTGATACGAGAATATCTCGCACATGACAAAAAGTAATGTGCGATATTTTCCACTTCTTCGCAGAATTCGCAGAGGGGTGATATCATCAGACCAGCCCTGCACCAGTAAAAGTTTGATGGGGAGACACGACACCGAAATCTGGTGATCATCACTTCTGATTGTCGATAATGGCTCCACTGCGATTTTCATGGATATTTTAGCTTATTATATTCCGTCCACGTGGTTATTGCTTCCATTCTATCTGCGTGGATAGCTGATCTTCTAAACCTGATTGTGTTGAAGTATTCTACCACTGGGAGAACCTGAATTATTGAGAGATCTAGCGATGAGCGGGCTAAGGCTATTTTATTTAATGTTAACCCACAGTGACCTGGTACCCATACTAATGTCAGATATTTCAGTAGAGACAGAACTAAAGACCGTAACGTCGTCCTGGAACAAGAGGCATGAGAAGTAGTAAGAGCTGTGGATACCGAGAGCAAATCAGTATTTATTATTGCTCTGTTCTCATTCCTCGGAAGTTGCGCCAGGCCAAATTGTTCTTTGTGTTCACCTTATCTTGTGGCCCATACCCACTGTGAGGGATTAGCAAGAATTGAGTGCTTCTACAAAATCTTATTAGGTTTTAAAATCATGCAAGTTGCGAAATATAAACATGACAATTTTTTGAAAACAGTTTCATGATCACTCAATTTTACACACTTGAAATGTTTTATTAGTAATATGTATTAAATATAAACGAACACCCAATTTTTTCCAAAGAACATAAATAAATTGAAAATTCATGCTTCAGTCCACACAGAAGGATGATATGAAACATTATTTTTTTATTCTTTTGATTTCATTAAGATAATGCCGCAAACAAACAAAAACACTCACTCGGGCGAACCCGGAAATAGAGGCTCGAAAAGGCAGAATCATAGTCATGCGTAAATTGATTCCAGTAACCCGTAAAGAAATCTCATGTTAAGATCTTCGAGCAGTAGCAAATCACCTACAGGTCAAAAAGAAATTATCTATTTTCTCCAGCTCGCCACAGAAAGCGCACAGTGGAGGAAACTTGACCAGACTTGTGCTACAAAAAATTTAGTTTCTGCTCCCGACAGTGCAGTCACTTAATTGCCACTTTTAGTATACGTGTTTCACAAAATGATCGATGCCAGAGATATAATAAATGCTCATATTATCTGAAAAAACATCCCCGAGCGTTCTAACTGCATCGTGCCATGGGCGACCGGCCCTCGTCTTCCTTTCTCCAACTGTCTGGCCTCCACTGGAGCGGTGCTAACTCTAGTGTAAAAATTGTTTGCTTGTCTAACAAATTTTAAATTTTATAATATTTCTGTTCCTTTTTATCACCAAACCACGCTATATTATCATATCATCATTATTCATGAGGGCTCAAAAGAGACTTTTTTTTGATACTGTACCATACCATACAATAAAACGCACAGCTTCTTCGTATCTCCCCTAGAGTAGGTATAAATCTTTGATGCGGAAGAAAAACAACAATGGCGGAACGCACGTCTCCCGTGTTTTTGTATTGCCTCTGCGTTGTTTACGTCTCCAACAACATCTACTTTTTGTGGCCTGGGCATGCAGGAAGACATATTCGGCAGTGCCTTCTCGCTGTACGTGAGCGAGCACTCGGTGGTGATGTCGTTCTACCTTCTAAGCAACCGATTGAGCTGCAATCGGCTTCGTTACATTAACAATCGGTTACCCACGGCCATTCTATCGCGACTTTCCAGACTTGTGTGACAGAACCCGTGGTTTTTTAGGCAGGTCGTCAAGCTCTTGGTCGCCGGTGTCTTGATCGAGGACGACGGAGCTCAGCAAGCCTACATTCCCTTTTTAACCAGTCACGAATGGCAGACTCTACCAGCTGGTGACGCGGCAGCAGTTGCTCGAGGGCAAAATGAGCTTTCATCAGTGCATCACAGAGTCGTCGTAGTTTGACGTGCTTCTGGGTGGTCTTGGCAGCAGACAATGAAAATTACAATTCTTGCTGAGGAACTGTTTTCTTTG
This sequence comes from Rhipicephalus microplus, assembly GCF_043290135.1. Classification (NCBI taxonomy): domain Eukaryota; kingdom Metazoa; phylum Arthropoda; class Arachnida; order Ixodida; family Ixodidae; genus Rhipicephalus; species Rhipicephalus microplus. The sequence goes on along the minus strand of NC_134710.1, from coordinate 326,425,962 downwards.
CATGAGTACTTCAAACTAAACTTCGACTATTCCGAACGCAGCCTAAGCCGAATGCGGCAGTCAACCACAACGTTGCCGCACAGAGCCAGCTACCTCCTTCTATTAGGTCATGTCAGCCTCGTTTTGACAGGCCAAGAAACATCTTTCGTCTACACCAACTCTAACTGTTGAATATTGGAACTCTGGGAATCTCTTCCTCAACCTTAAAAAATGTTCTTTCTGGAGTATGATGACCTTGGCCTCGAACTCAGGAGGCCTGGGCTAATGAAACATTACTAACATTTTGTATGTTTCAACTGTTCGTCCCTGCAGCGGTCATGGAGGAGTGCCTTGTTTTGAGGAACCTGGAGCGAAAAGATCCACAGGCACTCATCTCGTCCGACGAACTGTCGTTTCTGTGAGGCACCGACTTCAAATGGCGTCTATAAATCAAGTTCTTCTTCAACAAAAGGAAAGGGTTCAAGCCGGAGCAACTTCATTGGCTGCTACAAAACAGATACAATCTGACTGAAGTGCGCCTTCCTCAGCTCACCGAAGCCTCTCCAGAAGATAGCTTCTGGAACCTTAGCAACGCTCCATGAACTTGAGCTGAACGAAGTGAAGTTCAAGTCAAGCATAGGATCAGAGATCGCTTATCATAGACGCGCTCTACATAGAGACCGTCTTATGAATAAAGCGCCACATAGACTCCTCCACCTTTCAAATTATGGACTTGTCGTGACTTGCCACAAAACATTTTTCTATTCTAAAAACTGAGAATGTATCGTTAGTCTTCAGAAAAGAGCCCCTCCGGGGCTCTTTGCAGGATTGGCTGAGCTTCACAAAACGCGGGATAGTCCCGAGCTCTGGTGACACTTCCTTATGAACAAGCCAACAGGACGAAAAAGTCAAATCCACCCCTCAGCACGCTGCGTTTTGTTAGTTACGAAGAAACCAGACATCGTGTGAAAGACAGTCAACTAAGTTGGGCGGTGTTTTCAAACCAGAGGCATCTGCTTTCTTTCTTTTGTCGTTCTATTGAGTGCAGAAGTGCACCCACGCAATAAAAGTGGGAGAAACTTTTTGAGATTATATTTTTAGAGGCAGGGCTGTTTAAATTTATTTTAAAACTTTTATTACTTGCAATAAGTCTGTTTTACAAAAATCAGCACGGTGGCCTCGGAGATTAGTACTGGCCGAGCGTCTTGCAACATCGCAACTGCAGCTGAATGCGAGGCCACGTGTCAATCTGTACATGCTAGGGAGGCCACGTGTCAGCGTGTACACTCAAGCGCGCCGCTCAGCCGGTGCACGTCGCCTTTGTTTTAATCACCCGCTAGCACCGAGCACGTGCAGCCGGCTAATTAGCTATTTGGCAAAACGGCATAATTCGCTAGTTAGGCCAGTACATGCTATGACCAAGATAATTATGCCAAGGTGTCTAATTTGATAACTCTATCGCGTTAGCCAGCCAGAAAATTAATGTTTGCTTTTGGGCCCAGCATCATCAACTGGACTCTGTATTTACGTTAAGTGAGCTGCAATGTGCTATAGCATCACGTCGTCAAAAATCGACCTCTGGACAAGATGGCATTACGTACAATATGCTAAAGAACCTGGGGCCAACAGGCACAACTATTTTCTTAGATATTTACAATAATCTATGGATGCAAGAAATTGTACCGGAGTCTTGGTAGTTTGCTCGCAACATTCCTATCTTGAAACCAGCTAAGAGGCCCTTGAGCCTTGAATCCTTCGAGCCAATGAGTCTGACAAGCTGTCTATGTAAGGTAACGGAAAAAAATGATTGATGTGTGACTTCAGTGGTGATGCAACAGAACCGGTGTATCCTCCAACTACTTGACAGGTTTTAGGAAACGGAGATGCACAATGGATGAAATACTGGACATAGTAATTTATGTGAAGCATGAACGCGCCTATGGTAGTTTGACGGTCGCAGTGTTTTTAGACATCAGAAGGGCATTTGTCACAGCCAGTCACACTCATGTTCTGCTGAATATGTTGGAACTAGGACTGTCCGGGAGGTCTTTTCGGTGGATATCTAAATTTTTATCAGGTCGCAAATTATTCATTCAGACGAGCGAAGGAAAAAGTGCGGAACACGATGTCAGACAAGGAGTACCACAAGGAAACGTACTCAGCCCTTTTCTTTTCAACTGTGTCATGGCTGATTTAGCTAAAAGACTGCCTTCTATGTTGAAATACTCTGTATATGCAGATGGTGTGTGCATAAGGGCATCTGCCACGGACGTACGGTTAATTCAGATTGCTTTGAAAGGCGGCATAAATATGTTTATCTACTTTTTAAAAGAAAGCGGAATGATTCTGTCGCACGCAAAGACAACTGTATTGCCCTTCACCCGTAAGGCGTTAAAAACTTCAATCTCTATTTAGAAGGAGAACCACTAATAAATATGAAACAGCATCACTGGTTTCTTGGAGTAATACTTGGTAGGCAGCTCTCATTGGCACCTCACATAAAGAAACTCGAAAACGAGATGAATATGCTAGTGAATACACTCGGCAGAATTGCTGGGACATTAAGAGGCGGATCTGTAGCATCAATGCTCGCTGTTCACAATATTTTACGCGACAAAAAGTTGTATATTCTGCAACTGTCTTACACTGCCTTCCCCGCACTTCAGAGGAGCGACTTCAAAGACGATTAGCTAGGGGACAGCGCATCTGCCAAGGTGTTCCGTGAGCGACTTTCAGCAGCCTTGTCATAGCAGAGACTCGACAACCTCGCTTTCTAGTCATGAGAACAATCAAAACATGCCGCCATTTTTTTCGCTTACAGACGTAACACAGAGACCACCCACTGGCACTAGAGATTTTACGAAAGGATAAAAGCAATGCTCATGAAGAAAAACAAAGTAATGTGCATATATTACCAAGAAGTCAATTTTGGTGTTCTGAAATGGACTATACTCCTTGGCTACTTACAATACCAAACATTGAATTCTCGGTAGATGGCATTACCAGAAAAAGGGACACGTTTATCCATGCTGCTCAACAACTAGCGCTTTATTAGATATACATGCGGTGTCTAGGGTACATACACATTTACACAAATGGTTCAAGTATTACAACTTCATAAACATCGGCATTTATTATACCACAGCTCAATATTCAGGAATCTTTTAAATTATGTCGCATGACGTAATTTACCACAGCTGAGCTTTTCGCTATACTGTGTGCTATAGAGTTTATGAACTCGGCAGCAGATGCGAGCAAATGGGCACTTTTCTGTGACTCACAGGCCGCATTGAGATCACCTTCCAGTAGAGATATGACAGTAATTAGTAATAGTATGACATACGAAATGCTGAAAAAGCTCACCAAAGCAAACAAGGCGCAACAAGAGATCAAATTCCAGTGGATACCTCGCCATTGCAACATTCCTGGAAACACATCTGCCGATGAAGCAGTACGACAAGCACATCGTAAAGACGTTACTGTTTCTTTACCAATTTCTAAAATGAATTGCGTAGTAATATTAAGACTACAACTTTCAAAATGAGAAAAACGGCCTTGCTTGACCAAAGTGCAAAGAGCTGTGATCTATATCACATTAATTCATTTATGGAATTCCAAATTGCGCTGCCATTAAACAGAAGTATGGAGACTTTAATTCACCGATTGAGGCTAGGCACCACATACACAAAACATTTTTTGCACAGGTCGGCAGTGCTGGAACTCCCGAATGTGAATGTGGATTATAGATGAGGACGTATGTCACTTTCGCATAGACTGTCCAAATCATGACACGCCGAGACGCAGTTGTAAATCGAAACTGTTGGCAGTAGACCGTGGACCGTTTAGCATGAAGAAACTTCTGGTCCCGTGGCCAACTGGAGTTTTACCGTCGCTCACTTTCAAAGCATTAGTACGTTTCTTACAAAACAGCGGAATTGTCGAGAAGTACTAAGAAATAACGAACTTTCATTTGTATAAATGATGTACTTATTATGTGCAGTATCGTGTGACATCTATCATATGTGCGCACTGAAGTGAATGGCTTGTCGACTATTATGTACACACGAGCGAATACATCTTCATAAGGAGCAGACGTGTGCTCTGCTGTTTTGGGCTGGTTAAACCGAATATTTTGTGCTGGTTGGACCAAATATTAACGAAATAAATTATCAGAAACCTAATTCGTTGACTTTCGAACATTTCCTTACGATTTTGTTGTGATATGTGCGTATAAGTGTGTCTGTGCATTTCTGTGCCCGAGTGTTCTACTTTCGATGCAGTGCTTTGTATGTTTAACTTTAAGATACGTGCTCAAGTTTCACTCAAGGGCTAAGGAGTAGCCAGCCTTATAGTTCTGCGCCAACACCACCTTACATATCATATCAGTAAAAAAGGCCCAGGTAATTACGCCACATCTTAAGAAAACCGTGCTGATGAAGCCGTGCAAAGCCAGAACCGGGCTAATTATTGCATGCTAGTTGATGAGCTAAATAAACTATCCTAATTAACCGGAAATTATTTATGAGCCCATAAATACCATGCTAATTAGCCCCTACTAATACTAAGACAATTAGTATTCTGGTCATCAAAATTACGTTTATTAGCTTCTTATTGATCCCAGCATTGCTGATTGCGCCCAAAAAAATTGCCTTTTAATTGAAACTTTACCTATGAAGGGATGACAGCTGAGTGTAATAGTCATTAAGCCACAGTCAATTAGTAAAATCAAAATTAAGTCAGAGCTGATGTGGTCTTCACTTTGAAGCCGAGCACGCACACAGACTACCAACTTAAAAAGCTGCAAGAAGCTAGGTTATCATAAACTCTTTCATGGCTCTAGCCTTGCACAAGTAGTGTAAGCTCACCCAAATTATTTTATATACAAAGAAGCTGCCGCTTAGCTTTCACCAAATAAAAGGCTTGACAGTCACACCGGCACCATCACAGTCCCGAGTGGAACTTGGGCCTTCTCAGAATCAACGAGTTTGTATCCGAGTTCACGCGCCAATCAGTTTGACAGACACCCGCGGTGGAGATTAGGTACGCCCACCACGTTTGCTATTTCCGAGGAGCAGTACTCACGTCGAGCGGCACGATTTATCTATTAGCTTTATCGCGCAGGCTATGCACACACGCACGCAGATGTAAAAGTGGTATTACCACGTGAATACGTTGTTTTGTATTCAAGATAACCACGCTCACGACGTTGCCAATCACAGCCGCGTTGCCGCTATGATGCGAGCACCCCTGGTAGCCACCTGTCCTTTTATTTATCGCCAATATTTGATAGCAGTGAAATGAGTAGCTCAAGAGTGCTGTGTGTGCACCCCTGCTGCCTTCGAGAGCGGAAATTTCTATGCTGCAGGTGGAACAAAAGAACCAGTCCAAAAGAGGACAAACGCCCGTGAACGCGCCTGTGGGAGGCGCGTGTTGAGTTGGCAGAAAGATAGCGCGGTAATCTCGCTGATGTCGCTGCACTGTTGAAGTGTTGACTGAGTGGCGGCGCTGACGTTTTCGCACACCCTGTTTCTTCGATAACCACCGCAAACGCCCCGCTTGCATTTCCAATGCCACGCGCAATCTTGTAGCAATTTGTACTAACGCTGCTATCCCGCGTTCCGCACAGTCTTCATGCCATGGTCACTGCAGAGCAAGCTCGGAGCAAACTCGCCTGCTGAGTAGCTCGGGCCATCCTGCATCGCACCCACGCTTCTGTTTATGCGGGTCAATATTTTTGCCTGTAGATTACTATGCATCTAGCACCCACTTATGTAGAGTTGTTTGTAGGCAAGATGGGCAATAAGAGTGAGAGAATCTCAGTGGGCAGGTGGTACATTTGAACAGACTTTTTGAGAGCTAACCCTCTTATCACGTGACTGACAGGCTCAGTAGTACGCGACTGTGTTATAGCCCATGTTGTGACGCTAACAACCTACAGGAGCATTCCGTCGTACTTTCTGTGGCGGTTATATCATTTTAAACATATCTTTTGCTATACAGCTTCTGCTACGACTTACGACATGCGTGCTTGTATAATCGCTAGCTGTCGCACTGTTACACTGGAGCATATGCATGTTCTTTTTGTTTTACCGCGGAAAGGCCTCTCATCTAGAGTAACAACTTTAATCAATAACCTCGAATACTTGAATTTCTCGAACTCTAGCACGGAGTGTTTGGTGATCAGCTTTGTCGGCGCTCCCACACAGGCAACTGAGTAGAGCAGTCCTTTGATGAATGGTTCTCGTGGCAGAAACGTTGGTCAGATTCACATTCAACCACATTGCGTTCATAGCGCCAGCAGTTTCCTCACGAAAGTCCATCCCTCCATCGTCTTTGCTGCGGTCGTTTTATAACTAGAGGTTGGATTTAGAGGCACTAAAAAACGGGGTCTTAGAGGCCAAAGATAGGCGGAAAAAACTCTGTTTTATCCAAGCAAAACACTAAATATAGGTGCAAAAAACTTACGCTTTTAAAGGAGTACGTGTGGTATCTGTGTCTATGACAGAACACTAAACAGAAATATTTTAATTATTATGGTAGAAAGGTGCGAATGGTTTAGCATAGCCATGCAAATTTCCAATTTTCGCAGGGTTTGCAGAATATTGTCCCTTATTTTTTAACCCTGCATTGTGAGTAAATTATCAACCATCAAATAAACACGCTCCTGGGTCTTTTTCGTGTCAACATGGCTGAGATGTGCCACACAGGAGCAGATAGCCAGAGCGCTAGTAGGCTAGAAGGGTATTTTTGCTCGTATCAACTTGGAATAACCACACAGGTTCACTTTTTTCTTTTCTTTGTGAACAACCTAATATGACCTTCTCCAGGTTTGCTAGCTCCACATATCATGTCACGTGATACTAAATTTAGTATAACGTGCCGTGAATAGACGAAGAAGGTAAATGACACATCCAAAGATGATAATCATGACATGGAAGTCATGTACAGCATAGTCTATGTCCACCTCGTCACGTTGCGCTCATTTTAAAGTGACATACAACCTTCCTTATTCGTGCTTCGCAAATCATCGATTCCCACAGTACGTGGGATTTGCCATTTTTTTCTTTTCATAGTATTTATTACAATGTATGTTAGAATAAACATAAAATGACACCCATAGTATGGAGTATAAATACAATCACACAGTCGCAATAAGCTCTCTAGAATTACTTAGAAAACCCTCGACAAGTAATTAGGTTCAGCAGAGCAGCGAGAGTTTTTCAAAGTGCGTTATACACAAAAGGCCAACGACCTCACCAAGATGGTATACCAGTTTGTTTTGAATTCCATTTCATCATAAATATGTTTTAGGTTAACAGCCATGGTAATAAAATGTGAGCTCGAAGAAATGGTTGATTCTGCGTTGCAGTCTTGCATTCGTGTTTTTCATAGGCTGTGCGTACCTATGAGCAAAAACATATCTAAAGGCATTTTGTCAAGTGATGGGGGCAAAAGATAACGGGAAGTGTGAGAAATATTATCAAACTATTTCCTCGGAGTCCTATGAAGGACATCTTCGAACAAGATAGCATCTTTACAACTAACAAATCAGTGATCTACTGTCTCCGGCACATTACATGGGTGGCAGTTCACGCAGGAAACAAAAGTACAATCTCTTAATAAACACGTTTTAACGGGCAGTGTTACAGTATGTAGTTTATAGATTAATATTTTTGAATTTGGAGAGACATGCATTTTTCGCATTCGTTTCAACACATCATGACCTGGCCAATCGGAGTACAATGAACAGTACGACGAAGGTACAAAAAACTTAGACACTATTTCTTTGTATAATAATTTGTGAGGCACTGTGCACAGGTATTCCATAAAAAAAGTGAGCTTCAATGAACCTAACTGATGAATAAACTTCTGGTATGACTGTCCCCAAACACGGGCGTTCGGAAAAGTTTGAAGAAATGAGTAGGTCCGTGAAGCGGTCCACAAAGTTAATCTGCAAGAATGAACAAATTACGTCAAGAGAGTTGTCTCACAAAAAATGCAAACTCTGCGCCATATATATAGATGTGTAACTACTAACCCACCAGAACTCACTAGTATGAAAATGTTGTCACGACACATGAGCTCAAAAGTAGAAGACCATATCAAAGTTGCAAAATCTTATTGAAATCGTTGTACTTAAAATCTTGCGTAATGGAGAAGTTGGAATATGTAGAAGACCTTTGTTGCTAGAAAAGTATTAAAAACTTTATCTCTCCCAATTATTGATAGATGATGGAGAAAAAATGTCTGGGCTTGGCGTTCAAGCTTTGAGACGCGCTCTTTCCAGTAATGCGCACTGAATCTATCAGTATCTAACGCTACACCGAGGTACGTTGGTGGAGTTCTTGTGCAATCAATTCTTGCATATTGACTAGGTGTACTACCGCACGAGGCACACCATAATCCTAAACTCTTCGAGGCATTCAAACAAACCCCTGATATTGGGTCAAATTTGTCTTTTACAGATTACTCATTTTCTATGCTTGGTTTCTCCGTGCAGAAAACTCCTACGTAGTCTGCATGAGATAATACTTTCATTTCAATGGCTAATGTATTGAATACGTGAATACTACTTCATAATACTCAACACAGCGGCTCTAGATAAAAGGCAAACAAAAATGAGGCCATGGAGAGCCCTCATTTACAAAGAAACAAATCGAAACTGATTTGGATATCTGACCATTACCAAAAAGACGAATTGAATATTGAATATAGCGTAGATAAACATGTTTGTCTTCTGGAATATTAACATGTTCCAGAAGACAGAAAAGAAACTAATATCTACTAAACAATGAATGACTTATACAAGGTCTACCTTTAACAATGCAAGGTGGAATTGATGTCCTTAATAGCACTGAAGGACAGTACGAGCAACATGTATATTATTTTGCATAGATGGGACTTTCATTCCAAATGTTTGGTAGGACCAATTGAGAATGGACATTGCGATTTGTATTCTATTTGATAACACTTTGGCGAAAATTTTGTAGTAAACATTTGGCAGCGCAATCGGCTGGTATCCCTCAACAGAGTGAAGTTTTTCCTTGTCCAAACTTTTCGGTATCAAAACTGTGTGGCTCTTGCAAAAAGATGTCAGGAGTTTCTCTATGGCATAACTTATTCAAAAATTCAACAACATAGGAGAGAGAGCTTTTTAAATCTTTTGTAAAATTCTGCAGAAATTCCACCAGGCCAAGTGACTTCGGTTAAGGTAAGCTGTCAATTTTGTGCTCAATTTTCTCTATCGTAATAGAACAACTTAAGGCTGCACATTTATCGTCTTTCAATGGGCTCAAAAAAGAAACAAAACTCGCGGTAAGATCGATGTCAGTGTTAGAGAGAGCACTAAATAAACTTTCATAGTACTTTTCGAATGTGGACTTTATGTCTCCAACTTTTGTTAAACGAACACCTTTAGAGTAAAAGTCTTGAATTACTTTAGAAATTGCGTGACCTTTTCATCGACTAAGTCTTGACATGTTGGTTGTTCTGAATTTAAGATAGGCCTACTTCGAGATTTATTACGTGCTCCTCTGTTACAAGCAGCATCATATTCTTGAAGTTGACATCTAATATCTTCAATTTCATTTCAGCATGATCTCGGTGTGACGCATTCAATCTCATACAGTTGCACGAGCTTTTAAGCACTGTCTTTTTCTTGTTTTTGCTATAGAAAGACTTAGTAACTGGAATCTCTGTAGCCATAACACAAACTTCTTGTTTACATAGCTCCAAAACAGCATGTATAAGTAGGCCTCTTGAGCAACACTGCATGAATGTTTTCCGCACTCGAATAATGAATTCCTGATCACATAGGAGCTCTGTGTTTGACTTCCAAAGGGCCCACTGTGTTCGGAATTGGCCTCCGCTATTTGAGCCTATTTGTGCAACAACAACACAGTGATCCGAGAATGACACTGCCGCAGTAGAAAAGAAGTGATGGGAACACGTAAATCCAGTCAAGGTGAGCATAAGAACTTCCGAACTCTTGTGTATGCAGTCACTTGGCCCGACACACCAATGTCAACAAGCCCTGTATTGTCTAGGATTCCAGATAAAAGCTCGCTACTCCTGTCTCACCGACCATTACGACTGCTACGATCGTTAAGGTCCATGCACAATTGAAGTGACCCATCAGGCCAGTGACATGGTCTTAGTCAGTTAGACTGGGCATATTTTGAAATAGTTTAAATAGTTTCGAAATCTCATTAGGTGCATATAGGTTTACAATTCGCCACGGCGTGCCTTGCAACACAAAATCACAACATGCGTATCGACTACCAACCAACCCAGGTACTGATTGCCGAACCTCGAAGGCTCTTTCTCAGAAACAGCCAACAGCCGGCAGATAATCTCTTCGCATGTTAAACGCATACAATATACTCAGACAGAAAGGGTCGCAGAGCCTTCCCAGCCTCCTCATCGCTCTCAATCTTTGTTTTCTAGATGGCGACAAAGTCGAGACGCTTTCGAGCGAAAAGTCGATGGAGCTGTGCCTGTTCCTGCGATAACTTGATGCCACCTACATTCAATGTTGCAAAGACAGGTTGCTCAGACTGCGCCATGGTGTTTACCTTCTGTTGTGCTTATTGTCCGATGTGGTCAGTCCGAGAAGCCGATGGTGATACTATTCTTGAACACCCCCCAAGCCTTCTAGATTGTGACCACCGGAACTTTTCTTTCTAGGTGGTCGTTGGGCGACAGCGCGTCTTCTTATTATCACTCGCTGCGTCACCCTTGTTGCTTGATTCCGAGCTGTGCGTCACCCGGCGCTTAGGTATTGCAGTATTCACAAAAGCCTGCGCATCCTCTTCTAACGTTGTACCGTGTTGAAGATACTGCTGTGAAGATACGGCACAAGCAGTTGGAGCATCTTTACTGACCTCTTTCGCAGAAAGCCTCTTTCTGCGTAAGAGGCTTTCTGGAGTCATTTTGGTTCGGCTGCCTACAAAAAAATGTCGCCTTCTTAAGACAGTGAAAGGAACTTCCTCTGCTGGAAAATGCAGTGAAGGAAGCTTTCATGCTTCACAAACACACGTGTCGTGTATACATGCTTCAAAATGCAACAAGAAATATTGCAGTGATAATGCGTGGTACAACCGTCCATTGCAAACGGGTGTCAGAATATGTGATAATCATAACTGCTCCGTGGTTAAAAGGTGGTACTCCACAACCAATGGCACACATTTACACTACTACGCCTATTTTCCTAAAGCTATAGAGTAGGTGCATAGCAAATTTGAAAAGAGCTCATGCACTATGTGTTTGAAATACGCTCTAAGAACAGCATGTCACTATGCGTTCAACTCCTAAAGACGAAGGTTCAGGGTTCCCCCATTTTTTTATGCATTCTGACCTTGAAGCGTACTGATATACATGTTGGCATCAATATTATAGTATACTCCAAGATATCCCTAGACGGAAACTTATAAAGCTATTTCATGGTTTTCTTCCTGCTTTTATTACGCTGCAGTTTTGCCCCGCAGCGGTGGTCTAGTGGCTAAGGTACTCGGCTGCTGACCCGCAGGTGGCGGGTTCAAATCCCGGCTGCGGCGGCTGCATTTCTGATGGAGGCGAAATGTTGTAGGCCTGTGTGCTCAGATTTGGGCGCACGTTAAAGAACCCCAGGTGGTCGAAATTTCCGGAGTCCTCCACTACGGCGTCTCTCATAATCATATGGTGGTTTTGGGACATTAAACCCCACAAATCAATCAATCAATTACGCAGCGTTATAGTGCAGAAATGTTTTTGTTTAAAAAAAATGCAAATTCTGGGGTTTAGACTTGCCCATAAATCCCCGTATCTCAGTTCGCAACTGTAACAAATGATGCTTGTGCTGATGGAGCCTCTCAAGAATCCAAAGATTGGATAAAATATTTAAGCTCAGGGCGGAACTCTTCCTATACTTTCACATTATTATTCCTGCTCTGTTTTTCAGGCTCGTGTCGTGTAATCGCGGTGTTTCGGTGAAGGTAAACGGGTTATTGCTTCCGATCCCCTTTGAAGTGACAAAAGAGCACAAAAAAGTCGTGCTGTGTATGCAAACCTCGAGCCTGTTCGTTGAGCCACATCATAAATATCCAAGAGCTCTTCAAGCCTGCCGGCCGTTGAAAAAGTATAAAAAAGGCGAGTGTTCGGGCGTGAATCTCTGACAGGTGCAAAAACTAGTGCGCGACGAGGGATTCTGATTTGCAACAGCAAATCTCTTAAGCCGTTTTCTCAAAGACTGAAAGTAGACGTGAAATACTGTTCGTTACACGCTCCAGCAAATCGAGATTTTCCGATTGAAGGTGTTCGAACCATGGACAAACTCAACTATGTAAACCATTTGCCACTGATGCATATTAACATTCACATCAAAATGAAATTATGCTGTCCTCAAAACATTCTTTTCGCCTCAATAAGAATCTGCTTTAACAACTGATCGCAGTTATTCCGCTATTTAGAAGTTAGCATAGGGTTCCCTTGAACAAATTCAGTCATGCGAGTGCGCTTCAAATTTAATCACCTGGAAACGAATTTTTTTCTACAGAAGCTAGTTGCGTGCGCTGGGTTGAAATGCAAACCAGCAGTGCGATGCGCAGGTGCAATGCACTTCTAAAGCTAAAGGTTGTTTCCTTTGCAGTTGCTCCTAAGTGTATTGTGTGTTGATGGACTGCAAATGAGCCACGCTGAGTGCCAAGACGAGATTGCGTATAGTGCTTTTTTTTTTCTGCGTAAAACGACACCCCACAAGAAGGAAGACAAGACAAAGCGCTTTGTCCAGTCCCTGTTCTTGTGGTGTCATTTGGCTCACCAATGCATTTCCCGTAACGATATTGTCAGTGTACATCGTCGAAGGGAGGCAAGCATCACGTACCGAACTGATAAAAAGTTTCCAGGCTGCTATTCGATGTATTCATGTGTCAGTTTGATCAAAAAACTTTTGCGCCTCCCCCCCCCCCCCCCTACGTGTTTTTCTCGTGAGTTTTGTCGGGGCATCCCTACTACGTAGCATGCGAAAAACAAACTACCATGACAAGATTATTACGGCATTATTATGGCCACCTATTTTGACCTTTAGTAACTGTTAGGCGGGTCCAGACGACAAACATAATCGAATTTCACACACGTCACTAAATTATTGCAGCGCTTGGCTAAAAGAAATTTTGCACTCGACTCATTGAAAAATCCGAGCGATAATAAAAAATACACAAGTGGGTTAACGGTATACTGACCGCGTAGGAAGCAGTGAGTGGGAGCGAACTTTTTCAAGCAAACCGTGATAGGGTCAGTCGCTTGTTTTCGCTCGATATGTTGGCTTTAACGTCCCAAATCCACCATATGATTATGAGAGACGCCGTAGTGGAGGGCTCCGAAAATTTCGACCACCAGGGATTCTTTACCGTGCACCCAAATCTGAGCACACGGGCCTACAACATTTTTGTTTTCGCTGGAGTGATAAGTTTTTATCGCCCGTCGTTCTCCGTAGTGCACGTGCACTTTTTTTCGGAAAACGAAGAAAATAATGCGCTGATTGCCTTTTCACCATATGACACGTTTTAGCACACAACAAAAGTCTTTGGAAGAGGAGGAATAAATGAGGAAGGACAGGGAGGTTAAAAAGGCTTTGGACATCTCATTAAACAGTGGAGGTCTCTAAGCAGGACCTTGGTGCGGCCGGAGTGGAACGAAAAAAATATCACAGCATATCCACGGATTGAATGATGATGAGTGGGCGAAGCATCCTTCAGCCCATCCGTGCTTCCGTCCGTCCGTTCGTTCTTGCTTCCATCCGTCCACGCGAGCATCCGTGCGCCCATCCATGCGTCCATCTGTCTTTCCTTGCGTCCATCCGTGAGTCCGTCCATCCATCTGTCTGTCTGTCTGTTCGTGCGTACGTCCGTCCGTACATCCGCACGTTTATCCATCCATCCGTCCGCGCGTTCATCTAGCGAACACTCAAAGTACCGTCATCTCCCACCTCGCATCCCCTGTGGCACATAGCCGCTCTACAGCAGGTATGTGCCACATACCTTCTCGTTACGCTATTCGCATTGTGCGACGACTAGTTGTTTTTTCGCTGTTTTAAAATGCTTTATAAGTCGCATTAGTGCGATTGCTTCCCCGACATCAAGCCTGCATAAGGCGAGTTTCCCGAAAACTAACAAGCACCAGCGTAGCTTAGTGGTAGAATACTGGGCTGGCACCCAGCAGACCAGTGCTCAAGCCCAACTGTGTCTTTGGTTCTAGGTTTGCAATCAAGTCACAAGCACCGGCGTAGCTTAGTGGTAAAATACTGGGCTGGAACCCAGCAGAACCTGGTTTCGAGCCCCACTCTGTCTTTAATGCTAGGTTTTTTTTTTCTAGTTTCCTGCGATGTAGTTACGGACACCGATATCGGCGGCGGCGGCGGCGGTGGCGACGGCGGTGGTCTTCTGCGCGTGGCCGTAGTTGTGATCTCATAACAGCTCTCGCTGTAAAACTGTCATCATCAGTGGCGCTGCTCTTCACGATCCATGCATTTGCATTTACAAAAGCCGAACCGGCGGGCACTTTGCACGTCTTCTTCTTCACATTCTGCATAGAAAGAAACAGTGCAAAACAAACAAAGAGAAGGTGAAAAATGAAAAAAAGGGAGGCAGAAAGAAACAGAGAGACAGAGAGAAAGTATAGACACAAAGTGACTTCAAGTAACGTGCGCTAGTACATGCTTATGCCCTCCGGATGATTTGCGGTGCACTCGCCTGCGGGACCCAGCGGCGAGCGACCCGTACTGGACACACAATAAAGAACGTGAAGAAAAGAATAAGTGAGCTCTCGGAACTGCTAGGAGATTTTGTTTTAGCTGTTTCATCATTCTCTGACGCAAGTTCGCCCTACCTACGTTGGCTAATAAAAAGTATTTTTTTAACTGTTCGTTACAATATTATAAAAAGAAAGAGGCACAATGAAATGAGAGAGACGGCGAAAGAAAAAAGAAGGGAAATACAGAAAGAACGCGAAACAGATGCAAAAAACAGCGTTAAAAAGAAGAAGATAGAAAGAAAAACACAAAAGAGATAGAAAAGACCGAGGCAAAAAGAGAGAAAAGACAAAAAAGGAGGAAACAGGAAGATAAACAGAAAAGGGCGCCCAGCTTTGCGTTTCCTTAGATTTGGCGCAACTAGCGCGAAGCTGCATAATTTTTTTAAAATTTTGGGGGCTAGTGCTACTAATTTAAACAGTAGACAGCAGCTTATCAGCGTGCCAGAATGTGACAGCTCGTTCCCACTCAGAGTTGACATTTGACACGCTGATTCCGTGCGGACTCCCCAGGTAATGAGCACTCAGTTGCAAATGAAAATAAGGGGCAGTTCTGTGCGAGCCCTGCAATGTTAAGTCTAGAGTTTCGCCTGCCGTAATAAAGACATGAAGCACGCTGCGTATAGTCAGGCGCCAAGACTATAATTGACAAAAGGACTCCTCCTCCTACTAATACTACTAAATAATATTATTTTAAACCAATAATTAAATTAATCAATTCATTAAGCAATCATATGTTTATATAAATTGCCCAGGAACAATCATAAGGGCTTTGTGCTGGCACACGCAAAAATAAAACAATAAAACAAATAATAAATACAGCCAGTATTGAGATAAATATATAAAAAACGCAAACACGCGCACACGAAAAAAAAAGGTCAGCGCTAGATGGCAAGAATACAAAAGACAAGGCGAGAATAATAAAATGGGAGTGAAAATAATGTTGTATATACACAAGTATGCGGAAGACTTCCTGAAACACGGTAAAAGAAAAACTCTATACATACGGAAAAACTATATTAGGAGAGTGCAAAACTCAGATAAAAAACTGCTAATGCCTGCGTGTAACGTGCAGCACTATTACAGCGAAAGCTGAAAGAGAAGCCTTTCAGAGCTTTTCTGAAGCGCTGTTTAAGTAACTATCACGCATACTTGCAGGGTACCAACCACGCTATTATTCATTGTGTAGTAGGCAGTCGTTAACTAGGGTATCCTTGGTCAATCATCGGAGAAGCGTGGTACCTGCGGAACACTTTTAAAGAACTTTGTGCATTTTTAGTGCTGTGCTTGACGATAAGGAAGAAATATGGCAGAACCTTTTGTATTCTCCACAATCCTCCACAGTGGGTATGCGCCACAGTATATATGTGGACAAGATCGAGTTTTTGTGAATAGTTGGAGCATTCGACGACCCATTCGTCACGCAATCCACATCATGTAACACCTGATTGCTCCTCTTCATTACTAATAATAACGAGATTCCTTTCCCAACATCAAGACTGCCTAATGCCAGTTTCAAAAGGAGTTTCAAGCAGCAGCATTGCTCAGTGGTGGAATAATGGGCTGACGCTCACAGGACCCAGGTTCGCATCCCGTTGTGCCATTGGTGTTTTTACTGAGTTTTTCCTCTATTTTGTGCGAGATCGATTACGGACCCAATTATCAGCGGACAACTGCGGCGCACCCACGAACCGTGTTGTGATCTCATAACAGCTTTTGCTGTAAAACAATGATTGCAGACTATTAAAAGCATAAATATTAAGAAAGATAACATTATAAAGACTTGTCGAAAGAAGTTGGTAAATACATGAAACGGTCCAATTTCTCTGGTTAACTTACGCGGAATGCGAGAATTACTACAACTGAGATGTAAATGATAGGATATCAAACTATAAACTAGCTTGTAAAGAACTACCAGGTAAATAATAATGGTAATATTACTAATATTGACAATAATACATTACCGTAAATCATACAATACGACCGCATGGCTTCCTTTAACGTGAGCCTAAGTCTGGGTACACGGGTGTTCTTGCATTTCTCACCTAATGAAATGCGGGTGCTGTGGCCCGAAATCGAAGCGCACTAAAGCTATGAGCGGCTCAAGATGTCACTGCGGAAGTGACCAATGACACTTTACCCAGCGTTAACTCAATACGACGCAATCAGTAGTGAAACGACAATTGATAAAAATCCCGAGCTACGATTGGATCTGTCTAATATGGGCTCTCAAAGTGGGTTCCACGGGGTACATAATTGATTTCGCGAACAGTCAGAACAAATGCAATCCATTCCCGTTTTAACACCACTAGCAAATAATTCAGTTTTATACAAGCAAATTTGCAGTGAATTTCACACTTAACGACGCTATTGCACGGCACATCCGACCATATGTAGTTTGTGAGTAGCGAGAGACCCAAGGGGTCGCAACACTGAAGACTCGTCGTCTAAAGCGCGCTATGAAAATTGCATAATTTGAGGACCCGTGGCGATAAAACATACTGAGCTTTGAAACCAGTTCTAATGACATTAACGGGTAACTCGACGATTTTCTTTTTCTGTTGCTCATGCACGCAGGTGATCCCGTGCCACAGTTTTGACACACTTTGATTTGCCACAGCTTGGTTTTGTAATCAATACTCGCATACTGAACGTGAAACAGCGCGCCTACCAACAGGCCCGCCACAACCAGTGTTAAACCTCGCATCGAGCGCTTTGATACTCGTTAGGGGTTTCGCTTCATACATGCTGGGCTGTACAAGGCTTAGCTTCACGAGCCGTGTATCGGTCGAAGGCTGTGTCGCTGTGCGATGTTACACCTATGCGATGTTAACGTCATTGCCTCTGCAAAGACAATCTGTATCAAGGCCACCGAGCAAGCCCGCCTGACGTCATCATCTCAACGACGTCATGCAAGCAGCGCCATCCAGTCTTGCGAGTCTTACGCAATGCGTGGCAACATCACTCGTCCTTCAGTGTAACCCAGCGCAACGGCTCCGGAATCGAGAATCATGACGCAGCCCAGCCGCGCTTCCTGACTGGAGGAATCTGATAACACAGCCAGTGGCGCTTCTGATTGGACATTGGTGACGTAAAGGTCCACCCGGTGTCCATTAAAAAGCCAAGCGGTAAGTTGCCAGCAGCTGACCTATGCGTCAAAGGGAAGCCGACGTATCCGCCAGAGAGAAGATATCTCGGCTCTTCGAGTCCTTAAGCTGTCGGCCGCAGTGCCGAATTTGTAACGCCTCTAATTTTATGCTGTACATAAACCTTGCCTTGTACATAAACCTTGCCTTGTACATAAACCGTCGCCTTCTCCGCTCGTCTATCAGCTCTGCGCAGAAGCAGTCGCGAGCTGGGAAACACACGCTACCAAACGGCTGGTGACCTTGGCGGCGAGTTTCGGAGCAGTGGTGCCTTCGGGACCAAGAAGAAAAGCAAAATATAGGAGAGGCAATGACGTCATAATCTTGTAGCCACCGCATCGCAAACACCCGTACTACCTCATAGCGGAGAAGCAGATGAACACTTCGCGCTCTCCGGCGACCAGCCGCCGCAGCGACCTTGGAAGCAGTGTTCTTTTCCGGCAGCGATAAAATCTGCGAGTGCTGCTTCTTCTGCTTCTTTTGCTTCTTTTAGGAAATCTGGGCGATGCCCAGATGTAGTGTATACTCGGTGCAAATCGCGCACATGGCCGGATGTACTTGGTGTCACTTTTCACGTATGTTCGCTACACTATTGACGGCATTTGCAGCGGAGCTCTCAGCTGTACGCTCTGTTGGTTCTTTCTCTTTATGTCAACTGAGAACATACGCGAACTTTCGTTTATACTGTTGTAGGCATCGTGTCGCGTTTTTGAAAGTTGTGTCGCTCATACGGAAAGACAATAAACTTTTCTTGTTACCGGACTAAGTGTGTATGCATTGTCGGGTGTGCGGTCGCTGCGTGTTAGTTGTGTGCGCACTGGAAATACACACTTTACGTGCACGATCACGTATATAATACAGCTGTGCCTTCTTACCGACGTGAAGTACGTCCAGTACTAGGCTTGCGTTGCACGGAATAGCTACGAAGCAAGCTCTCAAAATTGTGCATTCCCACACTGACACTATATACGAACAAAGAACTGCAAATCGGGCCGTAGATCAGGAAATATGGCTAAGAGAGAGAGAAAAAAAAAGGCCTTGCGGCGACCAGAAAGCGTAAGTCACTGCCGGGTGAGTTCAAATGCGATGATGCAGGGGCTGGATTATTTTCATTCCGACACGTACCGGTGCTTTTGGTGCCGTTGCACAAAAACACTCTACGAAGTACTTCAGCACGCCGCGCTCAAGCCTGCTACGCACTAACAGCCTAGCAAAGGTGTGCTCGCAACATTTTACTACATGCAAACCATACAATACGCGTTAAGTTAACGCTGGGACTATATAAGCAAAACAGTGCTGAGAGCACGCCAATGAGCAACTGCTGTTTTGTTTGCCCTATACCAGTTCGTTTGCTTCATAAGTTTTACGTCAGTTCCGCCACACTTGTCGCAATGCATTGGAATAGGATAGAGCCTCTCCTTAGTTTTTTCCTTCCTCCATGTTCGGGACCATGTTGGCATCGCGCCTGGTAATAGCGACTGGCGTGCCTTCTCGTTTTTTAGGGGCGAAGCTCCTTCTTGTCTAAGAGAATCCCGCCTCCTTCCGGCGGGCGTAGCCAACCCAGCATATCCAAAAACATACAGACAGACGGACGTAAGGAGGCTTCGTACCACTCTTCATCATTTCCGATGATTCGCTGTGATTTTTAAACTATAAAACCAGCCTCTCTATACTCCCGGCGCTTTGCTTGCGTGAATACATTGCTTACGTTACGCGATGTCTGAAGTATGTAGTGTGCGCATGGTCGGCGCCTGTTTTAGGCGCTAAGCACTTCGTTCGATTCGGCACCCGATCAAATGTTAGACGCCGCGCGCTTCGTATGACGATTCAGGACACAAGGGTGAACGACCGATCAGCGCGCAGGCTCCACCCGAATGTAGCACCTCAGCTTGTTTGCTCGGAAAACATTGTACTCTCTTCATTAAAAACAAAACAAGCAACCTTAGCCATGCTTCATTCTCTAAGAACATTGCCAACAAAGCTACGTCTTCGCGGGCCCACGTTCACTCATGACTCCGACGCTGTCAGCAGCACCGCTCACGATGAAAGGCTGGCTCATTGTCGAGTGCTTATTTTTACCAAAACGACAAAAAAAACTACACTAAAGTGAGGCTTTTAAATGCGCGATCAGTTCTTCCAACGGCCTCAGTGGCAAGAGAAAAAGGTGGGAGTGAAGCGAGCCGGTTCGCCGACACGCCGGTGGCTCGATGCCGCTGTTTACCTGCGAAATGGCCTTCTATCGCGACTCGATATCTCCAAGCCTTTTGCTTGTGATATTTTATTTTGTGTGTGGTCTTGTGTTGCGCGCTCTCGTCTGCCTGCTGTCTAAACGTACCGTAGCAGGGATCGACACAGAAGGCCTGAAAATTCGAGCTCGGCTATCTGAGTGAATCAAAATGGGAAAAAAGACACAATGTGAGTGACTCAAATTTAGGACAAAAAAACATGAGCTCAAAATTGTACATGTCGCTAAAAGTTATTTTCACATATGAGTGCCACACATCGCCGTCAATACCACAACTGAATTTCAAAAAAGTCTCAATACTATATCTTAAAATAAAGTGATGTAACATGTTTTTGCAGCACAAATGTTGTAGCCGTTTCATTTTGGCTTTTTCAATGTTTTTACAAAATTGAAAGAACGAGAAGGAAAAAATGAACATTTCATTTGAGCAAGCGCACTGTGCACGAAAGGTGGGTGGCCTCCCTATTTTAGGTAGCCATGGGCGTTCGCCATCTCCCACGCCTTTTGAACCAGGCTTCGCTGATTCTTCAGGCCTGGGTCCGATAACTTCGATTAGTGTAGTGGTTCTGGGGTTTTGCCTGCGTCCTGATACCATATAGCATATGGTGTCCGGGACATCACACTGCTTGAAGATGCACAAGTTCTCAGTGAGGTGTGGTGCGGTGAAGTAGCGTACCATTTGCAGCTTCCTGGGGGTTACTGCCTCTTCTTTAGTCAGGCTTGGGTGAGCTCTAAATTCTTCTGTCTAGCCTGTCGTGCTGCATTGTTTCGTTGTACATTTTAGGTACATCTTCTTTTCTTCTTAGTGCGTTCTGTGGGAAGGCCCAGTAAAAATGAGCTCGGGCAAAAGCGTTGGATGCACCATTTTCCGTCTGAGACTCATGACCCGGAGTCTAAACGGTGTAGCGTTTCGGGTAGGTTCTTCTTCGCTGCAGTGGCGAAATTTTTTAAGGCTTGCTTCGAAATTCTCTCAGTGAAAATTTCGACAAGCAGCTTGTGAATCGGTTACTGTTGTTGCTGTATCAGCGCAGGTTGAGACTGCTAGGGTAATGACTGTTTCTTCTGCTGTATTTATTTCTGCAGTTAAGATGCTAGGTGCCGTTCCGTCTTTGACTTCATTGTCGAATAATCTGACAGTAGACAGCGATTCCTGGATATTTTGCTGCTTCGGTGTACTTAAATATTTTTTTGTGTCCCTAAAATTGTGGAATTTTCGCCGATTTTTTGGGGTATTTTGGGGGATTTTATAATAAAATAAATACGCAACGTGCTTGGACACTTTTTAGCATAATTAGCCAGATATATTTCAAAGACCTTTGAGAAATATCATCCGCTTCAGCGCCTAGACTAAAGTTGCGAAAAAAAAGACCCCTGAATTTGAGGGCATTGAGAGGCCGAGGCTCAATAGGTCAAAGTTTATTATTTCTTTCAAAAATGTTCTGTGACTGACGTAAACTTAACCTTTCCATAGACCGATATTTAAAGAGGTGGAAACCAACGAAAAAATATTTTGATGCACAGAGTGCGTTAACTTTTAGTTATAGGCTTTCAAAAATAGTGACATTTCAATGTTGCAAAAGTAGCATTTTACAATTTAAACTCGAACGTTTTCCGGAAAATTGGTATTCATTTTTGCATAGCGAAGGTTCCTACTTTTACAATGAGAATTTTTTTCTAGTCATATAAAAATTTTGTGAAAACAAAAGAGTCACAGCTTTGCCATAAAAGCGAAGCAATGAACGCGATAACAACAAATAGGAAGGTCACGCGCAGAATGGAAAGCAGATCGAAACATGCCCCGTGTTCCTCACGCACAAACGACGCACAAAACGTACTCACAGGTATGGACGTATGAGAATAAGCGTCTCATTTGTTACTTTGCTGTGACTGAAAAGCGCGCGCTTTTCGCAAATGGAGTCTGCAATAATTGCAGTGACCTTCGTGCACCCGGTAACTACAAATGAATCGTTCAAGGTAAAGCTCAAGGCCAGCCAAGGCGTACGACCTTGACCCCCTTACCGCCGCGAAGTAAGGGCGCGTGAGGGAGCGTTGCTCTCCTTCTTTAAGCCGGGAAAATACGCGTAGGAGATTAGAGCGGGTGCTGCCGCACAATGTGGCGACGCGCGCTTATTGCACCATCTGGCTGGTAATGCTGAAAAGACAATTTTCCCCCGAGATGCCCGTGAGCAGCGGTAAATGGCAGATATAAATAAGTAGAATGCCGTTATAACATTGAAGGATGTTCTCCGTGGTGGATCAGTGAATAACGCCTCGTTTTCACGACGCAGAAGTCCCTGTTCGATTCCGCGCGCCAGAGTGTTTTTTTTTCTGGATTTTTTTTCTTTCTGCGTTTTTTTATATATAGATAGTGTACATATAGGGTGTATGACGCCGATGCCCACGTCGACGCCGACGCCGGCAGCAAAATCCAGTCAAGAGTATCCATATATTAGCTATCGCCATTAAAAAAATTGCCGGGACCCTCTTCTGTCTGTCCTTATCTGAGGCCATATTCCCCAAGCTTTTTCTTGGCTACGCATTTTCTTTGCCGATAATTCTTTTATCTCGAAGGATTACCATATCAATGGTAAGATCTGGACTTACTCGGCGCTTAAGAGGGGGAGGAGGACACGAAAGCCGATGAAACGACAAGGAAAGAAATAAGTGTGCTTATGACAGCAGAGTAGCTCGCAAAACGTCTAGCATCGAGTGTATACGACCGACAGTGTAAGCCGCAGCTTCGAAAGTAGCCCACAACTTTAATATTCCTCATCTTTTTGGTCCCCTTTTGCTCAGTATCAAATTAACATTCACGAGGAAATTCAGAACAGAGCCGCCCGTTACGTTTCTAGGAACTACGACATTCACTCCAGTGTGACTGAGCTTAACTTGATCATTCCCTCCAAGCATTGCATGTTCGTCATCATGTGTCCTTGTTATGCCAATTTTATTAGAGGAGGTGGCGGGTTCAAATCCCGGCTGTGGCGGCTGCATTTGCGATGGAGGCAGAAATGTCGTAGTCCCGTGGGCTCAGATTTTGGTGCACGTTAAAGAACCCCAGGTAGTCAAAATTTCCGGAGCCCTCCACTACGGCGTCTCTCATAATCATATGGCAGTTTTGGGACGTTAAACCCCACAAACCAATCAATCAATCTATTTTATAAGTACTTGTACAGTAACAAAACGTCATGGCACCGTCAACGCCCCCTCTACACATCACGCAGGTTACATAATCATCTCAGCTTCACCAGCATGTTTGGTAACACAGACACGTTCAAAACATCATTCCTACCGCAAGCCATCCGCATGTGGAATGATCTTCCCAACAATATCACCTCTGATAGTCACCCTAACACGTTTCGGCAAAAACTTGAGACGCATTTTTATATTACCGCATCGTGAGGTTCTTTTACTTGTTTATAAATTTAGAGCTACTTTATGTTGTGAAATGATAGCTTTTATTATCATCTGCAAGTTGTTATCTCTTGTTTCAAGTGCTGCTTACTTGTTGAATTGTTAGTTTTTGTTACACCTCATTATATTGTTATTATTAACCTGCATTGTATAGTAGTTCCTTAAAAGTTTACTTCCGCATTCACTGTAACCCCCTTACTCATTGCCTTCGGGGCTGCAAGGTATTTTTCAATAAATAAATAAATTATTGGCCAATGATTTGGTGCATCTCAGCTTCCAGTTTCGCGGGCATCTTCTACAGGGCTTACGCAATGCCGCGTTGTATTAGGCATCTGGGGCCATAGTTAGAAAGCTTTCGATTCGCTACGCAATTTCTTAGTTAAGAATTCTACTATCTCGAGGGATTACGATAGCAATGGTACAAATTTAACTTACTCAGCACTTAAGAAGGCGAGGAGGACACACGAAACCCGACGAAACGACAAGGAAAGGAAGAAGTGTGTGCCAATGATAGCAAGGTAGCACGCAAAGCGTCTAGCATTGAGAGTATACGATGATAACTAATGTTTCGCTGCATCTCAGCTTCCAGTTCAGCGGGCATCTGCTACAGTGCTTACACGATGCCGCGTTGTAATAGACGTGTGGAAGTCCCGCGCAAAGCCAAGCGCTCGCGTTTCATCAATGACCATAGCTAAAAAAGTAATTGCTCGATGGCCTTAAGCAATAATCCGTACGCTATCTCGCTAAGTACAAGTGAACAACACTCCAGGTACACCATATCAATGAAACCGCACAAAAAAATGATGCATGTACTGTTTAAAGAGTTCTCCCAAATGTCTTCCCCTGTTTAACGCGACCAGTTAGATTACATTTCAGTGAAGCTGCGCTGCTACTCAGCCAATCCGGCATAATCGAGCACGGTGTACACATATATAGCGGTGACCGTAATGGTGTTTCGTAGCTATACGTAAAAAATTACCTTTATTACAATATTTTTATTAAAAGACACAGGAGCGGCTTTTGTGCCTGCGGACGAATTCTGCTGAAATATAGAACAGCTGTAGTTAAATGAAATTATGAGCGCAATTTTGCAGGTACCGTGCACCGCAGCATATTGATGAAGGCGGAATGCGAGAATATGCGTACGCCTACACTGTGCCAGATGCTTGGAGAGCATAAAAAAGTGAAGTACGTGTTTTGTGGGAGCGACAGTCACACAGAAGGCGAGATTTAGTGTGAATATCTTTATATGTGAGAATCAATGCTAATTAGGAAAGTTGTCAGTTGATGAGCGAAATTTTTCCTAAATAACAATAATAGAAACAAACTGAGTATTCATTTACTTAAAATTAGACACTAGTGACACTGAGTTCAGAATATTTGGTTAGCGTCCTCATAGGCCAATATATTTTAATTTTTTATTTATATTTGGCAATATATAGAAATGTAGGCAATGTTAGAGCTGGCTATTCCAACATCATGACAGTAATGTACAAGATAACTATTGCATGATGTTACAGCCCTAGCTTGTGGTTTTTACCTTTTAGTAACCTTGGGCGAACGCATTCTAATGTGTTTTCCATTTTTGACCAAGTTTCACCAGACGTTTTTTATTTGGCGTCATCCAAAGGAATGACGATATCTTAACAATAGGGTAAATGCTGCAGTGGCAAGCTCTCATCTCAAGCACTGCATCAGTGGATGAGCGATTACAGCGTTCAACTACAATCTAGGAGCTACTGGGTTCGATTCGCAGTGTCACCAAGCACTTTTTAAAGAAGTTGCCCGGCTTGAGACTATGCGTGTAGGTGGGAACCCATTTCTTGAGACGGTGGCTTTTACGCTATCTTTTTTCACTTCTCTTTTGACCAAAATGCGCTGTACCATGCTCCCGCATAAATTACAGAAGTCAGAGTTCATATTTCTTCCCTCCATCCTCTGTTGTCGCAAGAGTGCCCAGTGCTGAAACACCATTATCATACCTGGTATATTACTTTTAGCGCGTCTGCATATTTGACTGGTGGTCAGTCATCACAATGTTTTGAATAAAATGTTGAAATGCAGCGAGCAAACTGCTTGCGGCCAAGTGGACTCCCCTTGTCGAAACACGTTCTCGGGCTTATTTGGTGGGAGTCATTACATGCTGCAAGGCAAAAGGACGTGGACAGATAGAGAAGGCACAAACAAGGTGATTCGTTTGTCTTCTCTTTCGTTACCTGTCATGTTGCGCGCTTCAGTGTAATGCCACTGTCACTGGTTATAAAAAAGTACAGCAGCCAATAGAGTTCTGCTGAGAGGGTCATCGATTGCGCCAAGCGGGACTTTGTAATTGCAAACTGACTTGCGTCATAGAGAGATACTCTATCTTGGTTACTACAATAAATGTCTAGGCCGAATTGTTTTGTTACCAACAGCAACTCTAGTGTTGCTCAGCACATACCATAATTACTCGAATATTTTGCGAACCCTTTTTTTCGATTTTGGGGCCCTGAGAAGGGGGTTCGCCAAATACGTGGGGATTTCTTCAGCGCATACGAATATTGTGTCAAAGTCTTAACGCGTGCAGTATATACATAAAAAAAGGAATAAATTGGAACACAAAAAAACGAAGTGTACTTGTTAATATTAAAAAAATAGAGCGTAGTTTACCCAGTCATATCCTGTCACGCACGGTCATGAGGGAATCAATGATCGCGAAGTCCGATCGGGAAGCATTGTATTTTCTTGAAGCTTTTTCGACAATCCTGGAAGAAACTCGGCCTCACGACACGGAATTACCAGAAGAACTAAGCATCTGCTCATAATAGAAAGGGCCTCTTTCAGTGGCAGGAAACTTGGATTAGCAAGCGCGCACTCTCCTGCTTTCTGGCGTTTGGTCGCGCTGGGCGTCAAGTTGAAGTACGTTCCTTGAAGTGATTTCCAGCGGCACGCTTCCCATTTTACTCGGTAAAATTCACAACAACACGCTTCAATTTCGCCGTATATATAATTACTGCAGCACATCGCAAGGTAACAACCATGAAAACGCGTCGGCCGTATGACAAAACCTAAACATCCGAAATCGAAAAAGTGTAACAAAAGTGTACATGCAAAAGTGTAACGTTTTTACTTGTGTGCTCATATTTACAGCTGTTGTTTTTTCAGAAGCCGATAACAAGTATGAAGTAATGATAAAAAGAAAGGAAGTCTTAACACGCACACAAAGTGTGAAGACTCAAATTTTAATATAGGATACAAGTGGATAATTATATTGTTAATTATTAAGGTATGAAACTCCTGCCAAGCATATTAAGCCAATAAAGTATCTTCTCTTTCGACTTTACACTAGGAGCAAAAAGCTGATCACAAAGGAGCTGACTAGGCCACACAAGTTAGAATGTGTTACAAGACAACAGCTAATACTCATAACTTTGAAGCTACCTAACGTAGCCAGCTCACCATACAGCCTACAGGAACAAATGGGCAGTCTAGAAGACACAAAGCACTTGCGCATTATGAGTGTGCTTATTCCTGACATTGGCTATACCAAACGAAGAAAATCTTTCAAAAATGCACATCATTAGAAGATATATTCGTATGCAAGAAACAAACTTACAATTCATTTTAACGGGCTCCTACAGCTGCCAATACAGTTACCATTATTGACGTCATTGCCTTACCAGACGGATATGATGTGTCCTGTACAGAATACCAACGGAGCGCTTCTTGACTTGGCTTGAATGGGTGCAGGCTGCATCACGGTAAATAGACAGGCCCATTTTAATAATCAAACTAGAGCTCGCTTATATCAAATCACAAAAACTGATAATGTATTTGCCCCCCCCCCCTATTTTTCTTATATGTATTTATATAACAGTAGCAGTAAATTTTTCATACTTGAACCTAACATAGGACAACATTACATCTGCTGGGCCGAAAAACCTCCACACGGTATAGTACTACGCGAATAGCAACAAAATTAGTTCTGCAAGCTAAACTCACCAATAGCAGAGAATTTAGTAGCTGTCAGTGTCATCAAGGACCAAATGTGCTCTGGGGCCAACAGGCAAAGAACATCTGCAGAATGTAAACTGTCGATGTCATAGCAATGAAAGGCTTACCAGGCGTGCACATCCATCAATGAAGTGTAAGAACTGGCCGTGAGCCGCAGTTTTCAAGGCTCTAGCGCCATGCAAAACGATGGCCAGACAAACTCGAAAACCTGTAGTTAGTCGGTACTGGCCTCCAACTTCATCCAAAGCAATGTACCGGTGAAATATTTTCTCTTCCTGAGGGTCGGAGGAAAGCTTGACGTTCACGGACTCACGCTGGCATGTTTAACTTCTGAGTTCTTACCGAAGAACAGTCGAGGCGTGCTGCCAAAACAACAAGATCCACAACAGAATGTAGCATCTCACGGCTTCAGTTCGACACATCATGGCGCTTAGACTAAGGTTATCACAAAAAGGAGAAGTGACGAGTTAACCTACGAAAACGCCAAGCCCCACCGCTGCAACTTCACTGGGCAAAACAGTTGTTAATGCTGTCTTTCAATTTTCTGTCACACGAGCACAGTCTCTTCACAAGCCTTGGAAACGTCAACACAGCACCACCGTTCACAACGAACATCGTTTTTTTTCCCGAACAATAGACTGCTCACAAGAAAATAGAAGCCTACGAGCTAATCAGTGGCGAAGCAAGAACCGAACGTAGCACGTAGTTCATACGCTGCCGTACGTACTTGGGGTCACTCAGGTAACGTGCCAAAACCCTATCCATCCAAAATGTCGCACAGCACCCAACTGAGAAACTGAAATGTGAAGTGAATGAACTGTTACCAGTGCACAAACACACATTGTAGGCTTCTCGAGTGCTAGTTGTCGTTGATGCACAGGCGCCGATCCCGCTTGATAAACACAACGAGGCTGAGGCTTCGCTACGCTTTACCGTACACCGATACACTGCCGCTGGTTTTCATGCCGCTTAATAGTATCGAAAAAGCAGCGGTAATCACAACACATCCAGTCGAGCGCTGAAGAAACTGAAGGGAGAGGTGTTTGCTAAAGGAGCCCTTCAACACTTTTTGAGCATCGTCAGAAAGCGCAGCCGATCGGTAGTAGAGGCTCCCGACAATACGCTAGCGAAATAATATAGCGCAGCACGCTGCCTGCAATTTCTAGTAAATTTTCAAATTCAGCTAAATATTGCTTTCTATTCTCTCGACAAATCACAGAATACGCTCAAAAATCACTCGTAAAAAGCCGATCTATCAGCCGTTGGCTGATTTGAACGTGGTGCGTTGGTCGTTACAGGAATAGGCGCGAGAAGCCACGACTTCTTCATGCGTGCGCGCGCAATCACACTGACGAAGCCGCGCACTCAAAAAAAAAGCTCTTATGGTCACGAGGCGCGGCTGACAAGTTTTCTTTGCCTCTGTCATCCCTCGCTGCTTAGCTCCAGTGCTTCCTTTCGTTGGGAAGAGAGAAGAAAAAATGCAGTTGCGGCATGCGACAAATCTTTGTAACTTTACTTGCACTGGAGGAATTCCTAAAACATTTCTGGCGTTGAGTTCGAGAGGCAACACGCCCTTCCAGTAGATTCATTGTAAGGTTTCTTGAAAAAGTGTTTCAGGTCCGCTTAAAAATTGGCACCGACAGGTACGCTGTTGACGACGCCATGTTGTTTTCGCCAACTGCGCAGCACGTAAGCGAGCTCTTAGAAAGTACTGGAGCATTTTGCACGGCGTGACAAAATTTTCTCTTGTGTGCGAGTGGATGATATGACAAACACAACAGGCGTGCCAGATGAATGAAGTGTTTTGGCAACGTATTGATTGATTGATATGTGGGGTTTAACGTCTCAAAACCACCATATGATTATGAGAGACGCCGTAGTGGAGGACTCCGGAAATTTCGACCACGTGGGGCTCTTTAACGGGCCTACAACATTTCCGCCTCCATCGGAAATGCAGCTGCCGCAGCCGTGTTTTGGCAACGTCGAGTTGCCAGGTGGCATCATTTTAAGCATAGGGTACGTTATCTTACCACTCTTATGTAATGGTATTAGTTAGGCGTTGATATTACTTTCATACTCCTCTGTCGGATCACAAGGGAGTTCTTCATAGAAATTTTCATCTGCCATTTGGCGAAGCCCTTCTTTGATGTAGTCAGTCCTGTCCAGTCGACAACACCACCCTTATCAGCTGGTTTGATAATGATGCTCTGGCTGGCACTTAAAACTGCGCCAAACCTCCCACTTCTCCTTGGACAGATTGTTGCAAATGAGTTAGTGTTTTCATATTCCCTGACTATATCACCTTGGATGGCTGAAATGTACATGTCTAGATATTCGTCCCGTTGTTCACCTGGAGTGCAAGGTTTATCTGAAAATTTATTTTGTTGCGTGCTGCTTCGATCACGAAAATATTCTTTCAGATGCAAGGTTCTGGCAAGGTTGTCCAAATCTTGGTAAAGTTTAAACTCATCAATTTTGCCAGAGGTGGGACAGAAGGTTAGACCTTTTGATAGCAGCTTTGATTGCGCAGGTCTCAAAGATTTGGTGGAAAGGTTAACTACATTAGTGACATCGGTGCCATTGTGGGGAGATTGACGAGAGGTTACAGTTTGATTTGTTTTCGTGGTGGGACGATTGCTGGCGAAGCATTTTAAAGTCGCCCACGCGCCGTCTCACTTCACTTTCTTGTCTTTCTTTCCCTGCATTTTTTCTTCGTATTTCGCAAGCTCTTCTGTTTCTGACTGCGTAAAACTTGACTGTTTTAGCGGCGCCTGTTCTTTCTCTTTAAGTTCCGCCGCCCTACGTGTACTGTGTTGTATTACGACCTGCGTACGCCTAATAGATGCATCTTTTAGAATATTGCTCCACTGCCACTTCTTATTTTTGTTGAAGTTATTCATTGCGGGTTGCAGCTGAACAGTGACACCCTTTGGTATGAATCCCGATGAAATATATGTTTCCAGGTTGGAAGCATGCATTTCAAACCTCACGCGCTTATCATTATTCTTTCTCAAGGCCATGAAATCACGAGACGAACATCTGCTCAAGTTGGCCGTACCTGACGGGTTGTTGAGTCAGTCCCTGCGTGAGGGAAAAGCAGTGTCACCAGCAGCCTCTGCGTGGCTACGAGCCATGTTGTAGGGGCTGTTGCTCCTTGATCTAAGAGGAGCACTCCACGGTGCTCGTGGTGATGGTCGTCGACTCTGGCTCCCGCTTGCTTCGCGGATGCTGGGGAACTCACTCCGGGAAGGAAAATGTTGTCTCTGAGGCTCGGCAGACCTAATGGTGCATGGTCCAGCCAGGTTAATAGTTACCTCACCATATTTCGCAGAAGCAGGGATTTTAGATGGCTGGCGATGAGGGAAACACCCTCAAAACTTGGGTGTAAACCATCAGGCGTCAGAACCCGGACAGACAGAAGCCATTCATCATCATCATCATCATCAGCCTGACTACGTCCACTGCAGGACAAAGGCCTCTCCCATGTTCCGCCAGTTAACCCGGTCCTGTGCTTGCTGCTGCCAATTTATACCCGCAAACTTCTTAATCTCATCTGCCCACCTAACCTTCTGTCTCCCCCTAACCCGCTTCCCTTCTCCTGGAATCCAGTCAGTTACCCTTAATGACCAGCGGTTATCCTGTCTACGCGCTACATGCCCTGCCCATGTCCATTTCCTCATCTTGATTTCAGCTATGATATCCTTAACCCCCGTTTGTTCCCTAATCCACTCTGCTCTCTTCTTGTCTCTTAAGGTTACACCTACCATTTTTCTTTCCATTGCTCGCTGCGTCGTCCTCAATTTAAGCTGAACCCTCTTTGTAAGTCTCCAGGTTTCTGCTCCGTAGCTAAGTACCGGCAAGATACAGCTGTTATATACCTTCCTCTTGAGGGATAGCGGCAATCTACCTGTCATAATTTGAGAGTGCTTGCCGAATGTGCTCCACCCCATTCTTATTCTTCTAGTTACTTCAATCTCGTGGTTCGGCTCTGCGGTTATTACCTGCCCTAAGTAGACATAGTCTTTTACAACTTCAAGTGCACTATTACCTATCTCGAAGCGCTGCTCCTTGCCGAGGTTGTTGTACATTACTTTCGTTTTCTGCAGATTAATTTTAAGACCCACCTTTCTGCTCTCCTTGTCTAACTCCGTAATCATGAGTTGCAATTCGTCCCCCGAGTTACTCAGCAATGCAATGTCATCGGCGAAGCGCAGGTTACTAAGGTATTCTCCATTGACTCTTATCCCTAACTGCTCCCATTCTAGGCTTCTGAAAACCTCGTGTAAGCACGCGGTAAATAGCATTGGGGAAATTGTGTCCCCCTGCCTTACACCCTTCTTGATTGGTATTCTGTTGCTTTCTTTATGAAGCACTATGGTAGCAGTTGATCCCCTGTAGATTTCTTCCAGAATGTTTATATATACTTCATCTACGCCCTATTCCGCAGTGTTTGCATGACGGCTGATATTTCTACTGAATCAAACGCCTTCTCGTAATCTATGAAGGCTATGTATAGTGGTTGGTTATACTCTGAGCATTTCTCTATTACCTGATTGATAGTATGAATGTGGTCAATTGTTGAGTAGCCTGTTCGAAATCCTGCTTGTTCCTTTGGTTGATTGAATTCTAATGTTTTCTTTACTCTGTTAGCAATTACCTTTGTAAATAGCTTGTATACTACAGAGAGCAAGCTGATCGGCCTGTAATTCTTCAAGTCCTTGTCATCTTCTTTCTTATGTATTAAGATGATGTTAGCGTTCTTCCAAGACTCTGGTACTCTTCCCATCAGGAGACACCTCGTAAACAGGGTGGCTAGTTTTTCTAACACAATCTGTCCTCCATCTTTCAGCAAATCTGATGTTACCTGATCCTCACCAGCAGCTTTGCCCTTTTGCATGCTCTCCAAAGCTTTTCTGACTTCCTCTATCATTACTGGTGGGGTGTAATCTGGGTTACTGCTAGTTCTTATAGTATTAAGGTCGTGGTTGTCTCGGCTACTGTACAGATCTCTGTAAAACTCCTCCGCTATTTTAACTATCCTATCCATATTGGTAGTTATTTTGCCTTCTTTGTCCCTTAGTGCATACATCCGACTTTTGCCTATCCCAAGTTTCCTTTTCAATGGTTTGACACTTCCTCCGTTTTTCAGAGCGTGTTCAATTCTCTCCATGTTATACCTTCTTACATCGCATACCTTACGTCTATCAATCAACTTCGAAAGCGCTGCCAGTTCTATTTTGTCTGTTGTACTTGACACTTTCATGATTTGACGCTTCCTAATTAGGTTCTTCGTTTCTTGAGAAAGCTTGCCAGTGTCCTGTCTAACTACACGGCCTCCAACTTCTACTGCACACTCCGTAATGATACTCGTCAGATTATCATTCATTGTATCTACGCTAAGGTTGGTTTCCTCACTAAGAGCCGAATACCTGTTCTGCAGCGACACTCTGAATTCCTGTACTTCCCCTCTCAGTGCTAGCTGATTGATTGGCTTCTTGCGTATCAGTTTCTGTCGTTCCTTCTTCAAGTCTAGGCGAATTCGAGACCGTACCATTCTATGGTCACTGCATCGTACCTTGCCAATCACTTCCACATCCTGCACGATTCCAGGGTGTGCACTCATTAAAAAGTCTATTTCGTTCTTGTTTTCGCCATTAGGGCTCCTCCATGTCCATTTGCGGTTTTCTCGTTTTCGGTAGAAGGTATTCAAAATCCGTAAATTATTGTGTTCTGCGAATTCTACTAGTAGCTCTCCTCTGGCGTTTCTAGTACCGATGCCATAATCTCCTACTGCCTGGTCTCCAGCCTGCTTCTTCCCTACCTTTGCATTAAAGTCGCCCATCACCATAGTATACTGTGTTTTTACCTTACTCATTGCCGATTCCACGTCTTCATAGAAGCTTTCAACTGAAGCGTCATCATGGCTGGATGTAGGCGCGTAAGCCTGTACTACCTTCATTTTGTATCTTTTATTCAGTTTAATTACGATACCTGCCACCCTTTCATTAATGCTATAGTATTCCTCTATGTTGCCAGCTATGTTTCTGTGAATTAGGAACCCCACTCCCAGTTCTCTTCTGTCTGCCAAGCCCCTGTAGCAAAGGACGTGCCCATTCTGTAGCACCGTATAGGCCTCATCTGTCCTCCTAACCTCACTGAGCCCTATTATATCCCATTTAACACCCTCTAGCTCCTCGAATAGTACAGCTAGACTTCCCTCACTAGATAAGGTTCTAGCGTTAAACGTTGCCAAGTTCAGGTTCCATGCGGCCTGTCCGGATCCAGAGATTTTTAGCACCCTCTGCTGCGTTGCAGATCTGACCGCCGCCGTGGTCAGTTGCTTCGCAGCTGCTGGGGACTGAGGGCCGTGAGTTATTTGACGTAAGCATGTGGGAGGTAGTGGCCAGATACTGCACCAGGGTGGCCAATCCTTCTCCGGTGAGGGAGTGCGTTCTCGGCGGTGTTTGCCGGTGAGGCCGCACCCCAGGCCTCCTAATGCAGTTGCATCAACACGCGGATTTTTTTTGTTTTTTTTTAATCCGGTTGGGAACTGCGCGGTACCGGGGTTTGAACCACGGACCTCTTGCATGCGAGGCGGATGCTCTAACCACTACGCCATCGCTGCTCTACTTTAATTTTAAATATATACAGTTAATTTAATTTAAATTTTAAAATATACACAGTTAAATAGAAAGAGCGCTTTATATGTCATTTTTCACCCCCACAAAAGTCATAAAAGGTGCTTATACAAAGGTGCAGGTCATACAAACACCGGACATTCAGAACACAGCAGAAAAAAAGAAGTAGTGCTAACAGGACCAATCACTTGACAATTGGATAATGCCACTTGTGACATCTCTTGCCTACTGGCACACCAAGCTTAGAAGAAAACGAACTTTTTTTTCCATCTTAGAGCTCTCAGAAGTGGCACCATCTGTTTTGATCATGTCGGGCATTGAAATGTGAAGAATACTTTGCGATTAGAAGTTTAGAGTACTTTTATTGTGTGCAGCAAAGCCATTTTAGGTGCCAAGTTCAGTGTCGTCTTTTTGCATCAGATTTGTTTTTTTTTTGTGTGCGAGTGCAACTACTTAGAATAATTTGCTAAATAGTAAAATACATTTATAGCTGAATAACAGATTTATTCTTCTTTTCATTTATATTCACTCTAGGACTATGTTTGAAAAAGTTGCAGCGGAAAAATTAATAACAATGAGACCTGATGGAATAATGCAGTCTTCACTGGGCATGCAAAAAAACAAAAATTAACTTGAATGCTTTTTTAACTACATCATTCGAACTGTTCTCTGATACAGAAAATTGTTGTGTAAGCACAATGTATATCTCAATTTTTTTATTTCATGTTGGGAGCATGACATTACCAATATTTGGTGCAATTTTCAATTAATCTTGTTTTTCATAAATATTCATGTATATTATACTGCCATACTTTCTATATTCATACCATGCCTGGGAACTATCCAGATATCATTGAACCTCCCAATGAGATTACCGCTTCCTTCGCCAACATCATGACTGATATGTAAGGTTTAACGCCCCGAAGCCACAATATAATTATGAGAGACGCTGTAGTGGAGGTCTCCGGAAACTTCGAACACCTTGGTTTTTTTTTTTGATGTGCACCCAAATCTGAGCACACGGGCCCACAGAATCCGTGCCTCCATCGAAAATGTAGCCGCTGCAGCCGGGATTCGATCCCGCGACCTGCGGGTCAGCAGCCGAGTACCTTAGCCACTAGACCACCGCGGCGGGGCCTGCGGACATCATGACCTTGTGACAATACGTCAATATGAATTTTTGAAGTAACACCAATAAAATGTACAATGGCTTTTATATTGATTTATAATATTGCAGTGTATATATTGTCCAAAACAATATATATGACTGAAACATGCAAAATGTGGCCAATTTTTCTTCTGTCATAAAAGAGTTCAGCAACCTAACGAAAAACAGCCCCTAAAGTGATTATGATTTTTCGTGCTTTATGGCGCAAGGGCCATTTGATGGCCAAAGAGTGCCAGTTCATGGGACAAAAGATATGGACAATGATTGTGATTAATGTCTTCATAAGGGCCTTAAAATTCCTCGCTTCTGGGGCGAGTAAAAACATAGGAGTAATAGAATCATGACCATGTAATGAAAAATGTGTGGTGTTAATGGATGATGAAACTTTGTGATAGTAAACACCATGGTGGACATGTATGGCATTAGCAGAAGTGCCTCGATAGGTCACACCCTCGCGTTTAAGGGCCCCAAGGCAAGTGCTTTGTTGAGTGTAGCCATCGCAGCGGAGACCTCTCTGGTATGGTCGTGCTATGGAATGCCCAGGTATATGATATGAATTGTACGAACTTTTCTCAAAAAAACTAACAACGATTTATGTGTGAAAAGTAGTTCTCTATCGACAAAAATTGCAGGATCAAGTGTTATCTGCTGTCAGTAGGGTAAAGGAAAGTGTTGTTTTCTCAGCGTGTCTAATTCATTACACTGGATAAGAATGTGAAATACGGTTAGCGTTTCTCCACATCTCTCACACAAAGGTAGATCGCCACCAGACAAAAGAAATGAATGTGTAGTGAATGTATGTCCTGTTCTTACGAGTGTTGAAGATTGGACGAGTTGGTTCATCGTACTTGAACTGGTATAGCGCATTACGGGGAAGAAGAAACGGCCGAGCAGACCGACACAAGAGGACAGAGCGCTAACTTCCAAATGCAACCTTGTAACCTTGTAAGTACAATAACCTTGTAACTTCCAACTGCAACCTTGTAACCTTGTGTTCTTAACCTTGTAAGTATTACTTCTATGTGGCATAATTTTGATACTGGCGGCCAATGACCAAGTTCCGGCTTGATGACATGCAATTGAATGTGTGTGTCCCATGTGCTCTGCCAATAACCCCTGAGCTTTCGTTTTAGAAAAGGTTTCTAGTCTAGTGCAGGAATTGGTATCAATGTATTGGTAGCGGTTTTGTTGGCGGATCCAGCTAGCTTGTCCACCAGAATGTTGCCTTGCATTTCTCGGTGTCCTGGCACACAACAGACTACAACATGCTGCTTCGATGAGTAGACTGTGCATAAGAGCGAATAAAGCGAGACAAGGACGGGGTCTTTGTGCTTTGAGTTTTCAGAGCTTTTACTACACTTAAATGTTTGGGAAAAAACGCTGACTACTCGAACGCGGAATGTCCGGTTTGACAAGTAACTTTCGATTATAGTAAACAGTCTGCCACGCACGCCAAAGTGGGACAGGTCTCTTAATATTCCAAAGCGCCATGTTGTATCATATGCCTTTTCGATGTCAAGGAACACAGAAAGGAAGTATTGCTTGTGGACGAAAGCATCTCTGATCTGTGTGGTGTTAGTTGTTGGGGTGAAAATCCCGATTTGCGGGCACTTCGTTTTCTTTTTCGCTATGTACATGCGTCTTCAATGCCATCCAGCAAGTTGCTGATGCAACATTTCTTGAAAGCATTTGCCACCATAGAATCTGGCAAGTAACGCCAGGCGGAAAGCACCCCGCCACAAACAGTCGCAAACGAAGCCCTCTGTAGGCGGCCCGTCGGTGTCTTGGAGTTGTCGCCGGACATCCACTTTTGGTATTCCAGCCCCACTCGGTCTTTAAACGGCTTGTTTAGCGCAACGTTGAGCGGCTAGAGGGTGAATGTCATACCACCTGGTATCACGACGAGGTTCGTTTTCCCGTTGCCGAGTGCGCCTTTCACTGCATCGGTTAAGTGACCACTAAACGCATCCAACACTAACATGCTGCGAAGACGCAGCAGTGCACCTGGCCGACGGTTCCAGACTACTCGTATCCATTCGAGTATCATGGCCTCATCCATGTATCCCTTTTGTTGACGCGAACTACAACACCGGGCGGGAACACTTCCTTCGGCATTGTCTTGCGTTTGAAAATGATAAAGGGCAAAAGCTTCCTACCATCTGCCGTGCATGCCAGCATGACGGTGAAGCGTGAATGCTCGTTGCCAGTGGACAACAGTTTCACATCCTTGGCACCACGCTGCGTGATCGTGGTCGACGAGGGCATGTCAAACCACACAGGGGTCTCATCGGCATTGTCAATCTGCCTCATTATGTAGTTGTTCTGCTCCCGAAGCCGGTTCACAAAGCCCTGAAAGTTTATAAGCTTGTCCTTGAACTCGTCTGGACACTTCTGGCAGATGGATGTGCGCCACCGGAAAGAAAATCTTTTGCGTCTCGTGAATCGACGCACCCAAGAGTTTGGTGCACGAAACTCTTTTCTCATTAGCCCAGCTTCTCGAGCGAGTTCTACAGCTTTCTTGCGAATGGTATCCACCATCACTGGCAGGGAGCACGCATGAACTTCCTGCACAAAGCTCCCTAGCATAATCTCCAGCTGCGAATGAACCGCACTTCACCCAGGAAATGACATTTTCCGAGGATTGCACATCTGCTGCTTCCTTTTCCGCGCCCTCCAATAGCGCACGCTTTTTTTCGATACACCTAAGCGGTGCTGAGCAGCCATATCCCGTTCGCTTCTGCAAACGCAACAAACGCAACAACATCTAGTTTAAACGCAGCTGAGTACTGCCTCCTCGCACCGCTACTCATATTCAGTGAACGAAAAAAAAAGGACCACTAAAAATGCAGCGCAATGTCAAGCAGAGCGAGAACTCAGAACAGATCGGAAGCAAATCACGAACACAAAAAAAAACAGACGGAGAGAAAAAAAACGGCCTGCTATTGGATTTGGATGCGGATAAGGCCGCGTCCGTCTTCTGAAGCACATGCAAGCCACATGTTGCCAGACAGCGGCACACTTTCGGCTACACACCACTATATAAGACGAGGGCTGACTTTAGCTTATTATTTTATTGAATATACGGTAGTTGAAGGTTTATACGGTAGCCGAAAACACTGTCACAGCCAACTGTAAAAAACGAAGTTTTTTATCCAACGACCGTGGTACTGTTGCTTCCATCGCATCTACTCGAGTTAAGAAAAGGGTCAAGTTAAGCGAAAGCCAAGTAAAGACGCCCTTGACTGAATTACAAACGCCCCATCCAGTGCTGCCATATATGGGGTGGCCAGTGAACGGTTGTGCAGCGCGAGCAGCCCGTTTTTACTAGCAGATGCTGC
Source organism: Rhipicephalus microplus (assembly GCF_043290135.1). Taxonomy (NCBI): domain Eukaryota; kingdom Metazoa; phylum Arthropoda; class Arachnida; order Ixodida; family Ixodidae; genus Rhipicephalus; species Rhipicephalus microplus. The sequence goes on along the minus strand of NC_134710.1, from coordinate 326,387,257 downwards.
CTGCGTCGGTCTTGCGAGGCAAGAGAGGGGGACAGGGGGAGGGGAACGCGACAGGTGGCACGAGGCGCAAGCACGCGCAATAGGGGTGTAGACACAAGCACCAACGCCGGATTTGCGAGTAGGTGCGACTATAAAATGCCCCACATTTAAAACAAGCTTGCATCATGCCTGCACCTGGAATCCAGACACAGACTGTACATACGCAGAACAGGAGTGATGGGACGCTTCTGACAATGTACGTCACCAATTTAGGCATACTTAGGTATGCTGTGCTTTCTTATGGCGTTTATTGTGAACAAGGCTCTCTCACATAACGGGTGCTGAAACGTCAGCAAACTTTGTGTTTCATAGGTCGGTGTATCCTTTCGCGTTTACACTAACCCCCGAATGCAAAGATGTTACTTGACTCGTTCTTGACTCCAGAAAGTCTTGCCGGTCACCTTAAATCGTTCTCGAACTTGCGGACGACTTGAAGGCGACTTGGCTCGGTTGAAGTCAGGCCAAGTTTCAAGTCAGCTGCGGGGCTAGCTTGAAAGCGACTTCATGCGCTATTCCAACATGGCCACCTCTCGAATGGACGTCGCGCGGAGGGTGGCCGCTTCTGAGTTTGCTTGCCTCGCCATAAGCGTAGCCTTTTCTGGGGCGCAGTGCCTGCCGAAGATTCTTGGACCCACTTTACGTGACCGAGGAAATCCGATGAAGTTGTACGACGAGGAACAATTCCACGCTCGATATAGATTCACGAAGAACGCCGTGCGGCAGCTGCTGGGTATGTTGCCGCTCCGTGAAAGTGGGGACAACCGAGAACAGCCTGTGCCTCCAGTGTTACAGCTACTGATGGCTCTCGGGTTTTACGGCGCTGGCACATTCCAAGCCAGTCACCGGGAATCTCGTCCGCATTCCGTAGTCGACAGTTTGCCGTGCAGTAGGAAAAGTTACGCTAATTATCGCAAAGCACCTGTACGCAAGGCACCGGGCTCAAGTTTGAAGAATGCCTCGACATGGCAGAGCAAGGCATTATACGGCATGCCATCAACCAAAAAAAAAACAAGCGACATTGCACAGGTTCTTCTCGCCTCAATAAATATTTTCTTCAAGTAAGTGTCTTGTCAATTCTTGTCATGCCGCCGACCTATTCTCACCAGGGTTTGGCGATTTTTCAGTGCAGTTTTGAAATGTGAATCCGGGCTATAGCGAACAATTTCGCAACTTTTCCGGAGTTCGTTATACCGAGGTTCGACTGTGTAGGGAATTTTTCACTTGAAGCACCCTTGCCTCCAGGTAGCAGAGGCCATGGCGGTGTCCAGACAACCATGGCTCATCTCGGTGCTCACATTATGATCCCTCGAATATACTGGCTAGTCTGCTGTCACCGCTCTCCAGTGCTGCCGCTCGGTGATACATGCAGGGGTGGCGCTGTACGCTGTCGGAGTTCCTTGAGCAGACTCCTCTTCCGCGACTCGCACCTACGGATGGGCTGGTGCAGCCGTTCGCGCTTTGGCGCTCGTGTACCTTTCCAGGTCAAAGTTCTGCAGTGTTTCTTATTACAAATGGTGACATTGAGTACAAATTAGTGGTGGTGTTTACGCCTTATGTGCCCATCTTTTCACTTCTCAGTCGGCTTCCAACGTTAACTAACAGTTAATAAACTAGCTTGTTTCTGCTTTCTCACGCAAGGCTGCTGTTGCTGTCACTGTTTAAAGAAAAACCTTAGGCTCTTTCTCGGTGGTTAAGCTCTCGTATCTTTTTATTATGCATGTCTATATTCTTTAAATATTTAATGATGGCGTGTGTGCTTGCCAAATAGAAACTCATACTGGAACATGAACGCGCTAAGTTGAACTAAAAGAAAGGCGAAACGTAGGGCGAGTCTGTCATGTATGTTCACTCACTATTCAAGAAGCGAAGACAATGTTGAGTATCTTGTCAGACACGTACAGCATGAAGTAAGCGGTCCCTATATGTCAATAAAAAGATACGTAGCAAAAAAATAATTGCAGTGCGAAACAAGTGAGGTGGGCGAGTGGCGATTGATGACATTGAATGGCACATCTTGTTAAACGTTTTTTAATTGTGCCACGAATATGCCATTCGTAAGCGCGTGAAACAGTGATAAAGGTAAAAAGCTTGTGCAGTTGTGCATTTAACTTTTCTGTCTTGTGTACGACCGAAAAGATTGAAATTACCATCTACCGTTTGCGCAAATAACGCCCTCTTGGCACCTATTTCACATTCAGTCTTGCAGCCTTCAACAGTGCTAAAGAAACGGGGTGTTTACCAACCTGGAAAACATGCAAAAGTCAGGAAATTTGGACCTTTCTGGAAAAGTCTGAGAATTTCTGAAATACCTGGCCAGGTCATGGAAACTGACAGCAGTTCTGTGCGGCCATCACAAAAATAAGCATTACCATTGATCAAAACTTGAGAAGTCTCTCTTCCAACTGTAACTACAGTGAGCTGCTAGAAGAGGTGTGAAAAAGAGAGACATGGCATACCTGTTGCTTCTTACCACCGAGTGCAGAGATGTTACTTGGCTCACGACTTCAACTTAACTTGAGTGAGTCGGCGCAAAGCAAATAGCGGACTTTAAAACGCCCAAGTCAGCCTTCGCGTTTCATAGATGCTCAGGCTGTCTTGCTTGATCAAGTCAAGAAGGAGCTTCAAAGCAGAAACACGCTGCACGCCTGCTAACGAGGGTAATAATGAAGTTGTTCGTGTAAGGCATGCATTATATAAAAACAAACGATACGTTTTAAAATAACTATGAAAACGAAGGGCTACAAGTATATTCTTGCCATTTTACGGCTAACGAGCGGCACGTAGTGCCTGCTGCTACAGTGATGGGCAGTGTTGCTTCTGTAGAGCGTTCGTTGCCCGCTGGTTTTAGTGGCCACCCAAATCCGCTGCGTTTCTCCGCGGTTGCTTGTTTGGAGGCGAAGCAAGCATCGCGTTGGGTTCTTTCGTCTTTTTTTTCCAATCGAACGCCACGGGATGTATTTGGGCTGACCTGGCTCACGAGGTGATGCGATTTTGACGGTATTTGCCTTTCTGTTCACCTGTGTGCATGCCTGTTGTGGGCTAGGTCGCAGTTATTACGAAAAAAAAACAAGTTCTAGGAACAAATATGATTCGTATCCTTTTGTTGAGCTTGGTAAGCAAGAGAAAAAGTGGGGGTCAGGACATTGCACTCAGCAGAATTCTGTCCCGCGGGGTGCAGCAGTGTATCGCTGCATGATGGTGAAGCGGATAAAAAAACCCGTGATAGGGGCACCTCTTTTTTGTGTGTGTAGACTTTTACGTAGCGTTGTGCTACAAGCGATGCCTTTCTGAGCGAGAAACAGCGCCCTAGACAGGACGAAAGGATAGACAGGCACACGGACACAGCGCCGAGTCAACTTTGTACCGAAAGAGGCGGAAATTGTCGTCGTGTTAAAGAAAAACAGAAATAGCCTTTGCGGTTACGGAACACTTCGGCGGCGTCCCCATCGAAGCTATTCGCACGTGTGTGGTCTACACAGCCTGTAACACCAGGGAACTCGGCCACTTCATAAAAGTCCCGCATAACTATAGAAAGTGCTGCCGGCTGCGGAAGCCATTCATATATATATATATATATATATATATATATATATATATATATATATATATATATATATATATATATATATATATATATATATATATATATATATATATATATATATATATATATATATACGGAGCGATGTAGACGCAGCTACGTAGTTGCTAGTATTGGTTCGGGTAAAAAGTGGATCAGGCAGGAAGAACAAGGGATGAAAAGGAGGAAGGGGCGTAAGTTCACCTGCTGTTGTCCTTCAGAGCTTTTGTACTTGATTCCCCAGTAATTCCAGTGTGAAGTGCGGTCAACCGTCGACCGGGGTGTGCGTGCTTCAGGACAGAACCGGACGGCGCTGCTGCTAGGGCTCATGTGCGTTCTCGGAAGACTGATCCCTTCTCGGTCGATGTACTCGAGAGCGGAAGTAAGCACCTTTGCTCCACGTGACGTGGTTGTGCTTAAGTGCCCACGCCCTGTTCACGAGGCTAAGTGCTGGGATGAAGAGAAGTCTATCGTGGAGCGCTACGGCGAGTAGTGTGGAAGTGCTGAAAGGCACATGGATGCGGGAAACGACGTAGCAATATAAAAAGAAACGTAACAGGCCCACAAACACCGCTGTAGGTGAACGACCAAGTGTGGCAGAGAACTTCATGAGAAGAATGCAGAAGAGATAACTATGTGCACATGCTGCCATATAGGTGAGTTACGCATGTGTCAGAATAATATACTACTATATACATGTCGAATAACGGAAATGAATGGCTGAAAGGGCTATCGGCAAAGTAAATGTGTCATTTTAGCGGAAAGAAATGTGCTGGCAATGGCATAAATGCGTCTCAAAGGTGAAACTACAGCAATGAGTAATGTTGTGTATCTTTAAGAGAATGAGAGAGCGAAAAAGTAAAAGAAAGAGGAAGAAATGACTGCTGTTGGAGAATCCAAGCCAGAAATAGCTGCATAGAACACGTTTTCATTATATTATAACAAGGCAAATCAAAGTTAGAAAATAATAAGTGTAGTTGTGCTTGATCACACCTGTTTCAATGAGGCAACTAAAGCGTCTTCTTCCTCTTACATCATTTTAGTTATTGAAAACAGTGTTTTGAGCAAACAGAGAGGGAGAGAAACAGAGATATTCATCATATTGACATTGTATCATGACCTCTTGTTTTGTCATTCACGCTGATTCACATTGGCCTGACTGTGTTTAGATATGGACCCCTCGCTATCCTTCATTCACCCTCGTTCACCTTCGAAAAGTAGAGGTGCTTAAGATTTTCGGAGTCCTCTACCACGGCGTCCATCATAACGATCGTGATTTTGGACATAAAACCCTATTATTATTATTACTTATATTATTATTATTATTACAGCGAGAGCTGTATATGGCTAGAAAAAACAAAAATCGTCCAGCAGTGGTGTCACGAGCAGTCTCCATTGGCTGTGTTATAATTTACGTCGTTCAGAGCATCGTACCCATAAACGCACGCCGTTGACTGCGTTGTGAGTGACGTCGTTCATCCCATCGCAGCTGTGTCCTTGAGCACCACGCTCCTGAAACTCTCCACATGGTTATGCCACAGACAACTCTAGAAGAGCGCCGACCGTAGAACGTGGGAGAGCTAGCATTTCGCGTGCCGGTGGCGCAGTCCTGGCACAAAAAACATGCCCGAGAGGCCGAGTGCCCAGAGCAGCTGCGTACTGATGATCCGGCAGCCTTCCAAGCCGCACTGATACGCGAGCGGGAAAGCAAGTGACGGCTTCTTGCCGATCCTGCGATTTACACTATCACGGTAGCTCGCAATGCCAAACGCTTGCAACAACGTCTTTGTGAAGATTGGGGAAGCGCGAACGCCCACTTTTGGTGATAGTTTTTTCAGTGGCGCATTCGCTTCAGCGGCGACGTCTATGACCGCATGTGCTTTGAAAACAACCACTGTGAGTAAGGCGTTGCGAAACGCATTTAACAGCTCACAACACTCCTCCATGACCATGATCATCTGAGGCACAATGTGTGGAGCGTGAAACAAAGACGGGCAAACCCAGGCCAAACGTGCCTAATTTCAGTAAGAAGCACGAACATGTAACCAATAAATATAAAAGGCTTCAGTGCAACGTCAGGTTGAACACACAGCTAAAACACTGGGGTCGCACATGTCAGCTTTGGCTGTTTAACCATTTGTACGGAATGCTTGAGCGATGATTTTACATCATTATCATAATCATCATCATCATCAATCAACCTCTAAACTAAGAGGTCTGTGCTAGGCTTTCAGTGCCTTGAATTTGTATAGACGTGCACTACAAAAATAGGCTTCTTGTCTGTCATAAGAAATGTTTGCCCAAATATTATGAAAAATGAACTCACAAAATGGAATAGGCCTTACAAAGTAATGAGAGAAACAGAGAGAAAGAGAACAAAAAAGCTAAATTGAATGCCCATAAAAATTGAAATTCTGATAAATCATGCATGCAGATGTGCGAAGAAATATTGGGAAGATCATATCCTACAAGTTCAGCGGAATTAAATAAAAGTACAGGAAAGTATCCTTTAGAAAGTACACTCCCAACCTACAAAAAAAAAACAAGATAAATTGAATAAGGCAAAGAAAACATCTTGCGATGTTTCTCGCTGCTGGCTTATCGGTTCGAAACAGCTGACGAAAGAATCTTCTATGGCTATTTGATCCTTTCGATGGTGTTTTTTGGCGTTGTCTGCTTTTGTGAAATTGGCTCTCGAGAGCCATCCACGGCATGTGCTGCAAGATTTCTGAAGAAGAAGGTCAGTTTGGAAGTATTTTCTGTTGGTTCTGGACGAGGAAACTGATACGCGAAGATGAGTTGCATTCGGTTTGGCGAAGGGGTCAAGAAAATGGCATAAATAATGTTTTGCGTCGTATTTGCATGCCACAAAAAATTGAAAAAATTTTCTGGGACGCCTACACTTCGCTTTTACGAGTGTAACTCGATAATATAATCGGGCTGCGTTGGCGTCTCCTTCTCAATGGCTTTTCATGCTTCCCTTCTCGGATGACACATCAAGGCTGCCGCGAAGAATGGAGTGTCTGATGTGTTACACCTGCGATTGTAAACTCTCCTATAGGGTGCCCACTACAAGCACAGTGGCGAAGCCCCCCCCCCCTGCACGCCTGTAAGGCAATACGGGCACCTGAGCAGCTGTCCACTTTGCTGACGCTGTGGTTGATCATACTGAAATTAACTGGTATACTGGACGAGCTAGCGTATAATAATAGAGGAACTTAGCTTGTGGAAAACGAGACAAAGAAAAGAACACAAGAGGTAGGCGCCGACTGAAAAGTGAAGTTTATTGAAAAGGAAAAACGCTTGAATAATTTCTTACACATGACGAAAGATTCTCCACAAAGCCGCTAAGGATACGACCGAACGAACGAAGAAACGAACAAACGAACGAGGTACGAACTGTTTTTAACACGCGTAAAAACCAGTAATTACCTGTAGTCCGATCTACCAGCCAATAGAGTAAGTAGTGGCAGAGGTATGTCCTGCTCACGGCAGTGTAACAACCTTCACCGTATTGTGCGATAATCTCGACTATGGCTGTTTAACAAAGAGCTCTGCTTTTGAAAGCTCTTTCATGTGCGCCATGTGTAGTAGTTCCCGGAAAGGCGTGACGCTGTGCGTTTTTAGGAACCTGACCTTCGAGTATTGAATACTGTCTTTGCTGCCGTAAAAGGCCCCGCCACGGTGGTCTAGTGGCTAAGGTACTCGGCTACTGACCCGCAGGTCGCGGGATCAAATCCCGGCTGTGGCGGCTGCATTTCCGATGGAAGCGGAAATGCTGTAGGCCCGTGTACTCAGATTTGGGTGCACGTTAAAGAACCCCAGGTGGTCAAAATTTCCGGGACCCTCCACTACGGCGTCTCTCATATTCAAATAGTGGTTTTGGGACGTTAAACACCACAAATCAATCAATCAAATCAATCGCTGCCGTAAAAGTAGCATACTGTAAAAGCGCAAGGAGGAAAAATGAACGAAAGATAAACTGAATGGAGTGTGGTTGGTAATTTGCACTAGGAAATGTTATGAAAACCATCAGAGAAGGGAAAATGCATCGTGGAATACACCGACGTAGTAAAAACTGTGCGTTTTTCTTCAGAGATGGACAATCAGTCTGGTAGCCTTTGAAAATCGCAGCGGCCACTTTTGTAGTTTTTTAGCTGCTATCTCAGGGTTGATCTCAGCTAAGATAATTCCTAGACCTTTTTAACAGTGAGGCTCTTGTTTTTGGCCGATCCAAAGCTTTAGGAAAGCCAAATATACCATTTCCAAACGACGTGCACTAGCAGAAAATCTGCTTGCCATCAAGTCATTGCGCTTGACACTATTTGCAATTTTATTGATAACGCAATAGATCAATTGGTATAGAGTTGTCGCCAGCGATCTTTGAACAAACTTCACCAGAAACATCAAGCTATGAGCGAAGTTGATGTAGCGCCAGAGCGGCGAAGGGATGACGCTGTTGCGGATGCGAGTGAATACCTCGAAAAGTCCTCCATACGGGAGACAAGGGCTTTCGAGGGTCTAGCGAGTCCTAAAAATTCTTCCACCGTTGTTCATGAAGTTTGTGCATTCGACACTGCATTTTTTTCTGAATGCGCCTGAATTCTCTGAGGTCAGAGATAGATTTCGTGCGTCTGTATCATCTTTCGGAACGTTGGCAGACCGCTTGAAGTTGTTCCAACTCTTGGTCGAGTGCCGTGCGTCTCGATTCTTCAAACATATCTTCGTAGAAGTCTCCATTGCACAACTAATCACTTCTTCAATGTATTCCGGTGGTTCGTGCATGCACTTGCTCTTCACTGATATCTGAAACTCTTCCCACTCAATAAGTCTTGAATGTCCAGGGGAAGGAGAATAGTCCAGACCTCTGACTGTCACGTACGTGTGGATATGGTTGCTGCCCTGTGTTTCAATATCTGTGAATCATTGGTCTTTCGTGACAATGCTATGCGACACTAATGTCAAGTCCAGGCATGTTCCAGTCGCACGAGATCAGCAAATGAAGGTTGCATTCACCATAAAAGAACTTCATGCGGCATTGAACACATGCAGACGCTCATCGTCCCCAGGTGCTGATGGAGTGACCTATACTGCCCTACGTCACCTAGGCCCGAAGGCACAGCGCTGTCTCCTGGACATTTTCAATAAGTCTTGGCATGATAGAATGGTGCCTGATGAGTGGAAGTGTAGTCGACTGGTGCCTTTGCTGAAGCCCGGAAAGTTTCAATTTTATTTGGCATCATACCGGCCTATAGCACTAGCAAGCTACGTTGGCAAGGTCATAGAGAGGATGCTGCTTACACGCATGGAATGGTACCCGGAACATTATAACATCTATTCTGATGCTATGGCTGGTTTTCGACGAGGTTGGTCCTCAGTTGATAGCGTTATTGACTTAGTGACCTCTGTTTAGCATCAGAAAGCTCAGAAGCGGCTGTCGGTAGCTCTGTTCTTAGACGTGAAGGGTGCCTATGAGAACGTGACCCACGAGACTGTTCTCAATAATCTTGAAGCAGCTGAACTTGGAGGTCGTGTCTTTCGATTGGTAAGAAGCTACCTCACAAAGAGATCCATGTTCGTTTTAACTGAAGATGGGTCTACGAGTAAGTATTTGGCAAGTCGTGGGGTGCCACAAGACGGTGTTTTGAGTCCGACTCTTTTCAACCTGGTTCTCGTGGGGCTCACCGAAATGCTGCCACAGACGGCTTATATATCTCTCTACGCTGCATTTGGGCGTCCGGCGTGACACGGCCTCAAGTGCGCGCAAGAATACAGAAAGCGGCAACAATGACATCGACATACCTTCGCCAGCAAGGCTGGACTATCGCCTCAAAAAAATGTGCAGCGGTGGCGTTTACACGCAAACCGATGTTTTTCCACTCAGTGTGCATCGATGGCAGATCAATTCCATATAAGAGCACTCATAGATTCTTAGGTGTCATCGTAGATCGTGACCTAACCTGGAGCCCGCATGTCACATACCGTAAGAAAAAGCTCATTGGCATTGAGAATGTATTCAAGTTCGTTGCCAGAAGATCACGGGTCCCATCCTTGCATTCCATGCTGCAGCTTTACACAGTCCTCTTTTTTTGAACTCTCCCGTACAGCCTTCCTGTCCTGTCCAACACGTGCAAGACTAACATCCGTGCACTGCAAAGCGTACAAGCCCAAGCACTTCGGACATGCCTTGGCCTTCCAAGATACTCTTCGACAGTGTCAACTATTGTTATTGCACAAGAACAACCGGTCACAACGCATATCATTGTCGAGACGCTGAGAGCGCACATTCGGCATTTATCACGGCTACCGTCACATCATTTCGCGTGTTTGACAGCTTGGAGGCCTCATTCTTCGTACTGCGGTATCGTGACAAAACATTAGGACATACTACCGCCTGGCTTCAAACTTGCGATGCATCCAGCAACTGCGCCATGGAGTCTTCGTCAACCTGACGTGCGCTTATCAGTTCCTGAAATCTTTAAGAAGGCACGCATGTCAACGCTAGCCCTGAAGCAATTGACTTTGCGTCTGTTGGACGAAAGGTAATTCGACCGCATACATGTTTACACCGATGGCTACATTAATTCCAACAGCTCCACAGGAGCAGTGGTTGTTCCATCTGAAAATGTGTTCCTTCAGTACAAGTTTTCTCACACCACGACGTCAACAGCAGCAGAGCTCGCAGCACTTCAAGGTGCAGTAAAGTACATTCTTCACCAGCAACCTAACCAATGGGCCATATTTTGCGACTCCAGGTCAGCCTTACAGTCACTACGATTTGTTATGCAGTACGGGTTACATGAACAATCAGTATATCAGATAAGGCACGACTACCACGAAGCTCTCAAGGAAGGTCATGATATTGTATTGCAGTGGTTGCCGAGTAATTGCGGAATCGTCGGCAATGACCGCGCGGATGAAGCTGCTCGATCGGCTCATGACCAAGACCAGCGCACGCCCATACCACTCTTGAGAACGGACGCTGCAAGGCTACTACAATCACTTGCTCGCCGTATATCCCTCCTAAAATGGAATACGCAGGGTTTCTCCAACACGCACCTGTATTCGATTGACCCAAACTTGCAACTTCGTTTGTCATCCGGGCTCCCACGATGCGCTGAAACTTTACTGTGTCGCCTGAGGTTGGACGTGGCATTTACGAATTCGTACTCTCGTCTCTTTGGAATGGCGAGCACTTCGTCATGCAACATCTGGGCCTGCGAGGAAACGCTTGAGCACATTATATGTCATTGCCCAGCATACCAGAAAGAACGACGTGTTATGGAAGCCAAGCTCTGTCAGCTGGATTCACGGCCGCTTACAGAAGAGAAGATCCTGGGACCTTGGCCGACGGCTTCCCATACGCGCAAAGCTATGAAAGCCCTCTTGTACTTTTTAAGGACCACCACACTTCACGACCGCTTGTAAAAGAACTGTGTGAGACTGTGCTGTGTAGTCTCGAGCTGACTATTCATGCTTCTCTTTCTTACCCCTCTTCTTTTATATCTCTTTTCGTTCTTTTATTCTCTTTTTCCCCCTCCCCAAGTGTAGGGTAGCCAACCGAGCCAAGCTTGGTTAACCTCCCTGCCTTTCCTCTCTATTTATCTCTCTCGCTCTTCATTGATAACGAGCATTCTATACGCTTACCACCTTATTATCATTGTTTTTTTGGGGGGAGGTGAGTAGAGCCAGCAAGTTTTCGTAAATGCTATCTCTAGATAAAATGTGCCATAAGAAAACCTTATCGAAGCGGATAAATAACATGGAATGGCGGCTGTAGTTTTTGACAACTTGACTAGGGCTCAAAAAGTGAAAGTTTTGATGCTTTACCGAACTTTGACAGCTCATCGTTTCTAAACAATTATTAGAAAAATTGGTGCCACAATAACAAAATTACATTGCATTTTGTTTTATTATATGGATTTTAGAATGAATCAAATAATTATTCAAACTGATTCATTTTTACCCTCACATAACTTAGGTGAAAAAGGGGGAAAAGCTGAACAAACTCCGAAGCTGGCTTTAGAAGCTCCGACCCCCCGGAGTCCCCTTTCCAAAGCTTTTGTTTCGTGTAGTGCGCCACAAACGTCCCCCACACATAAAGAATTCTGAGCAAAAAAAAAAACACAAAATGAGAATCCTCAGCAAACACACAAAGCAATATCTTCACAGAGCTTTGGAGCTTCAACACAAGCAATGATCTAGAAAGCCAAACCATACGCTCCCACTATACTCACGAAGTCCGTTTAGGCCTCATTACACTGGTCGAGCTAACATCCATATTTACTTACAGAAGGTCTTGATTTTCTTGTGTACCTTTTCTTGTTATGAACAAGATTTCGAACGCATCCCGAAAATAGTGTAGACTGTCACTGCTGTAGTAATGCAGTTTTCTGAAAAGGTCACATGACTGAGGCACCTGTTTCTATTTGGCCGTTCCTCCATCCTAGAAACAATACGAGTCGGCTGCGGCGGCTGCATTTCCGATGGAGGCGGAAATGTTGTAGGCCCGTGTGCTCAGATTTGGACGCACGTGAAAGAACCCCAGGTGGTCAAAATTTCCGGAGCCCTCCACTACGGCGTCTCTCATATTCATATGGGGGTTTTGGGACGTTAAACCCCACATATCAATCAAAGAAACAATACGAGTGCTTTAGAATATGCTTCGACGATAAGGGATCCAAATGACTTAGGTACATCTTGGAGTTTGCGATGTTTCGACCTACAGGTAACCTTGACCGTGCTGATAATAGGAAAAATTGTGATACTTCATGCTCCTTGGGGTCGCTCGAGCAGAATATCCTTGTCCGAAACGCCGTATTTTCATAATATATATGACAAATCCTTTGAGAACACTTGATAAAATGTATTTAGGCTTTCGCCCTTTAAGAGGTTACTTGAGACAGCACCATATAGAGGCTACTTCTATTCTATCTGGAATTTCAATTCGGTAAGTTTTTAAACCGTGTTCTAACTTTTTTTTAATAAAACAGAGCTAAAAAGTCACTGTAGTGTTTCGGCTGCTGCACTGCTACTGGGTTCGTAAAGTAACAGATTTAATGCACACTTTACTTTCGCTACTCTAACGTCAACTCTGCCTCCGGGACGCGTTCCTCGCGCATGCTTACCCGCGTCAGATACGGGTTTCGACGTACGACTTCTCAGGACGCGCATCACGTTCCCGAAAGCAGGCGGCTTCTTAGTGTGTATACTTCGTTTGAATTCATTCTTGAAGCATGTCTTCCAACAAAGATTCTCATCGAGACTAAATTCTTACATATACATGTCTCACTCACTGTGTCCTTCTTGAAAGAAATAACTGAAGTTAGCCTCACGCCAAAAAAAACATACACAAAGAATGCGTTGCGTCGATGACAGCAACCCCATAAACAAATTGGTGAGGCTGCTTCTTGTTTTTGCTTTTTAAGCAAAGACACAGACACAAGACGCACGACAAAGGATGCTCTACGGGAACACGACGTCCAACAGCACAAAGATAAGAGCCCGAAAAAATTGGCCCCATATCTTCATGTTATTCTGCAAATGTCATCGAAAGACGATAGTCTTACGTGTGAAGAGGGTGAACAAAACATTTATTTGATGTTCTGTCCAATAAAATTGGTGAATAGTATTCTGGAGGCTCTGCGTTAGAGTGCCTCGAGCGTGTAGCGGAGGCGAACGAGCGCATCAAGTCACGTCACGCGTGAGACATGAGCGCTATCTGGCAGTTTTCTTGGAAATCAAAGAGCGTGGCTCTGAGTGCGCACGCCCATATCAGAGGTGAGAAGGTGTAGAACGCAAAGCGACGGGTAGGTGCCACCACTCTCTCATCTTAGCAAAGTGTTGGAAACACTCGCCGTTTCGTGCAAGCGTTGCATGGTCAGCGCAGCGTGATGAGCGCTATGGTCCCTAAGATTACTTATGTATGCCTTTTCTAGTAAACGACGACATGCAGATTATATACGTGTTGTTATGGTGCCCCAGACATGCGCTATAATTGCTTTCTAGTTGACAATTGCACAAGTATGAACGTTAAAGCTTGAGCAACATTGGTGGGTGCAGTGGATGGGGTCGGCCGTTTCAAATACCCGACGCCTTTAAGAGTGGACAAACAGACAAATGTACAGACAGACAGACAAACAGACCGACAGACAGACAGACAGACATTTTTGCGTCAGAAGTCCCCTAGAAAGACTATCGTTTTTAAAAATCCACATGCTTAGTCTGCACGATAAAGTCTTATTCGATGACATTACCAGCTTGTGGTCATATGCCTTCGTGGACAAAGCGTCGGCACGATAATGCAATGTAGCACTAGCTTGGTGAAGTAAGGTGTGACGCGCGATTGGAGAACGAGGACAGGTATTAGGTAGAAACACACGAGCCTACACCTGATGGTGTTGTGGATGAACGCTGCTACATTCTGGGAGCTTCATGAAGTGGGCGCCGTTAGTTGAAGCCGAGCGCAGCAGCACGCTTCGACCCTTAGTAACCATCAGATAGTGGCGACTGATGCGGCTTCTGTAGCTTTCAGTATATTGAGCGACAAAGCCGCACGAAGCGGTCCCGTGGCTTCCGCAAGGCAGGGCAACACTCGGGCCTACGCCTGACGGTGTTGCTGGTGGACGAGGCAGCTTCCTTTGAGTGCTGCATGAACCTGATTTGGAGACTTGAGGCCAAGCGATGCCGTGGACTCCGACTCTTTAACTCAGCCAGGCACTCGTGTCTACGCGCGACCATGCTTCTGGCCGGAACGCTGCCACCGTCTTCCACCTCCATGGAACGCCACCGTGGCAACACCCCGACTTTTCGTGAGCCCCCATCTCGCGCAAACATCGACATTTCTCTGATTTGTTTCTGGTTCACGCGCCAATTACCCTCATCGTCTTCATCTTTGCACATGTTCTGTCACGGCTTTTCCAGGTGACTGCTTTGTCTAACCTCGTCATGTCCTCAATGCAACATCACAAAGCACTCGCGCATTGATCTGTCACAGTGAAGTTGGTGTCAGTACATGGCGGTAATATTATCTGGGGTTTTACGTTTGATAACCATGGTATGATGATGAGAGAAGCAGGAGCGGAGAGCTCTGGAAAATTTCGAGCATCTGGTGTTATTAACATGCACTAACATTGCACACTACACGGGCCTCTGGCATTTCATCTCTATCGAAATGGGATCGTCGTCACCGGGATCTAACCCTAAACCTTCGTTTCAAGAGCTGAGCACCATAACCACTGCTCCACCGCGGCGGACGTCAGTACTATGGTAAAAAACGTGTTAAAAATATGGCAGGACACAGTAACACATATAATTCCAAACGCATGTGCTATACTTGAGAAAATAAAGTGTAATAAATAAACAAAACTGAAATCTACAAAAGTGAAACACAATCGAGAAACCTCGTCTATATAACATAAAAAAAGTACAATGCGAGCAACAATCATCGAAAATATTTTGCTCTTTCTTTTTTGTGCACACATGTTTTTAGTCTGCTTCCACAAGAACAAGGACAACATTCAAGTTTTGTTTAGTAGTGAAGCATCGATATAATGTTTGTTGAAGTGGTCACGTGAAAAGCCAGGGTCGTAAAGCAGTTTTTTTTCCTGTTGTAACTAGTGCAACCAAAATAGGCACAGAGCTTTTCTTTTACCGTATTGCTCGCTCGCACAGAAATAAAAGAAAAGGAATTGCAGGTTTAGTTAAACACTAAAAAAAGTTTTCGACACCACCACACATCCAAACGCCCGGATTTTTACCGCAACCATCACACACAATCAAGAAAGGATTAAATCACTAATTGCCAGACCTGTACTTCTTGTCATGTGAAGAGGTCTATTTGGTATACAACGGTATTGATAGTGTAGTGTTTTAAAAGTATTGGCGTGATATTGAGGTTGAGAGAGAAAGGGGGATGTGGCACCTTGTGAACAGGGTAGTGTAAAGTGGGACTCGTTTATCTTACGTCCGTTGCGTCTAGTGTTATTAGAAGTGCCTCTAGTGTTATTAGTGACCCTTAAAGCTTTCTAGGATTCAGCTTTCTGGGCAGGCTATAAAAGGGAGGGAGAAGACTACACAGATTGCTGGCGGTCGTCGATGGGGCAGTTTATCTGGATACCTCATCGCCCCTTCGGTTTGTGGTGGTCTGAACTTTGAGAAAAGACGGGAGATGCAGAGTCTGCCGTGACCATAAGCTTGCTGACGCATTGAGTGCGAGGCTCGAGCCACGGAGTAATCTAGTTTTCAGATACAGGTGGGTGGTACGAAACCTATTACCGTAAATCTAAGCGAGGGTTCAGCTGGCCAGAGAGACTGCCCCGAAACTGCGCTGAGAAGACGAAAAGAGGTCATTAAGGATAATGGCACAAAGTACCTTTTTTTGTCTGCTCCTCATCTATATTTTGCAAGCTCTTTTCTTAAATATTTGAAAGTTCTTAGCCCAGTACCATTAGTCTCACGCATTCTCCGAAGGTGTCAGACCACACAGCACGTGCAAAGGAAAAAGAGAACTTTCGTCGTATTTTGGAACAATAATATCACGAGTCCTTGAAGTAGCTTGTGGCAGCTGATGTTAGAGTGTCAAGACAACAAGGCACTACGTTTTACGGCCATAATCTTATGAGTGGCTCAGTGCTGTTGACCCGACAAGTCTACGAATCGACATGAAGATCGTTTTATTCAGTTGTAAAACACCAGCTGGCCGTTCGTGCTCGTTGCGACAAAGGTATTCTTGTGTACTGGTTTTGCGCAGCCAGTATTTCATCAACATTACCAAGTGCAACGACGTCACCAAGTTTACTGTACTATCGGCGTCAAATGAAAACCGAACAGCGCAGCTCGTGTTTCAAGCATTAGAAACACTTTAGTGTTGGCCATCCAGTCATCCCCACTGACAGGCGTGCACATCTGGTTTGGTAGCACTGCGCGATCCCCCTAAAATGCGTTATCTCTGTTTTTGCTCTAGTTTTTGTATGGTGGTAATGGTGGCCATCGAGGGCGTGCCAAGCGCTTTTGATTGCATTACTCGCAATTTCTTGCTTTTACTTCAGCGTCACAGTGAAATCAGTGACTTGGAATAATAAAACAAAAAGAAAAAATATAATCAGTTTGCGGTTGATTTTCAAACGATCATCGTATCTCGTTCACCAGCGCTGCTTCACCTGCATCCTACTTTCAGAGACCTATCCGGAAATGCATCACTTTATCTGGAAATGCCGAGCGTTTCTTCAGAAGAGAGAGCGCAAATTGTTTCGCTTTACTGGTACGAAGTGAAACGGCGAGAAATTACCAGCATCATGAACCTACCTTTGTCTACTATAAATAGATTTAGCCAGTAATTCCATGATTATGAACTTTGTGATGAGAAACCATGCTACAATACTCGCCTTCGGCTGCAGTACTTTAACCTCTGTTTTTTTATTTTGTTGCTTTCAAATACCATACCTGGAACACAAGCAGAAATATTGCACTATAGGGGGATCGCACAGTGCTGCCACACCAGATGTGCGGGCCTGTCTGTGCCAATGACTGGTCGACAGCACGCACTATGCCATTGATAAGGCTTGTGCCACGCGCTCCGCTGTTCGCGTTTCACTTAATGCCAATAGTACATTCAAATAAAAATACATGCGCGCGTTTGTGAGGTAATAGAAGGAAAGAATAAACGTAGGGCGAAGACGTGTACTTTCAACGACTTTTATTGGCCGCCCCACAATGAGGCTAAGGAGTAAAAAGAAAATAATAAAAATTGTGACCAAGTCAAGAGCTAGTGTAAGGTCCCAGCTGCCAATGAAGTATTTGGATTACTGCAATTTCACAGGTAAATGGCTTAGTAAAGGTTTCCCGCTCAAGTAGCAGCAGTGTATATGTTTATTATCAAGTCAGCCAGTCGACCAAGGGATTGTCACTAATTTGTATGACTTCAAACGATAAGTTCACTCAAAATTTTTTTCTCTCATTTGAGGATAGAGTAGATAAGCGCATTGTGCATGACCTGCGATGAAGTACACGGACACGTGTCACATACCTGAAGCTAAGCATGCTTTCAATGACATACCATTCTAATGTTAGCTCAGCTTTCATTTTCTGCCTGAGCTGGCGCGTAAGCCTCGGGCGTTTTATATGTTCCCGGACACTTAAGTCTCTCCGTTTATGTAGCAAACCACAGAACCATTCAATAATCGCTGAATGAAATTCCGAGATGAGTTCACCAGCTCCACTTTTCTACTTCCCTCTTTCAACATTTCGTTAGAAAGGACGTTTTTTTTTTCGTCACAATCAACTAGTACTGACTGGGAAACCTTTGACTATGTGGCAGACTTAACGAGAAATCGGCTGTACAATAATATATATAGTACATCAATTGCTTAGTTCCCGCTCCATTATTTGATGTTAGTTTCATATCTTCTCATAGACCACTAGTAATGTCATCTACGCCATTTGTCACCTGTTCATCTCCCATATTTTCACTTACTGTCAACAAGGATATGAAATCTTCTTATATGTTCCTTTATCCCCTCGGTTCTTTTCCGAATGTCATGCCTATCATTTTTAGTTCGATAACACACTGCAAGTTCCTTAAAATTTTTGCGGCATTGTTATTGCAGTAGCAATCATAGTGCCACACATGCCTTTTTTTTGGTATACTTTAAGTTGCTAGCCTGTTGAATGGGTTGATAATGTCTTACTCAAACCATGCCAGAACCCTCGAGAGCATTCCAGATTATTTCCTGGCCACCTGGTGGACCTGAGCACACCAACGGGAACAGTGGAGTTCAGGGTCTAACAAACGCGGCTACCACTGATAATGCACAAATGTTTGCTGCCACATGTGTGAAAACCGCCGCGCCTTGCCCCAGATCAGATTATCGACGACCTACGCAATGTTCGCCGCTATCAGTGTCAGTATGTACGGCTGTAGCATGACCTTCAGTTTTCGGGACACAAGTTTGGCCAAATAAACATTTACTTGTTGACACACCAGGTGTGCCTTCATCGACGTCACGTCCACGTGACAATTTGGGCCCACATAACAGATATTTTTCGTCGCCGTCAAAACACCATGTCCCCCCCCCCCACACACACATTCATATATATATATATATATATATATATATATATATATATATATATATATATATATATATATATATATATGTGTGTGTGTGTGTGTGTGTGTGTGTGTGTGTGTGTGTGTGTGTGTATTGATACTAAGCGCTGTCGGATCCTAAGATGAAGACAGCAAACAGTGCCTTGTATGTTTGGCGTCAGGTGTTTATACATACCTTGTTTATATACTCTAAGATGCCTTTTCTCCCCGTAACATTTTGTTGGAGGGTGCGGGTTCTCCCAGATTTTCCTTTCACAACAATTCTCCGTAACGAACGCTCCTTGACTGCCTTTGCTATGTTGCCTTTTCTCCCCCTAGCAATATAAAGCCAGAAAAGCAAAAAACCCAGATGAAACATTTTCAGAGAAGTTCACCTAGGTATTATTGCCTGCAACTCCCCGCGCCATATATCCTTTAGCGTTCTAACGACAAAATGTTCATATACATCATGTACCGCTGACGATACGCAAATTGCTTCAAAGTGTTGATTATCACTCGAGAGACGGCACGAAGGATGCTCTTTAAAAGCCTTCGCTTCACTAACGGCTGTGTTAGGTAGCGTGCTTCTTGTTTTCGGAGGAGCAGCATCGCTTGAAAATTGGATAAAACACAGGAAGCGTTGGGTTAAACGTCGGAAACACCACATGCGTCAAAATGAAAATTATCCGAGCCGCATCATGTTGTGGCCCGCACCGCGTTTGCGTCTTCTCGTGAGTTTCGCTAGTTTTCGATTTTGGGGACTTGGGAGAACGTGAGCGCGAAAGCCAGAAAGTGGCTCGTTTTTTAGCCATGCACCCTGGCAGCTCACAAATGTCTTGGATTTCCTAACTGATTGAGTCACCAATTTAAAATTATCTAACAATTCAGAGGGGCTTGGACGTGCGCTTACGGCTTGTATTTGACATACGTGACGTGGTCACCCATGATGGCGCTTATTTTTCGAGAAACAAATTTTACACATCTTGTGCTTTCACCGCAAATTTTGCGTTAAAGGCCATTGTCTATCCGACAAACTTTTGATTTTCGCTTCCATTCATTTGTACTCCATTTTTCCATTCCTAAGAACAGCATAAAAAAACGGAGTCCTCTGGTTAACTTCGTTGCGTTTTCTTTATTTTTCTCTCTTTCTCACTATATGCAGCAGCCACATTTGTTAAAAAGGAGCTGCTGGCAAGAAGGTGTTATTTGAAGTAACTAATGTGACAGTTGTTATCGCCCGTCCTGTGTATATCTGCGCGCTCTTCTCATGCTTTCTGTCTTGTGTTTGAGCAGCGCGCAGCCAGTGTCGAGTTCTGGAAGTTGTTTGCGCTCGCCCTGTGTTCATCATTTTCGTGTTTTTTTCAACAGCGCACTGCAAGCTTCGCTTATAACGTGACATTTCAATGTATGGCTATAGCTTGTATTGCTTCGCCATTTTAAGATGCGAAGCGTCTTATGGTCGAGCTGAATTCGGTGTGCGGCGTGACCACCCTCACAGTGCATACACCGCCCCCATTTTTCGCCTCGCAACGCCGGCGCCGGCAGCGTCTGTTGCCTACGCTCACTTTTTTCTCTAGGCATGCCTCCCAGCAGCGTTTACATCCTCATTAAGTATTCGCGTCTCCTGACCCTCTTTTTTTTCTCTTATGCTGCCCTCTCTCTTTCGCCTCACAACGTGACGCAGACACCGTCTGCTAGCAAGTTCCTTGATTGGAGAGACCGACTGCTCGGGCCGCTCGCTAGCATCTCCGTATATATAGGCACTGGATGTTGACTTCCAAGGCAGTGGCGGTGGGAGATATCTGCTGTGCGTTTTCGAAGATTACAAATTCGCGGCGTGCGCTTTAATGTAAAGTGGATGGTGGGTCATTGTGTTCAATCAACATCTTCTGGCTCTTGTTGCCCATTACAGCGTTTTCATGTTCAAGTTGGAAACACCGATCCATCATTGCGTGCTTTGCGCCTCGCTAGGTTTCTTTCCTGCGCACCGCCGCGATGACCTCCAGCGTCAACGCCGCCGCCAGTGTAAGCGTTAGCACCTGCTGCTTCGCATCTACACATGTTTCCCTTCAGTGGGAAATGAATGAACGAACTTAGCTAGGTCTTTTGAAATGCGCTTTAGTTCGTTGCGGGCCGCTCCTACGTCGGAACAGAAGCATCGCGGGCCCTTTGGACTGCCAATAACTGTTGTTCGAGCCCAGAGCTAGTAATACCACCCTCCCATTTAGACGGGAGATGGTGCTAATTTTTGCAAAGTTTTAGCCCCATACTACGAAACAGGCAAAATTCAATGGTTGTACATTTTATGCTTTTTGGACCACATGAAATACTGAGTCACGATTTGCGAATGTATGCCGTATGTGCACCGGCCATCTCATACTCAGACGCAGCTGAACTTGATCCCACCGAGTAGCTCCTACTGTTAGTGACCTAGATGTCCGCACGTACTTTTCCACAGATTCAAGAAGCTGGTCGCTCATCGAGAATTGTTCTTTCATTCCTCTGGTCAGCATACGTTTGCTTTCTGTACAATCACTTGCAGCCCTATTTTAAAGTACCGCCACTATTGAGGTCTCCTCTAATTTCTTGGGCTTAGTAGAACCCACTTGTTGAACAGCGCCATGTTATCATAAAACGATAGTTTGAGATATTCTCCGTTCAAATTTACACATATTTCTGCAGAATCTAGCCTCATGAATGCTTTTTGTAAGCACACAGTGAACAACATTACAGTGATTTGATGCCCCTGCTTGAGCCCTTTCTTGAACGTAATCATTTTTTTTTCTGGTGGAGAATCACAGTAGCTGCAAAAATCTTGTAGACCTTTGCACTTCATCTCGGTAATTATAATTGCTTCAAGCCCATCTTGATAACGCAGTTGCCTAGAATTCTGCTCGTATTTCTACAGAACGTATGCCTTTTCAAAATTAGGGCATGTTTCTCAATTACTTAATTGATCCCACAGACATAACCTGTTGCAGGTTATCTTTTCCTGAAAGCTGGTTGCTCTGTAGGTTTATTGAAGTGTAGTGTTTCTGATATACTATTCGAAGTTTCCTGCATGATTGACTTTTATATTACGGAAGGGCTTAGAGTTCTTCAAGGCATTTACTTCTTTCGTCTCAAGCACAGATAATGTTTTTTTATGCTAATTGATACATTTGAGGTATTACGACATTCTGTGAATACAATCGCGTTCTTCATTAGAAAGACCCTTCCATATTCAATGGGATATACTGTTACGCTGCCGTCTCCTCTGACTGCCTTTGTGCGTGGTATACCTGCGATATGCCTGGAACTAACAGACAATCTCAGGAAAGTATGGGTAATGCTATTTGTAGTAAACATTAAAAAAACTTGGTGGATGAAATGATAACTTTCTGCCGGCAAAAATCAAACCAGAAACATTCGAATAATGCCTCCGATGCTCCATTAATTGAGCTACGGTGGTGGCCATCCTCCCATCTACTAACGGGAGAATGACCCAAAAGACTTTGAAAAGGAAACCCTGCATTCAAGCCTGGAAGTGCTAATGAGCCCCGCTCAGAACACTTTTTTCTGCCTGCTGGCGTCCCGTAACACGTCACAATTCCACGAGTTGCAAGCTGACTAATAATTACTCGCATACTACCTAAAGGCATGGATTCTACTCAATGTTATCAGTAACACTTAACAAGTAACGCTGTTGCCAGGATTGCGTTACTTTTTTAGGTAACTTTGTTACGTACTCGTAATGATTTCTGAATTGCAACAGGTAACCTACTTACGTTACCGTTTTTCAATATCATGTGCTGTCAGGTTGCTCGTTACTTTTTGATCTCGTAAGTGCTATTTTCTCAAACATGCCTCGACAAATACTTTTGTCGAAGCGTCAGACCACCCTCAGCCTGCCAGACAAATTGAGAAAAAAAGTATGGGAGTATTAGCTTTTGTTTGTGCAAATATGCATTTGACACATTGCTTTGGAGTATGCGCTCTTCCCCTAGAAGAGAAGTGAACAAACGTCTCCTGGTTACGAAGACTTTCATTCTAGCTATGCGATTCTCCTGAGGCTCACCAAAACGTTACTGAAACGGCAGAGAACACGCCCTACTGCATTTGGGGAGAGATAGTTAGGCCGTTGCCACACAAAGCTTGAAGGATGCCACGTAATGACCATGAGAATGTACAGACATACTTGGTTAGAAGAGTATTGGAATAGGTAAATTGCTGGAAACTTTTCGTGCTCAAAAAAAGACCGCCCAAAAGGAAAGCGTAAGGGCTGGTTTACTCCATACCACTTGTTGATCAAGGTGCTTCATAAATGGGGGAAACAAAGAACTTCTCGGAGAAGCTGAAGCAATACAAAAACAATGTCCGCAAATTAAAGTGACAAAGAGTACATTGGCTGAGCACAGCGTGGTGATCGACCACCACATCAAATTTGCCAAGTTGCACGTCAAGTTCGAGACTAATTGTTGTGAGCAGCGTAGTGTGGAATATTGGCCCGTCCAGGCTGCTGCCGGTAAAGTCAGTTTCTCTACAGGTGCGCTGATGATCGAGAGTCTGTCGTACTGGAACTCCGCACGTCATAGAGAGTTGGCATGATCCCACGTCAGGAAAGATACCCTGAAAAGGAATGCGAGTGGGACACAATGGGTTAGTTTTTTTTCTTGCAACCGAAAAAAAAAATAGCTTACTAGCTCAGCTTGCGTTCCCCAGTTTCAGCCAAAGTCTATCTTTGCTGCTGTTACACGAGCAGCCGTAACTACGCTAACGCTAACTACGGTTATGGCTATTCGTGGTTACAGGTATTTACACGGCAGCGGGCAGAACCTCAAGTAGTCTTCTAACGCTTGGATTATACGTGTATATCGCAAACGGGTGATTATACGAGAGTTAACACAGATTCAACATCGAGTATCTTAAGTTTGATTATTATATATTTTATGCAGATACCACCCCATAGCTGGAAAGGGACTTAGCCTTCTGATTACCTGTATAATGCACAAGCAAAAGATTACCGAACTTATTACCTAATACCGAATACCGAACACAGAGGTAAGAATTTCACATGTTGTTTTAGAAACTTCATGATGACGTAGCACCGAAATATAATCGTTACAAAGAAGACATGTTGAGTATGAATAGTATGCGCCACAAAAAAATAAAGTAACATTAAAACTTGTACAGCAAAATATAAGTTGGAAAAATGTCAGAATGAGTGATAGTTTATTATAGTTGCTACATAATATTTGCTGCAATGTAAATAAGGATTATCAACGTCATGAAAGCAAATCTAGGCTTTGTCTCTGCCTTGCACCTGCAGCGATATTTTTGTTTAATTAATTCCTGAGCGAGGCAAGATAACTCTTCAAAAATTTCACAAATATGCTTGAAACTGTTGCGGAATTATATTGGTTTTAAAGTGAACAAAAATTGTTTATGCACAGATATTTTTTATATTTTATGCGCAAATATTCTTTTGTTTTCAAAACTTGAGCATTAAAATATTCATTTACTTCAAAGTTGGCACACCTGTTTTGCTCTTACACATTCATGCCTTCAAAATCATTGTAATATTCTTGTGAGTTTAGCGATGCTTTCTTTTTTTGCGAGGTGGGTGCTTGATTGAATCTTCTATTGTGTATTATGTCACATTGAAAAAAAAAATACTCACCATATGCCACAGACTTAGAATCTATCCTGCGGAACTTTACACGCAATTTTAAGCCACTGTAACGTCACTAAGGTTCGGTACATTTGTGCGAATACTTCTCATTAAATAAGCATTTTGGTTATAACCATTGCTTGGGTTAGAGATTTTATGGGCGACATAAATTTAAGACATAAAAAACTTTATTTTTTGGTTCCTGCAGTAAAAGTTGATCGATTGTGGAGGAGAGACGGAAGTATAACGTTCTTTACTTTGTTTCGTAGCGGTGGAGATGACGCGTTACTTTTTTTTTGTAATGTAGGTCAGTAATGGGTTTCTTTTTTATTGTGTAAGCAGTAAGGTATTTAGTTTTTTTAGTAACATCTAAAACAAGCAGTATGCTATATACAACAGGAGCTTCGCTAAGAATGAAGAAAAGAAGGAGTGTTTTGAGGACGTTTTTCTTTGTTAGACACAGCACTGATGAGATCTAACAGGCAATCAAACCAAGCAAAGTGTATGTGATGTGATGTGTAATAATTGTGTCATGACTTAGAAGAAATTGAAGTAGACAATTAGATAACAAGCTGGTTAAAAGTTCACTTGCTTCGTTACGCCATCATGTAGATAAATAGCGTTGTGAGCTTGTCCGACAGATATTAGCGCGAAAGCAGTTATGAATGATGAAATAAAGTGTTCACAAATTCAGCATTTTTTGAATTACGGGACTCAGCGGTCTGAAAGACACAAAGACATGCCAATGTGTAGATTACGCCTGATTCGCACATAACCCCCCCCCCCCCCCGCATCTGAGTGAAGCTTGACGAGTAACGAAAAGAGCGGCTTATACGCAAATGTCCACGATGTCTCCATGCTGCCCTAACAATTTAAGCCATATCCGACCTCTAATTGTCCGAAGCGTCCTAGTTTAGCTGACTTCGATTAGTGGGAATAACGTTTGGGTTCCTTATCAGTGTCGTTCTGTGCGCGCTCTGTCGCGGTCTTTCTGCTTCAAGGTCTTTTGTTTCAACCAAGAACAAACCAAGCGTTCTGGTCGGTTGTCAGTATAGTACGTTTAATGTAGAACATCTTTGAAGCTGATGATTTTTTTTTTCAGTCATGCAATAAGATTCGCGAAATAATTACAGCAGTATTAGAAAATATTCCTGAGAAGCCTCATAGTATACCCCGACCTCTTCACCCTCAGCTTCCGTGTTCTTTTCTTGTAATTTCACATGACAATAGATGCGCCACCATAATTTGCATCATAAATAAATACAATTGAATAAATAAATAAAACGGTATTAAAAAGTAAACGAATGCTACATTCTGACTGGTGCAGAAGATCCCGTGTCCCCATATTGAAATGTCTGTCGGAACCAGGTGGAAGCCATACAAATTCTTATCGAAACCACGCGAAAAAGAGGTACTCCGCAGTGCATGGCAACGTAAGAAAAAAAAGCCAGGCATGGTGTGTGTCGAAAGCGTGGGGCCACGAAAGGTAGTCGCCGCCCCCACTAAAGGCGCAAGGCGGAAGCGTGTTCTCACAAAAGCGGCCTCGTTAACGACATCACACCGGCTGTAGTAAAGGTCAAAAGAACGAAGCAGTGAATGATGCCCTTTTCTTCAGTAGTCCTATCTATATTGAATAGATCAACGTGGTTGTCATGAAAGATTTTTTCGCGTCATTCCTTAAAAGATTTGGTTTTTCTTTCGATGTGGCTCAAGGAACATATTTAAAAGAGATAATCATTGTGAAGCCTACCATCATTACATTTCTCAAGTTTACCATGTCGGAATATAAACGAAAAGTATTTCATTTCACGTCCATCGACAAAGATATTTTTGTGTGATCACATTGTACTAATGTTGACGCGGTAATTAGTCCCGCCACCCACCGAAAAAAAATGGAAGGCGGATAAGGCGTAAAAGCGTACTAATTATGTGATGACGTAGTAACTGCATTGACTTGGCACTCGTAACACGGGAGAGTCGATTTGCAGCTGAACAGCTCGGGAGCCCTTTACCTCAGCAGATATGTAGATCAGGACGCCAGTTGGTGGATTCGACATCACTGTCGACCGCGTCTCTAGCAGCAACAATGCCGGCAAAACAGTGTGAACCTCGAGGAGGCTCGACGTAGGTTAATGACTGACCCCTTCCCTTACTTAACGGGCCAACACTGTCACTGGCAAAACAGCGACGTTTATCCAAACGTCAAACATAGCCTTGCATTTCATTCAAACTGTACAAAGCTCGTATGGCCTCTTACGTTCTTTGTCTGCTCAAGGCATGTATCTCCTAGCGTTTAAGGTGCAGAGAGGTACTCTCCTTCGGCACGTATGAGAAAGAGAGAGAGTGACCAAGATATAATAAATAGATATGTTAGCGCACTAAACAGTCCAGTTGGTCACTGTTCTCTAAGATTGGTTAAGGGGAAAACAATTCAGAGAAATTAATAAAAATTGTGTATTTTTGCATTATCTTGCATAAGCGTGTTGCACTAAAAGGATATTGATGCGACGTGGTTTTGTTGAGATAAAGCGTGAGTGTCGAATGCACAATAGATATTTAAAGTCTGCCAGGGGGACAGGCTAAGCATAAATACTTAAAAAAGAAATGTTTTGCGCAATTTAAAATCTGCGGCTTTTTTCTTAACCAGAATCAGTCATGTGTCTCAGGGCGAAGTTTTTTTTTTTTTGGTCTAAAAATTACGCCTTTCAAATCTCGCGCGGAGGCCTACGACACCCCCACTCCTTACAACACATAAAATTCCTCGTAGTTAAAACTACAAAGCAGTATAAAAGGGTTCCAGTTTGCGTGCTGGAGTGCAGAGGGGACATTCAAAAGGAAATGTCGCTGGTTGCTCACTCAGAACGTTCCCACCACGAAAACAGAGGAATCAAGCTTTCTAACAAGAAATCTATATCTGGCCAGGGATGTCTGTTTGTTACCGTCCTTGATAACCTCAGAAATGTAGTATGGTTTGGCCATTTGAGCAAAAATAGACAGGCTGGAAGGCAAGAGAAGAGCTGTGTGCCATGGGCCCATATTTTTATATGACATCAACGGACACCAATTCATCTCACGGCATTTTCTCAAAAGACACCCAAAACTTGTCGAAACTAAAGAAAATCTTCTTGAATGGCGAACCACGCTTTCATTAAAAACACCTCTGGCATCTGTTCTTCATGCTGAGAAGTTACTTTCTCAGCAGCTAACTAATCCAAAATCACTTGTTACTCGCATTCATAAGGAAACCCAAAATCCACAGGAATCGTTACATAATGTCATGTCGGAGCATGCTCCAAATCCGTTATCATGGGACATCAAACATCTAAAATATGCACTCTTGATTCAAATCCTCGTTTCAGTGATGACAGCAGAGCTTAGGTCAGTGTGCTGAACGCGTTATGAATTGAAACAGGGTGGTACACAGTGCACGGCTTAGACATCTTTGTCCTGAATAGGGCTGCACAGATACCTAAATATCAAACTCGCAAGACAAGGTGTCTCATTACTAAAAAAAATGATATTGGGGACAAATATCTGCCTGATACCTACTGAAAGGGTTCGTCCATTTGCCGCTGTTTCAATGTACGCTTGTAGTATTGCAAATTTTGTATTTTAAGTGCGATTATCTCAAAAGTTGTCTTTATTGCCCTTTTTTTTTATTTCAGCAGCCCGAGTCTCTAAAAACATATATTTCGGCTTGTATTTAGATGCTTTGCTAAGGAATATACTGAAGCGGAAATATTAATGTGGGAGGAAATACTTTTGTACAAGACGACATCGAATACCAAGTACTGCGCAATAATTTTACACGCGATGTAAAAAAATTTGCAGAACAAGATATTTGAAATATTCAGGAATATATGTGCTTCAGTACAACGGGGAAAGGATTCTGATCGGAATGATCGTAAAATAGTTACTGTAGGTTTTACAGTTGTAAAGAAAAAGGTACATAAGCAATGCACAAAATGCATAGCGGGGATATATATACATGCGTTACATATATAAATGTTTTTTATTTGCTGTCACCTTCTTCTGCACATTTACAGGTGTAAATATAAATAATAATAAATATATATGTATACACGCCCACAAAAAACTAAGAGGTGGTTGTACGGAGTTGTCGTTGTCTGTGTCCCCTTTGTACTATGGTTTCTCATCTTTGTATTTCTTTTTCAGCTCCGCTGGTCTAAATTCCATCAGCCAACTCTGATTTGTGTTATCTAGATCGTTTCTGTTATCTAGAGTTTTGTTTGTGTTATCCAGCCATTTAGCCATTGCGCATTACCGTGAAAGACGCTCATTGTCACTGGCAGGTAGGTGCCATTCAAGAGTGGGTATGTATTTTTCAGCGTAATAGTCAACACCACCGCATACGGCTGTGGCGCATGTAAACATACTGTGCAGCGCCTCATTTGCCATTGGTGTACGTTCGACAGTGAAGAAGTGTCTTCACAGTTTGCTATTCTGGACAGCATACATGCTAGACTTTGCTTCAGGTGAACAAAAGATCCCGGGAATCTGGCCATCGTGCTCCTGTGTTTATAAATTTATACACACTAATATGCTAATCATATAGCATTAAGCTTCCTAAAGAAAACAAGACTACACTACAGTAACCATTGTCATCATAACTCTTTAACACCTCGGAACTTTTCTTTTGTTGCCAAAGTACGTTTTAGGCAGAGTGAGTAATGTGAAGCGAGCAATGCTATTACTGTGGCGAGAATCATGTGATGGCTGAAAGATACACATGACTTAGTTTGATTGGTACCTTTTGCATCGAAGCTACGTTGAAGAACCCTAGGTGGTCTATATTTTCGGGGCCTTCTACTATGGCGTCTCTCTTAATCAAGTGTGGTTTTGTGACATTGAAGCCCACATATCAATCAAACCGCTACCAAGCGTACATGTTTTCGGTAATTTTTTTCATTTAATGCTCAATTATTTGGCAAACACTTCGTCAGTATGAAACGCTCCAGCGTTATATTTTTCCTGCACCCTGTATTCAATTCATCAACGCTTTAGATTAGAAATTAGAAACAAGAACCAATGCGGTCATAAAAAAAGAAACTTCTCCTTTCCATCGCCACTCTGCGACATGTTTTCCGTTTTGATTTGTCAAGTTCCTGCTCATTCACACAGTCGATTTTCCAAAAATTGCTGCACACAAAATTTTTTATTCACACGCCTAGTAGAAAAACTCTGCAGGCCACTTTTTAAATAAAAGCTCATACCTCAATAGCTGACGTACAGCGTCTTTCATAACGAAACTGTTATTTATGGTCAGCATTATAAAAGTGCGAACCACAAGAGTCCTGATCTTAGTCATGTTCAAAAAAATAAAAACTTGACTTATTTATGTTCACAGGGAAGCTGTTCATCAGCGGATGTAGCCTATGAATGGTTAACCAGGCTTGCGTAGTGCAAGAAATGCTCTATTATCTCTCATCTGGATTGTCAGTGCGCAGGAAGAGCTACGTAACTGTGATACGGACGTGACATTTGTGGTCTATTCTAAATTCTATCATGCCAAATTATAACAATATTTGTTTAATCATTCGAAAAGCCTGATATTACTATGTGCACACCGTAGGGGCAGGCTCTACAAATTTTGATCAACTGGTGTTCTTTGACGTGCACTAATATCGCACAGTATACTTAACGCTAAAGCATTTCATAGTATTTCGCATC
Source organism: Rhipicephalus microplus (assembly GCF_043290135.1). Taxonomy (NCBI): domain Eukaryota; kingdom Metazoa; phylum Arthropoda; class Arachnida; order Ixodida; family Ixodidae; genus Rhipicephalus; species Rhipicephalus microplus. Next base: position 326,357,209 of record NC_134710.1, on the reverse strand, counting down.
AATCGATTGCTGTGTCGGTATGAAACCCCCGCTCATTGGGTGTGCAGCCTAACACCGTAACGATTGTATCAGCGTGGCGGACTGACGTAGCAACGCGAATCTTCCTAAAGACTTGTTATGTTGTGTAGACTCACTGAGTAGCAACGTGCTTTAGTGTTTCTATCCCTCCGTAATAATGAGTAAAGATGTTTATACGACCATTGACTTGTTGTAGCCAACATCTGCTTATTTTCTTGCATGATCACTGTTGTTTACTATATCTTGTTCTTTGTCGAAACAAGGAACCTATTTATATTCATATTTATTTTCTATTGTCCTTCAACTTCAAGGATGTGACTCCTTTGCGAGGTGCGTCAGAAAACGCCGCCCAGTATTATCAATCAAGAACGCCTTGGCCACATCTCTCATTCGAGTTGTATGCAAGAGTTGTGTGTTTGTATGCAAGAGTTGCGAAGAAAGATGAAACATTGCACCGGGGACCTCCTACCGCTTTCATGTCTAGTTCTCTGTCAACTTGTGTTCGATAATGAAAAGCGTACGTTTATTAAGTCTTCACTCGAATAGAAATGTTCTACAAACGTACAGCGCCATCTGACATAAAGAGCGTGCGGAGACAGATTGGTGTCCAGAGGACTATTCGCGTCACCGTGTGAGAATCTCGGTGTAATCGAGCATGCTGTATCTATATCTATATATGTGGTGGTGGCAGGTATACAGTCACCTCGGAGAACACGCACACTGCTCAAGGGCTCGCGGAATCGCGCCTACCGGCGGAACAGGCAAGCCCACATATGCGGCAAGACGTATCGACTGCCACGGCGGCATGTTCCGGCCAAAAGGAAGATGCCCGGTGCGACGAGTGTGAGACCGGAGGAGGCCGGGCCACGCGGACCATGGCGTCGCTGCCACGTGTGGCGCGACGCCGTGACGAATGAGCTCGTTCAGGACGAGGGTGGCGTGGCAATAAATGACACGCCGTTTCCGCCAGATTCGCCCGTCACAAGCTAGGCGCGCCAGTGCCTCTCGAAAGGGCGGTCGAAGCTTGGTAATGGATGTCGACCGATACTTTGTTTCTCTTCTTTTGCTGACCAAGACGATTGGTGGCATAGCTTGCGATTGAGGCGGGAGCGAAAAAAAATGAAGTGGAGCCAGCGATAAGGTGTGGAAATGTGGTATGTGGCTGCACAAGCCTGCTTACCACGAGCCGGGCGTAGTATATAAAGGGGCATTGCCGTACGGGGAGGCCTGGAAGCGATAGCTCCGAGGCTTGAAGACGGAAATAAAGAAGCATACGCTTGGTCTGGCTTTTCTATTTGCCTCTCAAATGACCCACTCTTCTAGCAGTGTAGTGGTGCAGATGCTGAGCCAGCGACCGCTATACCCTGAGAGCTTTTGCCTGCTCGATGTTCCTCTTAGTATGCAGGCGCCGATGGTCTCGAAAAACAGACAAAAAGAACGGGATCGTTGGAGACAGTGTGGGACAAGACAGCGCTTTTGGCAGGGTCATAGCCGCATCTTGACGCCCGGTCGCACACGTGCCTGGGCGATCACTTTTGTACATTCCGGTAAGCGCTAATTACGGCAAGACACGCCAATTGGCCGTTAGCTGGACAATGGTCTCGCGCCATTAGGAGGGTGAATGAAGCGCGGAACAATAGGTAGGCGTTGTCCCTCACTGTGTACCGCAGTGGCGCATTAGAAGTGGACCACGGTTTCATATAATATTGCACATACCACGGACTCCAGGTAAAACTTTTGAAAGTCAGCCCAAGAAGGCACTATTGTTCGGAAACACTGAATACTCTCAGTTATCATTGTTAGCTGTGATGTCATGAAGACGATTCTTTATAACAGGATTGAACATAGGCAATTTTAATACACAGAAAGGGTTTTAACACGGCAGCTGAATTTAAAACGGGTTTAGAAATCCTAATTCTTGAGCTAGTACAGCTGTCTTAGTGTAGAGGTGTTCATTCTAGCTCTAAGCTGCGTCAATATATCGATTTAAACAACGGAGATAATTATTTTTCTTGAAAAAACTGCGCAAGATATATTTATTTATTTATTTATTTATTTATCTACCAATTTATTTATTTGCTGTCCCAATTGAAAGAAATTAACAAATGATTTAGAAGCCTGAAGCACTCGTTTTGTTAAACTTACAGTAAATCAAAAGGTTACAAGACTTTCCACGTAGCTTTGAATGGGTGAGAGATTTGGTGCTTGAAGCACAACAGATGTCTTTATGTATATCTATTGTATGAAGTGTATATGCATATCGAACGTGTGACGCAGCAGACTGAAAACAACGTTCGTAGACAAACGAACAGAAGCGAAGCTATTTAACCCAGTGTATTCATCAATTAGCGATCCCGGTTTCACCCCCACGAGGATCCAGCTTCGTTTTAACTTTATGCATCGCGCGTGCAGTCTCACAAGGCATTTTACAGTACGCACGGACAGAAACGCAACATGGGTCCCTTTACCACAACGACTGCTGTGAAGAATCGCTTAAATTAGGCGTGTGCTGTCGTTACAAATCTGGTCGCTAAAGGTAAGACCTCCTTTGATGTGAGTATTCAAGTATGACACGACTGCTGACACTAGAAACAAAAACACAGGCATGAATAGCCCTAAAGTTTCACGTTTTTCAAGTATCAATCCACAGGTACTGTACAAAACAGCATAATGCCCTCATTATAGCCAAGGCTGATTCACAGTCACAGTCTTTAATTAATGTGACACAAAGACACCTTTTTTTGGAGCGGCGCTCCTTACGCTCTCACGATGCCAGTTGACCCCGTTGCCTAAGCCTCCCGTTGGAGCGAAACACATGTACCGTACATAGAGCGTTTATGGTGCGCATGTAGGTTTGAAACATAGATTGCACTGTGTCCGTGCATCTGTCTCTCTGTATTTGCGTGTGCCTGTGCGTTCATTTGTGCATCCTTTCGTCCACCTGTCAGTCCATCCGGGCATCCGTCCCTCCGTCCGTGCGTCCGCCCGCCCATCCGTCCATCTGTCTGTCTGTCATTTATACTAGTCAGCGAATTCAATGTAGACATTATATATAGACCTTAGGATCTCACTTCGCTCCATTATCATCGTTCACATAATAAATTTACAGTACTTTTATACACAGTAAAACCACGTTAGTTAGAAAAATCAGATAAGCCGGATCTGTTTCTTTGTGCTGAATAGCGTATGAATTGATTAAAGCCATCAATTTCTCGTTAATTCAATCATATTTGGTCACAACACTCTTGCGTCGCAAAAGTCTGCAAACAGTGATCACCGACAACCGAGCAGAGGCGGCACTGTCCCCATCACTCTCTTCATCAGTTAGTTACCCTGCATTCGCCGACATCTCGCCGAGATCCAACTCAGCCGCACCGTTCTAAGTTGGCGCATTGCACGCTTAGCGTCACCAAACTAAGACATGGTGGAAGCTGTTGGAGATAACCAGCTTTCGGCCACCGGCGGCATGCTGCCACAAAACTCGTTTGCTACATCGCGGTGGACGACCTACCAGTAGCCGATCAATTTACCTGCGAACGAACTTTCGCCACGTTTGTGTGCTGGTGGGGGTGGTGGCATTATTAGTGATAAGAGAGGGGTGCAAATCACAGGCTAATTAAACCGAGCAGTGTTTAACTAGCGTGTTGTCGCTTTGTGAATGAAGTAAAATGGAGAAGGAAGTCAGGAACGTCGGGTGGATGTTCAAACAAGTATATACACACGTAGCTTCATACACACCTACAACGAAGAAAACGTTATTGGGAAGCAAAGCAAGAAGAGATACAGGGCCCTGCACATGCAATCAGTTTAGTTAAAACTGTACGTCTTTCTTCGATGTCACCAGCTGGCAAAAAAAAGTTCGGATATCCGTGTAATCGATGCGGGCCGCACCATGGCTAACACGACATTCGCATGGACATAAATCCTTGATAAGAGTGAACGGCGGAGGGTGGGGGTGATGACGGCCAACGTGAGTAAATTGACAAGATCGTCAGGTACGCGATTTGAAAGTTGCATATTCCGTCCCTGTCGGCTGTACGTTGGTTTTTTACACTTTACTTTCTTCCCATCTATATCGCAAGAATATACACTTAAAACGTTACTACTGACATCTCATATACCTTCCTTGTCTTCATTGCCAGCTGTTTCTTTTTTATTTGGTATTAACATTATGTAAATTTTACGTCCCGAAATCACGATAGGATATGGGAGGCGTCGTGGTGGAGGGCTTCACCATTTATGGCCATCTAGTTGGTTTTCGTTAGGGTGTAATGAAACCAAAAGTAAACGATCCTTCGAAATTCCTTTCCTTTATCGCCGATAGTTGCTCACTGTAGTAACCCGATTGAAATCGCGACAGTGGCTTTTTTTGTACTTGTGCGGTTTTAAAAGACGTGAGAGAATATACGCTTGCATGATCATCTCTGACAGGTAGTTTTCTATCTGCAAGAAACGGGCACGAGCGCAGAAAATGCGCAAGTTTCATCGCCCCCAATGGTATTAGTGGTCGGCGCTATGAGTCCTTCTAAGAATTACCATGTTCAAGAATGACCGTGCGTAAGCTGAATCCAAAGTTCACGCTTAAATAGGAGACAGTGACCTTCACCTTTAGGAAAACAAGTTGAAGTGCGCAAGCAGTAACCTACAAGAGCCGAGTGAATGCAGGCGAGATGCTCCGGAACAATTGCAATGCAAAATCAGGTGCTACTTCATTTAAGTGGTGGACTCCATGAGTATCAGGGTAAAATCACAAACAAGATTTCGTTTAAATATATATATATATATATATATATATATATATATATATATATATATATATATATATATACGCGTTTATTTTTTGAAGAAATATTCCTTTAATCAATCGTTTGTTATCTCTTTCTTCTTGCTCTAAAACGCTTACATGCATCACTCAAATATTTACCACATGAAACAAAATTTCTGAAAAATGCAACATTTAGAGAAAAAAATAACCACCAGAGCACTCCGTACAAATGATCAACCAGCGAAATCTGAAACGTGCGGCCCCGGTTTTCAGCAGCGTGTTCAACCCGACTTGGTATAGAAGCCTTTCGGAATTACTGGTTACATGTTCGTACTTCCTAATGAACAGGGACACACGTTTGGCGGGGCTTACACAGTTTTTTATGTAACATGCCACCATTGTGTCTCGATTGATCACCGTCATGGAAGAAAGTAATGAGCGGTTAAATGTGTTTCCTAGTGCTTTCATTACAGTGGCTGTCCTCGATGTACAGGCGTTCACCGACGTTGCAGCTGAAGTCAGTTTCGCTGGAGAAACTTCCGCCGAAAGCAGGCGTTCACCGTGGCGACCGCGCTCTCGCAATCATCAGCTTGACGCTGCAACGCCCCTCATCCAGCTTGTGGACACTTCGCTGTGTCAGCAATAGGCCGTCAGAAATTAGGTGCATATTTCGCTTGTTTGAGAACCACAAATTCATTCTTCGGGGTAACGTTGTTGCAAGCGTTTAACATCGCGAGCTAACTCGGCTGCGATGTTTGCAGGATCAACCTGCCAACAGCACTTATATTCTTGCTCACGAGTTGGCGAGGCTTGGTAGGCTGCCGAATCATAGGTATACAATTGCGGCCGGCACTCGGCCTTCCGGGCTTGTTTTTGTGCCTGAACTGCACAATCAGCCCACCAAATGCGAGGCATCTCACGTTTACACTGAGGGCATTCTTCTAGAGTTTTCTATTGCATACTCTTGCGGAAGGTTTCAGGAGAAACTTATGCGCGGGAGCTCGGTGCCACGGCTACGACTTTTGGACGACGTCCCTCACAACAGCGCCAACAGCGGCGCATGCTTAGGTGAGACGCTGAATATGACGTAAATGACAGGACAGCCAATGTAGACGACTCGTGACACAGCTGCAGGGCAGCTTTTGTTTTTGTTTCTCCTAGCCATGTACAGCTTTCTCTGTAATATTAATATCTGTGAATTAACATCACAAAACAACAAGAACATTAAAATAGGAGTTGTAGTGAATGGCTCCGACAATTTCGACCAGTTGGTGTTCTGTAACCTGCACCTGAATCTAAGTGCACAGGCCTCAAGCATTTTCGCCTCTATCAAAAATATGGCCGCCGTGGCCGGAATTCAATCCCGCGAACTGCGGGTCAGCAGTCGAGCACCGTAACTACTGGAATACCATGGCGGCTGTACAAGAAGTCTACTCTCGGTCACACATACTGTCAGTTTTAAGTATTTCCGTAGCGCTCTCATTGCCTTCGGTGCCTAGGAGTGGAATGCTCATGGTTTTAGAATTTTTGTTGCAGAAAATGGTCACGAGTTCATTTGACTCGAAAGCATCCAGAGTTGGCATCGCTGAGTGTCCTAGTGAGCCAGCTACACAGAACATGTTCACTTGTCACTTCGAATCCGCAGAGGACACCCGCAGAAATAAGATTCTGCGAAATGGAAGTGTGCTTACACCCATCAAAACACGGTACAGTGTAGGGTCGCATCGGAGCGGGAAATTCGCGATCGCAGTTTCAGCTTCAACAAAGGATCAAGTTCATGACATTTTGGTTCCTAGAAAATTACCGGAGCGTGCGCGTAATGTACAGAACCAGCAAATTATGTTCTCTTGCCACATCAGTCTTTGAAAGAGGGATCGTAACTATTTGAGTTACCCCACAGGCAGATTGGGAAGCGCCTGCGGAAATCCGTCACATTCTGCAGCTCAAAAGCAGCCATTCAAGTTTGCAGTTTTCCTTGCCTAAGATAACTCATGAGCACTTGGTGCATGAAATAAGAAACTGTCATCATGAAGGTCAAGTAATAAAACACGATAATATTCATTGGTGGCTACCAGGCTACACCAGCATTACTAGGAGCCAATTGAAATACCGGAAAGTATTATTTTAAATGTTGCAGACCTTGAAACATACATTTAAAGGGGCCATGATCCGTTTTCTGAGTAACTATTCAACGACATCGTTATCGGACTTCAGTGCCTCACAACTCGATTGTCACGAAAATTTTCTCGAGTCCGTCAAGAACAAACAGAGTTAAGGAAGTTTGCCGCTTGCCTTAGTTAACTACTTACTTTTTTCTTTCGTGCTGATGATGGGCGTACTGAAGGCTTCGCAGAAAAGAATGGCTTAAGATAAAAAAGTTACGTTTGTGCGCATCATGACCTTCAACACATCTGTGGTTACTGTGTGCGAGCACGCATCACTGTGTAATGCCGTAAGACTATGGAGGGCGGCGCGGCAGCATCGGCACCTGGCGGCATGCCCTGGCAGAAGCGCATCTGTTCCGAGTGGCGCCCTTGATTTATGTCGGCTACTGGGCAATTGAATGTTGTCTGTTGAGCGACTCTAATGATACGGGACTGTTAATATTGATACGGGTTCCGCCCATACCATTCGTCAGATACCATACAGAGTAGCTCCATCGGAGCGTAAAGTTATTGCTGAGCAGCTGGAAGAAATGCTGTCTAAGAAGCTATATAAGAGTCGTCTAGCCCCTGGGCAGCACCAGTTATACTTGTAAAAAAGAAGGATGGGTCTTGCAGATTCTGTGTTGATTACCAGCGGCTGAACTCAGTTACAAAAAAGACGTATATCCACTTCCCCGAATGGACGACGTTATCGATTGTTTGCACTCTGCTTCGTAGTTTTCTTCTGTAGACTTAATATCGGGATTACGACAAATCTGTATGCACTCTGCCGATAAAAAAATAGGCCTTTTACAACTACAGAGGATTTGTTTGAATATAAGGTCATGCCATTTGGCCTCTGTAACGCTCCAGCTACGTTTGATCGCTTTATGGACACAGTTCTCTGTGGCTTAAAATGGGAAGCATGTATTTGCCATCTTGATGACGTTTCAATCTTCAGCCGCACGCTTGAAGAGCACAATCGTTGACTTCATGTCGTGTTCACATGCCTTGAGAAAGCAGCACTTACTTTGAATTTCGAAAAGTGGCATTATGATCATCGTGAAACTCTAGTCTTGGCCATCTCGTAGACAAATACGGCGTTCAGCCTGACCCCCACAAAATCACCGCGGTCAGCACTTTCCCTCAACAACGCTCGCTACGAGAATACCGAAGCTTCCTGGGCCTGTGTTCGTATGTCCTGCGCTTTGTTCCTAGCTTCGCCGATGTTGCTGAGCCTTTTACTCATCTGCTCAACAAAGACGTACCCTTCAAGTGGACGAAAAAGTGCGAGTCATCGTTTTCGTAGCTGAAGCTTCTACTCACTTCTGGGCCTATTCTTTGTCATTTCGACGCGTCAGCCCCAACTTAGGTTCACAGTGACGCAAGTGGAATCGACATCGGCGCAGTATTAGTTCAGCGTCAGGGCCCCGCCGAACATGTCATTTCCTACGCGAGCCGTTATTTGAGGAAAGCTGAGCGCAATTACACTGTTACAGAGCAAGAATGTCTGGTAGCTGTCTTCGCCGTGCACATGTTTCGCCCGTACATCTATGGCCACCGATTCTCTATCGTCACAGACGACCACTCACTTTGTTGGCTCACTGGTCTACAAGATCCAAACAGTCGTCTTGCACGATGGGCGCTCCGTTGCAAGAATATGACTTTGATGTTTGCTTCAAAAGTGGCTGCCATCACGCGGACGCTGACTGCCTATCGCGACTTCCCCTTCCCACGACTGAATGCGACGCTGACAATTCAGACGACTGTCTAGCCACTCTTGACTTACGTTTTCCAGATTTGGAAGCGTTTCGTACAGGACAACGTCAAGACCGTAGTCTGGCTCCTTTTTTCTCATCCGCCATTGATAAGCCGCATCAGAGCCCATTCGTCATGCATGATGGCATTCTTTGCAAGCGAAATTTTGCGGCAAAGGGGGCCCGCCTACTTTTGGTTGTCCCCAAATCATTGCGACCCAACGTGCTGCAAGCTATGCACGATGATCCAACATCTGGGCATATGGGGTTCGCCAGGGCCTATCACCGCACACTGAAACGTTGCTACCGGCCCCGCATGCGTCAAGCTACAGCTGAATACGTGACCAGCTGTGAGCATTGTCAATGGTGCAAGATTCCAACAAGTGCGCCGCCAGGATTTCTCCATCCATACCATTTCCATGTTTTCCCTTTGAGGTCATCGGTATTGACTCGATGGGCCCTTTTCCACGATCTATCACTGGGAGCCGCTGGATTAGAGTCTGTGTAGACCACCTCACTTGGTATGCTGAGACCGCAGTGATTTCCGCCACAACAGCCGATCACGTTTGTGATTTCCTGTTACGCTACATCATCCTCCAGCATGGGCCCCCTCGTGCCATCATCAGCGATCGTGGCCGGCAGTTTGTAGCCGACGTCGAGGAACAGTTGATTTGCCGGTGTGCTTCCCAGTTTTGTCATGCCACCTCATACCATCCCCATACCAACGGTTTGACTGAGCGTGTCAACCGGACGCTCATTAACATGCTCGCTATGTACGTTGATTCCAAGCATAAAAACTGGGACGAAGATTTGCCGTTTATGACCTACGCCTACAACACTGCGCTACAAAAGACCACCGGCTTTAGTCCGTTTTATCTTCTCTACATCTGTGAGCCACGTAATACCCCTGACACAATTTTCCAATTTTCAGAGCAAGAAAACCCATCCCTTGCAGAGACATTCTGTCGCGTAGAGGAGGCACGGCGCATCGCGCGTTTCCGGACTTTTGCAGCCCAAGACCGTTCAAAGGCTCGCTACGATAAGCGACATCGACATGTGTCGTACAGAGAAGGTGATATGGTGTGGCTGTGGACTCCATATTGCAAGAGTGGTTGTTTATCAAAAGTTTCTGGCCCGCTATTTCTGTCGCACGTTAGCGACGTTACGTACGTGATATCACGCCTCACAGCTTCTGGCCATCGCTCCAGTGAAACTGACGTCGTAAATGTCGCCCGGTTGAAGCTATACCACGCGTGGCACTGACTAACTCACCCAGTGGGCATCGTCTGCTACGGGGGAAATGATACGGGACATTCGTTGAAGTGAGGTAGAGGAAGAGGAAGTGAATGTGTTCTGTGCCAGGCCTGACTTCTGCAAGCATATATCTACCCCCCCCCCCCCTTGTACAATAAACATCTCTCACCCGTAATACTAAACAGCAGGTGCTGGTAGCTAGAGAGTGGGAGCACAAGCTTCTTAATTAAGAAAGGAGAATAATAAAAGAAGGGAGCCTAAGAGAATGGCAACTTCACACTCTGTTTCCAAATTATGTTTACTGTGCACCCGGTGAAAGATTTTTCTTTAGTGCTTGCGGCATTTTTCTGCTTTCTACAGTGTGTGTTTTTTCACCAAGTACAAATAGTGACTCATGACCTCTTCAAGGCTTTCGCCCTATTATTCACTGAAAAAGCAGTTTTGTTCATTGTTCCCTAACATCAGTTCTCCTGGTGGTGCTTGTCTAACGTCAAGCCTGGTTGCAGTGTTGGCTATTCAGTTATATAAAAATCTAATGAGTATTACTCTTGTCCTGTTTTAACTCGGCAAGTTATAAGGGAAGCGTCAGTCGTGCCCGCAGGAATATGCTAAGTAGCACCACTTATGAAATGCACGTTGTCCACCGTAGTGTGCACGTCATTTCGTTGAAACTGAAGGCTGTAGTCCAGTGTGAGTGTCGACGTTACGTCAGACCGTAAGCTACCCTTCACGTACCAGTGGGGCCGACGTGCCTTGCGATTCCGTAATATCCACCCAATTACTCAATGTACACAAAAACGTCAATTCACCCTATAACGCTTGGCTCAAAGCTAAAAAAAATGATGGCTTGTCATGAAATCGAGTCTCACTATATGTAGCATTTGTGAAAATTTTAATGGGTCTATAGGGCTCACAATACGCATCAAAATACTCAAAGCGAAGGCACACACCACATAGAGGAATACCTGCTTCCAACAGAGTATTCACGACTCCAACTGTGTGCTCCAACCTATCAGCCGCGCTTAGAAACGGCGTTGACAGGGTGAACCTTCAAAGGACACATGTTAACACGTTGCGAGCGTCAAGAAGTGGCCGCATAGTTCCTTTATTTTCACCATGCCACACGCGTGAGCACAGGAAAAATAATATCCAGAGACCATTACAGCAAGTCTCAATGCGTGGCATGGTGGTGGACAGATGGAAGCGTGTTGTTGTGTCACTTCACGACAGATGCAGACGACACGCGACGGAGAACGGCGCAAATCAGCAACATACGCATTGGAAACAAGCTGATGAACACTCTAGGGTAGTTTGTTCTAATCATTTCGCTCGCGACGAATTAATCGTTCTCCTCGAGTAAATCAATATTGACTTTTTCTGCATACTTATCAAAATTCGGGCTTCTCTAAGCGCGTAGCATAGTTTTCTTTAGATAAGCACGGAGTGCTTTAGAAAATTTGCTGCATTACGTGTGTGTATTTTTCGCATATGTATGCTTGATGTCTGTGTAAAACGTAGCGCTACCCATGCTCAAATTAAGCTGTTGTAAACCTTTCCCATGAACAATTTTTATTTCGCATGTGTGTACATACACAAAAACCTGCACGCGAAGATTGTTCGTGCGTGAATGTAAGCTTGTGAGTATATACATCATGTCCGTGCATTTATAGCTGCGCAATGTGCGTGCATTGATCTGCTTTAAATATCAACTACTGCCAACACGAACAAGCAAGTGTTCGGAAGAACATGTTCTTATTTATCAGAAACGAAATAACATCAATTGGCGAAAGGAAACAAAGGAGCAGACATATCAAAATCAAAACTACAACTGGCTTCAACTCAAGGTACACTGGCCCAGGCATAGGTACTTCCAGTAAGCAAGTGAACGGCATGCGTATTCAGCTTTCCACGGCACCACAGAACTCAATGCATAAGATACACGCAATTGGCAGCAAGAGTCGCAGCTTAGTTACCTCTAAACCTGATAAGGCTCTCCGCGCAGCAGAGTAGGAACGCAGCGTAAAAGTGCCAACAACTTTCGGAGAGGCCCGCTACATATGAGCAGTTGCCTTCTTCAACATCGGGCTTGGTAGACAGGTTTTTCAACTTGAAGTAAATTTGATGTGGTTCGCCAAAGAGGCTCGATGTTTGCGCACACAGCGCAACTATTTCCGCTGTTTTGCCAGTGAAATCCTTTATGCCGATGAGAATTAGGTGGTCTGCGACCATCCCTTTTTCGCCTTCGACGAAGCAACATGATCCAACGTCGGAATCAAGAAACTTCAGCACAGCGACAGCAAAAGGGCCACGTTGACCCCGTTAAGCACACCCATCTTCGTCTTTTCGACTATTGTTGCAAGCACACCAACAGTGTCATGGAGCTGCGATTAGTGAGAGTAATTTGCGCAAGCGTGTGCGACGGCACTACAGACCTACGCTGCAATTTGACTGACACATGGCGTTTCTAACCCAGAATTGTGTTCTTTGGCTCTATTGCTGCTTGTTTTTATTAGAGAGCTTTAGTTTAGCACGTCCAACGGCCCAGCACACGCATAGCGCGAGAGGAAGCATGGCTGCGCATGCGTTGTACGTAAGAGAGATGCGTGCGTTTGCGCACGCGAGGAACGCGCACACTAGATCTGGGCTCTTACGTTGCGCACGCTAGAGCCGTTGCGTACCTTAACAGTGGTGCTCGCGAGATCTCACCCTGGTGAAAACATGAAAACCAAGATGGCCGCCACCAACCACAGCACAAGCCGCAGTGCGGTCCTGGCTGCGAGTACCGCGTGCATTTTACGATTGCCCTCAATTTGGAGCTCCTTGCTTACGTGAGGAGCTTAAATTCGTTTGCGGATCCTGTGCAATTAATAGTTATCGATGTGAAAATACGAGAGCTGACGGGGATGCCTTTCAATGCCCGGAATGGCCGCAGTTTCATGTCTCGTGTCTTGACTCGTGTCAACTATAGTTGGCTATTGTAGTTTATTGCCTAGCCACTAGGTGGCGCCAAGTAGCACTTCAAGAGTAGCACTTCAAGAGTAGCACTTCAACAGCACTTATACGTGACGACTAAAGGTAACATGAATTCAGCGGTGGTAATAATCAGAGCACTGTGGAATTACAATAGATATGAGATTGTGAGAGGAATATGGAAAGGGGTCATGTTTCCTGGTCTGACGTTCGGCAATGCGGTCTTGTGCATGAGATCAGAAGTTGAATCAAGATTAGAAATTATGCAACGTGGAATCGGTAGGCTTGTCTTAGGAGCTCACGGGAATGCACCAAATCAGGGAGTACAAGGTGATAAGGGATGAACATCATTTGAGGGCAGAGAAGCTAGCAGCAAGATAAAATTTGAGAAGCGATTGAGAGAAATGGGAGAGGAGCGTTGGGCTAGGAAGGTATTGAGCTACTTGTACATGAAGAATGTCGACACAAATTAGAGGAAGCGAACTAAAAACTTGACTGGTAAATACTTAGAAAACAGCAGGGCGCCAAACCAAAAAGAATTATCGGTTAAGAAGAAGGTGGAGGAGGCTGAGACAGATATGTGAAGAATCGGCATTTTAAAAGTCCGCACTAGAGATTTTTCGAACTTTTAAGCAGAAAATTGCCAAGGAAAGAATGTATGATAATACACGGGGTAGTTCTCTGCTGTTTGAGACAACGATGGGAGTATTGCGAACCAAGACATATCGGGCCAAATACGAAGGGGTAGACATGGTATGCAGCGCGTGTGGAGAGGAAGAAGAAACTGCCGAACATTTGAAAATGTTCTGTAAAAGGCTTCACCCTATAGTTCAGGATGATGACGCAGAGTTTTCCAAAGCACTGGGGTTTAGGGACAAGGAGGGCAAAATAGACTTTAAGCGGGTAGAATTAAAGAAGGTTATCTGATTGGTGGCTAAACTCAAAGCACGAGTGAAAATTAAACCCTTCACTGCAAGGTATGGGTCCTCGACCTCACTATTTAGAGGAAAAAATAAATCTTGTTTTTGGTTCAATAAGTATTACGGCTTGATGGGGTTAACCACCGTCTGATCTAAAGGGCACAGCCATATCAATTCATCCAATTCATCCATCCAGAGTTCAGTTCGGACTGGCACGGTGGATGAACGTCTTTTTTGAGTGCTCCTGATCGACTGCGCAAATAAGTGGTTTTGCATGTTTCGAGCTTGCTTTTTTTGATTAATAAGGCAGCAGTTAAAACCTTCGTAGCACTAATTACATTGTACAGCTTTTTCGGGGGTCAGTCACCAGGTTTTTACTAGTTTGTGTGTTTGTTTGTTTGCCTTTTTTTCTCTTGCCACCCTGTGGGAAAGGTGCACGTACACCGAACACGCGCACTTTTGTAGTAGAGCTCAGACTTTTTTTTCGTAGGGCAGGCCTCGTCGTACACCGTGTTTTGTAATTATCGAGTGGAACAATTCATAAGGCCTATTGGTGTCAAAACGACATGGTTGAAAAGGCTGTAAAATAATCAAAATGCAGGGTGGCTTTGAAAATGGACCCAAGTGCCGACGCGAGTGGAAAAAAGGGTGACACCAAGTGTAAGCAATGTGAGGTCGAGGGAAAAAATGAAGAAAATTATGGTTGTCCAGAGTGAACTGCTGATGATAATCACCAAGCCGGAGACTGTGTTGGCGACAGTGCAAAAGAAAATGAGGGTTATGGGATAGAGGCTCAAGTCTGCCGAGGAGGCACTAGCGAAGGTGAACAAAGGAGCGGCCGACGGAGAGTACGGTAGGGCACCGGCAACCAGAACAGCGGAAAAGAAGTAGCAAGCAATCTCAGAAAAAACAGGTTCAGCCGGCTCAAAGCTTGCAAGACCCAGCTTCAGCGAAGCAGCGGTAGGGCTGGGAAGGGACAAAGCAGCCGGCGTCACAGGTGCAAGTTACCCCAAGGTGCAGGACGCTACAGCTGCAAAGTCACAGCACTTGATAACCGCTGGGGATCGAAATGAAACTGATGCGCAGAAGCAATCAAAGAGAGGGTAAGATGCACAAGAGGGTGTCAGTAGGGACGTTCCCAGGATGCAAGCTGGAAGCAGTCAGGAGGCAAGCGAGCGCAAAACTCAAAACTATATTCGGTGCGTCACGACGACCTGCAAAAAGTGGTTGTCATCGCAAACCAAGAGACATCGCGGATGGGTCGAGAAAAAGGCTTTGAGGTACTGGAAATAAACAGAGAAGTGCGTTGGGGGGGGGGGGTGCTTTTTAACGAGACAGAATTCACTTCAATGGAAGATTGGGTCATGAGGTGGATTGGCGATTTGCAGGACGCACCCTAGCTTTTTGGGGGGACACATGGGCCCTTCAGGGTGCAGCATAGCTAGTAACGAGGAAAACAACCAGGGGGACTCTTTGGCAGGTGTTATACACAAATACGATTCCAAAGTGGCACCAATATCTAAGACACGTATAGTCCAGGGCAGAAATCAATGTAGCCACGAGGGCCGAGCCAATTCAGACGTAGAATACATTAAAGTGTAGGGTGGCAGGAATAGGCTGAAGTGGGAAGAGATAGAAGAACACCTAAGGGAGGAGAGGCCGATGGTATATTGTTTTGTAGAAACACATCTTAGGGTCATGGAACAACCCTCTAACAATCCGGACTACGCGTTAGAATATTGTAATAGAACAGAAGGCAGCAGAACTAGGAGGGGGTATTGGAGCATTCATTCATAAAAGTACAGACTGGCAAAGGGTCAAGCAGGAGGGCAAGGAACATTTATGGCTAAAAGGGAAAGTGGCAGGGCAAATGATACTCCTTGGTTTGGCGTACCTATGGACGGGAGCAAATGCCAGAGAGGAAAAGCCCACAATGGTAGAGTGTATATCAAATTACATTGAGGAGATAGGAGTAGAGTGCGAGATAATTATACTAGAAGATATGAATGCGCACATAGAATATATGAATGGATATACTTACCCAAGAGGGAGAATGCTAATGGCTATGTGTTAAAGGCATGATTTAAACATTTGCAACAGCACCGAGAATTGCGAAGGGCAGATAACATGGGAGGTGGGAAGGCTGCAGTCGACGACAGATAATGCAATATTGTCACATAGGATGTATGAGCGGCTAAGGGTTATGAACATAGATGAATACATGTCCAGAAGCTTTGGTAGTGATCACTAACGTATCGAGTTGAGTTTTGGAAGAGAAATAAAATTGGAAAAGTGGAATTGTGAGCAACCACACGGTAATATATTTTTCAGAAAGGCAAATAGAAATAGCATTTAAAGAGGTTAAGAAAATAATCACCGAGGGTACTAAAACAGAGGGAAGGTACACTATTCTAACTCTATTGTTTGAGTTAGAGCTGGCCAAAGTACGAGTCAGATCAACTGGGAAAAGCAGACACAAAAACCAGAGCTGGTGGGATGAGGAAACTAAGGGAGCCATAGTACGATGTCAGGAAGTCTCCAGAGAACACAGGTATGCTAAACAGAGGGGTGAACCGGAAGATGATGTCAAAAGAAAGTGGGATAATTTTTTGAGCTGCAGAAGGAAAGCGTCCAATATGATCAGTGAAAAGATTGAAAAAAGGGGGCCCAATGGATGGCCGCAGTAAAAAAAAGGATGGATAGGCAGCTGCAAAGTTTTGCAACCATCTCAATTTTATGCGTAGTAAGCCAAGCATCAAACAGAGGTTTATAACTACAGTTTAAGGCATCAGACTAGAAGGGGATGAGGCATTGGAATATATAAAAACAATGATAACAGAAAATTTTAACCACCAAGAAAGCACTGCATGCAACGTACCAGATGAGGATGGACCAGTTAGCTCAGTTGCTACACTGGGAAAACGAGAGTGCGAAAGGGCATAGAAAAGAGTTCCTAATAGCACATCAACAGGCCCTGACAGCATCCCGATCCTGCTAATAAAAAACTAGGACCAAATTCTAAGCAAACATAAGAGAGCCAGCAAGCAAAGCAATAATGAATTGTGAAGCTCTCAATGGGTGGAAACTAAGTAGCATGAGCATGATCTATAGAGGAAAGGGAGACAAAGCCGATATAAACAACTACCATCCTATAACCGTAACATCAGTAGTTTACAGGCTGGTGATGCAGATAGTAAAGGAAGGACAACAGACATGGGTGGAGAACGAAGGGGTGCTTGGAGAACTACAAAATAGATTCTGTAATCGAAGGAGGTTGGAGGACAATCTGTTTTCATTGATGAAGTGTATTGAAATAGCGGAAAAAGAACACATGCCCTTGTGGCTGGCATTTCTAGATATCAAGGGAGCTTACAATAGTGTGATTCAACAAGACATGTGGGGAATACTCGGCACACTAGATGTGGAAGATTCAATAACTAATCTTCTAAAGGATATCTATAAAAGTAACAAAGTAGTAATCAAATGGGAAGATCTGTACCTATAGAGATACAACACGTGCTTTGACAGGGATCTTTCTTGTCACATTTGTTATTTATGCTGTATCTACAGGGACTAGAAGCCAAATTAGAGGGGAGTCGACTTGAATTCAGCCTCTCTTTTGCCAAGCAAGGCAAACACATTGAACAGTCATTGCCAGCATTGATGTATGCAGGTGGTATAGTATTCATAGCCGACAACAAGAAAGATCTGCAACGATTGATAGACATCTGTGGTAATGAGGTAGATAGGTTAAGTTTGAAATTCAGCAGGGAAAATTCGGTAATCACGATTTTTAATGATAACAAAGGCAGTGAGCAAAAATGAGATACAGGAATTCATGCTAGAAATACTGGATAAATACAAATACTTAGGCGTATGAATAAATAACAGGGCTTAGTATCTGAGGGAGCAAGAAAGATACGTAATGACTAAGGGCACCAGGAACGCATCTGTAATAAAAAATAGGGCACTGTGAAGCTAAAATAGGTATGAAGTGGTGAGAGCGCTTGAAAGGTGTCATGGTCCCGGGTTTGACGTTCGGCAATATGGTCTTGTGCATAAATTCAGAAGTTTAAGCAAGACTGGAAATTAAACAACGTGTCATACGTAGACTTGGGAGCACACGGGAATGCCCCAGATCAGGGGGTACAGGGAGACATGGAATGGAAATAGTTTGAGTGCAGGGAAGCTAGCAGCAAGCTAGAATTTGAGGAGCGACTGAGAAAAATGGCAGAGGAGCATTGGGCTAGGAAAGTTTTCAGTTACTTGTACATGAAAAATGTCAACTATAAATGGAGGAAACAAAGTTGAAAATTATCAAGCAAGCATTTAGAAAACAGCAGAATACCAAGACAAAAAAGAAACATCGGTGAAGAACAAGGTGAAGGAAACAGAGAGGGATGTGTGGAAGATGGGAATGCTTACGAAATCATTGCTGGAGACCTACCAAACCTTTAAGCAGAAAATTGCAAGGGAAAAGATCTGCGATAATTCTTGGGGCAGTTTTCTGCTTTTCGAGGCTTGAACAGGAGTATTGCGGACGGAGACGTACTGAGCAAAATACGAAGGTACTGACACGGTATGTAGTGCATGTGGAGAGCAGTAGGAAACGGCTGAACCTTTGATAATGGTCTGTTAATGGCTCCACCCTATAGTCGAAGATAACGGCACCAAAATTTTCAAACCTAGGGGGTTTAGGGACAGTGAAGGCAAAATAGACTTTAAATGTGTAAAAATAACCAGGAGGAGGCTAACTGATTAGTCGCTACAATCGAGGCGCGAGTGAAATGCAATTATTAAGCACACAGCGATAGCACTTAACTTTATGGCTAGGTGGCGTGAGTCACCGCCTGATCTAAATGACACAACCAGATTCATCTATCCATCCATCTCGACGAAGGTGCTGACGGTTAGGCGCAGTCCATGTGTCCGTTTTCGCGTACGCTAAACTAATACCGTAGGAAGCAGCCTCAGCTGAAATGTACGTAGCGCGCTAGCCATTGCACACGTACCGCCGTTTGCGCATTAAACTGACACTCGCTATTACCCCCGAAAGCTCTGCTTTCGTTTATAGTTTCGACCAGCTGGGGCAGATTTTCGCACTATCGAAGTATGCCGAAGTGCATCGGCTGTAGCGCATATTGAAGATTTAGATTTAGCCAGCGAAAGCTTAGCACCTTTCTGGCGCTGCTGTATTGGTTTCTCCGAAAGCCGTTCCTGCGAAGAAGGAAATGTGGGCGCAGGAAATGTGAGAGAAGTAGTTACATTTCAGTCTACTAACAATTTGCCGAGATCTGTGAGGATGAAAAAGAAGAAGTAAAGGCAGGAAGGTCTACCAGATGAGCGTACGGTTCGACGTCGTACACTGAGGTAAGGGGAATAAGGTATGAAAAGTTAGAGAGATATGAAAAGAAGGGAACATACAATAAAAGAGACATGTGAGTCTAAACTGTACTGCTCTGTTCGATAGTAGTGGACGCCGGACTTCAGGCGTATTACGTTCCTCTGAAGGCTTGCAAGCACTGGACATAGAACTTCAGGCACCTCTTGTACAGAGCCAGCCTATGGTGATTTCAGCCTGCCGGTGAACAAGCGAAGTGATAGAAGCACCATGGCGATTGACTTGTTTCCTTCTGGTAGCTTGTCAGTCCGAGATTCAGGGTTCCTCTTGTCGAAGTGCACTGCGAATACGCATGTCGCTGCTACATCGGCAGCGGAGGACAAGCTGCATCAGTTGAGTTCATGCCTACCATGGTATTCTGATTTCTGTTTAGTCACATACGTATAGTGTCAGTGCCCTGAAAATCGGACACAGAAAAGCTGGTTACGACCTTGGGAATGCAATCATGTATTCAGCGTTTCAATGTTGCGATAGAAGCAGCTAGCATTGCACAGCAAGGTACTTGTGGTAACTCCATTTGTTATTCTCTTACAACGAAGCGTAAACAGTGACCTAAGCAGTCCCTACACGAGGAACGCTTCTTTTTAACTTTTTTGATTTAAGAAGTGTGCGCAGAACTGAAGACAAGCTCTCATAATCTTGTGTATTACTTAAAAAAACTATATTAAACATACTTCGCCAAAACATAAAAATCAGAGCCGAAAAACTGCGGACTTTTTGTTGAGGTTATTACTTCCTGCCGTTGCTGGTATGCAGCACCGGCGGACAAAACGGAACCATCCAAGGTCTGTGTTTGTACAGAAAGAGGTCTATGCGTCAAGTTGTGTTCGAACTGCAGTTACATCTGTAATAAGCGTCCTATCGTGCAACAGTTGTGTCGTCTGTTTGCGTAGCTAGCAACCATACGTGTTCACACTGATCTCTTCGGTACGATACGTTTTTTACAACGCACTAATTTTCCCGATGAATTGGCGTTGCGTGGGGGCAACTCATATAATTTTTGCAGTCTAGCAAAGTTCGCGTGTTTGGCCATGGTTAGGCTGGCTGTGCTTAACGGGAGACGTGAAGAGCACTTTCATTACCGCACGTTGCGTCGGCCCTCTAGTCCGGTGAACCTAATGCACAACCACGCGACTACATGGCTTTCAAGACGGGCATAAAGACGCGAAACCTACTAAGGCCGGAAGCACCACGAACATAAAATAAAAACTGAAACTGCTAACTGCTTTGCCTATTGGTCGTACGTAAAAATCGCATCAGTAGTTGTCATAAAAGTCCTAGGTCCACGAACGTTTCCGCCCCAAACTTTACGTAATTTTTTCTAAACACAACTACTTCTTAACAAGCTTTTTACGTTGCTTGCCTTCACGCTTGCGATTTTTGCCGAGAATCCGCACGTAGCACACGTAGTCTGAACATGGCTTCCGACTTGTGCATGGGCACGACATGAATAAGTCTCTTCGGAAGAATTCAAAAGATCATGCCGGATGTAAACTATCATAAACTTCGGTGTCTTTCATTTCGTTCCCTTCGGTGCACAAGACACTCAAAGGCCTTGCTTGTCCTACGCACTGTAGCTAGCCTTCCAATGAAGCCTAGCCTATGTGGCACAACGTTTAGGCTTGTTTGCGACCCACCACAGAAATTTAGTGGTTAAGGTGCCCGACTGCTGACCCACGCGTAATGGGATTGAATCCCGGCCTCGATGGCTACAATTTCAATGGAGGCAAAAATGCTGAGGCCCATGTACTTAGATTGGGGTGTGCGTTAAAAAACCCCTGGTGGAAAAATATTCCCGTGCCCACCACTTGTCACTCAGAATCATGGTTGTTCTGGGACGTTAAACGCCAATAATAATAATAATAATAATAATAATAATAATAATAATAATAATAATAATAATAATAATAATACTTTTCGAATTCGATGGCAATAAAAACGGATCAAGGCTATTGAACATGTCATGAAAACATTACATGCTCATTATTAACATGTCATGTTTCCACCATATCAGTCGTGTTTGCAACGAAGAGATTAAAACGCCGGGCTACTTAGGGCGTACTTGGCGTACAGTTCCGTCATTTCTAAATTACCTACAAATTGGTAGTCCGGCTGGTTCTCGAGTATGCCGGTGTGATGTGGAATTTGCATAAAAATCAGACACCCAAAAGTTGCACATGGTTCAAAAGAAAGTCAGCAGATTAATCTATCGCTGTTACGATACCAATTTTTATGCGTCATGAAAACTTTCTGGTGTATGAACTAACGACTGTTAGCACCCGTCACAACTTAGAATGCGTGAAAAGACTACGTTCAATCATTGTCTCCTCTAGCCCTTGTCAATTTAGCGCACTCATAAAATTTGTCAAACTTTCATTTCGAGCTCAACATTATGCCCTATAGGCTTAAAACTACTGCGCCTAATTATATATTTTTTCCTTCCACGCGTGAACCTTGTATATCACTGTTTTATGCTATTCGCTGTATTTACATGAAATTTTTGTGAAACCTGACAGGTAGAGATTCATATCGTTAGTTTATAATTTGTTCCTGTGTGGCTTACGCTTGTTTTTTTTTCATAATGTACAACTGTGCTATTCATTACTCAGGCCAGAGTTCTAAAGAGCGCTGTGGTATGCATAAACAAACGAAATAGAGCGTTGACTTATAACGCGATGCAGCCGTAACACACACACACACACAAAATGTGTAATTCTATACAGCTAAAGGCAATCCACACTCAGCTGAGGGAAATGTGAGTACAACCCAACGTCAGCTTTAGGGCTTTGGCTAGTGTGATTTCCATAACAATATGGCTGGCTTCGGTCATTTCAACTCGAAAAGAGCGGAACATTTCATGGCGCATTGTTCGTTTGAAGGCCCTTTTCACCACATGCTGCCAACTGATTCTCTGAGTGGATTACTATACACAAAGCTGAATTAAGAATGGCCTCCGAGTGGATTTCTATACACAAAACTGAATTAAACAGGCGAGGTCACGCTTGAATTGGATGAGTTCAGATTTCGATTCACCCATTTTTGTGGACACATAAAAGTTGATGCATACGAAGTATTTATTTTCACTTGTTAAAGATATACGACTCTGTTATGACTCTTCTTTACCTTTTGTCTTGTGTTAGATAATGTAAAGGCCTGTATAATGTTAATGACTATATAATGTTAAGACCCTGTCAACCAACCTTAAACGTCATATCAAATAATGGCTCAACGTAGCATAACGATGAATTTTCCGAGAATCTCGGTGCTTTGAGCGTCTCGAACAAGAGCCACTCAGGCAATTTATCTGCTGTGGTACTTTCATAGCGAGTGCTTCGTCGCGACGAACTTGATGCACAGAAGAGTTCATTGGCAAGCCGCCATTTCATGCGAAGATGTTGAGCCCTCTGACACCCTGTGCCTTTTCGAAAAAACGTCCACCATAGAAAGAGTGGATTCCACCATCCACCATTGTGGCTGAATATAGTGCTGGAAATATTAGTATTGGTGGCATATGGTGGATGCTGTAATGCCGGCAATGGAGGAGTGCGAAACGGCGTCAAAACCACCATGACCAGCTGCCACACAAACACAACCACACACACACACACGCATACACACACATACACACACACACACACACGCACACACACAAATTGTATGAAAGCGATGCTCAAATGACCTAAAAAGAAAACCGTGACCACAGGGATTGGAATTCCCAACCTCCGGATACCAAACTGAAAACACTAACCACTGAGCCATGCTGACGTATTTGAGGTTTATTGTGAAACGATTAGTAAGCTTACTAACTGACCATTCAACTTCTGGTTTGTATGTCGCGTGCTCGAGATAGACATGATCTACACCTGCTACTAAAATTTGCACATTTATTAAACACAAACAACGGCTGCCTGTAAGGATTGTACGACAATGGCACTATTGCTATGTTTTTGTTAAAATTCACCGCCGCAAAATAAAATCAAGTGGACTAAGGAGCAGCTGCAGTCTACTCGCGGTTACTGTCAAGGTCAAGATCAGTTTCACGCTCGTTTCAAAGGGCGACATCTGCCCAGGCTTTATGATGCCTCAGGGCTCATTCGATAGATACGCCCACATAACTGATTGAGTATTGTGATGTTTTTCGCACAACGTATGACGCAGTCGTGCAAGCGCATTACTTTATCGTTAGCAACATCTACATAATGGCTTGGTCAAAGTAAATGCAGTGTGCCAGAAACATTATGTCATCATATTTGTTCAGTAAGGGTACGAATGGACAAGTCTGTGTTCTCGTATAGGAGCCAGAACAGTGACGGCGAGTGCGACCGGTGGCTGTCGGTGAGCGGAGGCGTAAGTTCACTGGAAACATTTGGTAACAGCTTCACATCAATGTTCTCGCGCGGACACCGTACACCATAAAAATGCTTCATTTAGGTTATTTGATGCCACGGCTGTGTTATATTGTCATTCTTACTCGTCGTAATCTTGTATTTTCAATCCCAGAAGCACTGGTGACACTTTTACGGGCTCGTTTTGTAGGCCTAACCTTTTGTGGAAATCTTGGTGGTAGAACAGAAGGGTGGAAGTGGCACTCGCTTGGTCTCTTCTCGACGCATATCGAAGGTAAATTTTCTGCATTTTAGCGACGTGCACCCTCAGTTAACTGAAAAGTACGGCTCTAGTAATTGAGTGTGCAAGAGTTACCAGAGTTGTGTTTCCAGCGTAGTGACATCAAGTGACCACTGTATTCTTAGCCACCGTTGAAAAGGGCGATTGCCAACTAGAGCTCATTTTTTTTCTCGATAACTGCACAGTGATTTAAATCATTTATTGTCGTTGTTCATGGCGACATCTATAGTCTTCTAAACATCACAACAAAGCAGCACAGCGTGCATGTCGAACTGAAGTATATACATTTGCGAAATGTAAACAGTCACTACCGCTCTATGCTTCACAAAATTGAAGCGTCGTTGACAACACAGAAATAAAAAACTTGCTAGAAAACGTAATGAGTCGCGTTTATTTTTTTTTTGCCGTAAACATATTTATCAGAGGATGCCAGAGTGAAACACTACAAATAAGTGATATCACATACTGCCATGTGCTTTTACACCATGCCACAATCAACCGCCAAGCTTCCATCACGCCAACGTCATCAAGCATGTTCACCAAGCCATCCACCAAACACATTTTGCATCGCCACCAAAGCGGGAATTTTTCACTGTCAACACCGTTGGCTCGCCGCCACCACTATCATCTGGCACATTTTTTTCCACTCTCGTCGCCATCAGCCATTATTACCGCTACGTTTTCCACCATATCCACTAATAATTCCACCATATCTACTATTTTTTCTAAGACATCAACCAATGATTCCATCATCCACCAAGCCAGGATTTCCAAAAGAGGCAAAAAAAAAAACAAAAATGGTGCCAAATCTACATGTTACAGCGCAAATATCGTCGAAAGACGATAGTCTTGCGTCTGGAGAGAGGTGCAAAACTTTAATTTGATGTTCTGCGGAAAAAAATCGGTGAATAGTATTCTGGAGGCGCTGCGTTAGAGCGCCTCAAGTGTGGAGCGGAGGCGAACGAGAGCATAGATGCACGTTAGACACAAGCGCAATCCTGCACTTATCTTCGAAAACGAAGGTGTGCAGCCCACGGAGAAAGATGCAGGCCAGTCTCGGAGGTGATAAGGTGTCGAACGCAAAGCGACGGGCAGGTGCCACCTCCATGACGTCGTAGCAAAGCGTTGGAAACACCTTTCTGAGCATCGCGTCGGACAGTCAGCGCCGCGCGATAAACGCTACGTTTCTTAGAGTTGCTTGTGTGTGCCTCTTCTAGTATAAAGGCAGACATACAAAACATCAAATCGTTGTTGTGGTGCCTCAGATATGCGCAATAATTGCTTTTTAATAGACAATCACACAGCTATGAACGCTAAACCTTGAGCAATATTGGTGGGCGCTGCAGATGGGGTTGGCCGTTTGGTGCCGTTCAAAGTATTGTTAGGGCAGACAAACAGACAAATGTACAGACAGACAGACAGACCAAAACTTTTCCGTCGAAGGTCCCCAAGAAAGACTATCACCTTTAAAAAGTGTATTCCGCACTCACACTCTTCGCTGCGCAGTGTCGCTCGCTAACACTTCCAGGTAAAAAGCACACAGAAATACCCAGCAAAGGAGCGGACGAGGAGCGCCCTCCGTTGTATAGCTTGAATGGCAAAATGTCTCGCACGTAATTCAAAGATTGTGGGTTTGGGTCCCACTGTCGGAAAGGGTGGTTTTTGTCCCCTTTAATTCATTTCAAAGTAGGTGAGAATTACTGCATATCAGTTAGGAAACCACAAATAATGCCCCTAGGTTTTTCTTGACTTGAATGTCGCTCGGTTTTCTCACCAAGACATGTTACGTATTTTTAATAACTTGCAGTTTTCTCTTAATTTTCCCGCAGTGTGTGACACATTTATGTGGTAGTGACGTGCATTCCTATGGTTTATTCTTGAAAAGACCACTTTATAATATTTTCATCTGACTTAACGTATGTATACAGTTTTGTTTCTATTAGACGCACACAGTAAGGTTATTCCGCCTGTTCTGTCTATAATAGTGCCGGACCCATAGTTTCCTCATCGCTAGCGGGATATAAGAGGCGTTCATCAGATGCAAAATATATTCATTCTTTCTAACGCCTCACCCTTGTTCAAACACCCTAGTCTTTGATGCGTTGGCAAGTACCTTTCTCGCACGCCTTGGTCTGAGCGGAGATCGAACCATCATCATCAGCCTGACTACGTACGCTGCAGGACAAAATCATTTCCCATGTTCCGCCAGTCAACTCGGTCATGTGCTTGCTGCTGCCAATACCCGCAAACTTCTTAATCTCATCTGCCCACCTAACCTTCTGTCTCCCCCAAACCCACTTGCCTTCTCTGGAAATCCAATTAGTTACACTTAAAGACCAGTGGTTATCCTGTCTATGCGCTACATGCCCAGCCCATGTCCATTTCCTCTTCTGGATTTCAACTATGATATCCTTAACCCCCGTTTGTTTCCTAATCCACTCTGCTCTCTTCTTGTGTCTTAAACGCACACGTACCCTTTTTCTTTTCATTGCTCGCTGCGACGTCCCCAATTTAAGCTGAACCCTCTTTGTAAGTCTCCAGGTTTCTGCTCAGTAGCTAAGTACCGGCCAGACGCAGCTGGTATATACCTTCCTCTTGAGCGACAGTGGCAATCTACCTGTCATGATTTGAGAGAGCTTGCCAAATGTGCTCTACCCCACTCCTAATCTTCCACTTACTTCAATCTCGTGGTTCGGCTCCGCGTTTATTACCGGCGCTAAGTAGACATAGTCTTTTACAACTTGAAGTGCACTATCACCTATCTCGTATCGCTGCTCTCTTCCGAGGTTTTTGTACATTACTTTCGTTTTGTGCAGATCAATTTTAAGTCCCACTTTTCTGCTCTCCTTGTCTAACTCCACAATCATCAGTTGCGATTCGTCTTCTCAGTTACTCAGCAATGCAATGTCATCGGCGAAGCGCAGGTTACTAAGGTACTCTCCATTACCTTTTATTCCTAACTGTTTTTGTTCTAGGCCTCTGATAACCTCCTGTAAGCACGTGGTGAATAAAATTAGGGTGATTGTATCCCCCTGCCTTACACCCTTCTTGATTGGTATTCTGTTACTTTTTTTATGAAGCAGTATGGCAGCAGTTGGTCCCCTGTAGATTTATGCCAGGTTATTTATATATACTTCATCGACGCCCTGATTCCGCAATGTTTGCATGACTGCTGATATTTCTACTGAATCAAACGCCTTCTCGTAATCTATGAAGGCTATGTATAGTGGTTGGTTATATTCAGAGCATTTCTCTATTACCTGATTGTTAGTATGAATATGGTCAATTGTTGAGTAGCCTGTTCTAAATCCTGCTTGTTCCTTTGGTGTGTTGAATACTAATGTTTTCTTCACTCTGTGAGCAATTACGTTTGTAAATAGCTTGTATATTACCGACAACAAGCTAATCGGCCTGTAATTCTTCAAGTCCTTTTTATCTCCTTTCTCATGTAGTAAGATGATGTTAGCATTCTTCCAAGACTCTCGTACTCTTCCCGTCAGGAGGCGTCTCGTAAACAGTGTGGCTAGCTTTTCGAACACAATCTGTCCTTTATATTTCAGCAGATCTGATGTTACTTGGTCCTCACCAGCAGCTTTACATCTTTACATGCTTTCTAAGGCTTTTCTGACTTCTTCTATCATTACTGGTGGGGTGTTATCTGGGTTACTGCTAGTTCCTATAGTAGTAAGGTCGTGGTTGTCCCGGCAACGGTACAGATCTCTGTGAAACGCCTCCGTTGTTTTAACTATTCTATCTATATTAGGAGTTATTTTTTCTTCTTTGTCTCTTAGTGCATGCATCCAATTTCTGCCTATCCCAAGTTTCCTCCTGACTGCTTTGATGCTTCGCCTGTTTTTTCAGAGCTTGTTCAATTATCTCCATGTTTTACCTTCTTACATCGGATATCTTACGCTTATTCATCAGCATCGAAAGCTCTGCCAGTTCTATATTGTAAGTTGTACTAGAGACCTCCATACTTTGACACTTTTTAATAAGGTTCTTCATCTCCTGGGACAGCTTGCCAGTGTCCTGTCCAAGTACCGCACCTCCAACTTCCACTGCACGTTCCGTAATGATACTTGTCAGATTATCATTCATTACGTCAATGCTAAGGCTGGTTTATGAACCTCAATAAGAGCCGAGTACCTGTTCTGAAGTGAGACTCTGAATTCCTCTCCTTTTCCTCTCAGAGCTAGCGCATTGATTGGCTTCTTGCGTATCAGTTTCTTTCGTTCCTTCTTCAAGTATAGGCGAATTCGAGACCGTACCATTCTATGGTCACTGCATCACACCTTGCCAAGCACTTCCTCATCCTGCACGATGCCTGGGTGTGCACTCATTATAAAGTCTATTTTGTTCTCATTTTCACCATTAGGACTCCTCCATGTCCACTTACGGTTTCCTCGTTTTCGGTAAAAGGTATTCAAAATCCGCAAATAATTGCGTTCTGCGAATTCTACTTGTAGCTCTCCTCTGGCATTTCAAGTACCAATGCTGTAATCTCCCACTGCCTGGTCTTCAGCCTGCTTCTTCCCTACCTTTGCTATAAAGTTTTTCTTTAGTATAGTATACTGTGTTTTTTACTTACTCATTCCCGATTTCACGTCTTCATAGAAGCTTTCAACTGAAGCCTGATCTTGGCTAGATTTAGCCGCGTAAGCCTGTACCACCATCATGTTGTATCTCCTATTGAGCTTATTTACGATACATACCACCCTTTCATTAATGCTACAATATTCCTGTATGTTGCCAGCTATGTTTGTGTGAATAAAGAACCCCAGCCTCAGTTCTCTTCTGTCAGCCCGATCGAATCATACGCCCGTCAAAATGCATGTCCGTGCTGTATGAAATACATCCTGCCTCTATTTATAGATATACATAGAAGTTATTTTGGATAAATAACCTACCGGCGTTCAAACATAGAGGCAGTGATAGTCGTACTGGTATGTTCTGGTTCTGAAGACACCGAATGACTGCAAAGTAAAGGGCTAACCACTTCATACATTGTTTATTTGTTCTGTATATGATTGCAGTCTGTTTTCGTTCAATTCTTTGTAAATGTACACAAAGAAACAAACAAGTAAATAAATAAAAGAAACAAAATTGTGTTGTTCATGCCGCATAGTCATTTATTATGCTGTTCAGTAGTTAACCAGTTGAATCCAAGATTGCTGCTCATTGGGATCAGGGTTTGCATCCATCTCACCACATGACAACAAGTAAATGTCCACCAGTGAACGGCGGGCACCGCTGTGGCATTACGAAATGATCCTTATACGTTGCTACTACCTTGGCAGTCTTCAAATCGCAATAGAGACCAATCGAGGTGAAATAAATTGAAAATGGCTGCTTTGCGCAATCTACAACAGAGGGAATTAGGGAGGGGGAGCGAGCCAATTATGATTCAGGCATTCAGACAATAAGTCACAATCACTCTTAACTGTGGTGCCAGCATCTAAAATTCAGGCATGCGAGAATAACTATAAAACGCTTAGAGATGCATTGTGTTATTTAATGCTTTATGCGCTCTAATATACACTGATTGCGCAAGCTGTGTACCCACGCGATGAGAGTACGGTCCTTCACCTGTCATGCGTTTGGTTGGAGAATATTTTTCGTGTAATTTGTACACGTGTAGGAATCATTTATCCAGTCACTTTTATAGGACGGGAACCAATGACGTGGGCTACTGATGTATGAGGCAGGCTTCTATTTCCCTGCGGAGACTCGTTTTCTTACCTAAACATCACAAAACACGACGAACCAGCGCAATTGACAAACTTACCCTGGGCGCTTAACTGACTGCCGGTCGAAAGTTTGACTGCTCTATGTCTCGCCAACAGAAATGTGGTGTTGCATAAACACCACGAATCTTGCCACATAAAAATGTGTAATACGTTCAACAATTAAAGGCCAGGAAGGTCCAGCCTAATTATTTTTTTGCCATTTGTTCT
The DNA here is from genome assembly GCF_043290135.1 of Rhipicephalus microplus. Lineage (NCBI taxonomy): Eukaryota > Metazoa > Arthropoda > Arachnida > Ixodida > Ixodidae > Rhipicephalus > Rhipicephalus microplus. The sequence continues at coordinate 326,327,400 of NC_134710.1, read as the reverse complement.
ATAATGCGACCCCACGCAAGCCCAAGGCATGAAAATTTTAGTGTCGGCGCCCCAAGGAACTTGGGTACGCAACCTCCTGCGTTCTATTGTACTCTCCCTGGGTGCAGTGGGTGAACAGAACAAAGCGAGGTGGGCGTATAGGAACGCAAGAACAAGGGCTTGCAGCAATTAGTGCTTGGTCTTGTGCCGGCGCTAAAACTCCGTGTACGCAAGACCCGCATGGCGTGAATACAAGTCAACGTCAGCAAAAACATTCCTACGCTGCATTACTCTTCCATTACAATTTACATCATCAAGAAACTAGACGGAAAAGTAAGAATTTTACTAGTTTTCCACTTTGCGTATACTAAATTTTCTCTACACTAAGCCTAAGAAGAATTTCTTGGTACCACTTTGTAGCAGATTTAAGCGTTTTTCTGGCATTCTGCGGTGACAGTGGATATCCTGCAAAATGATATACACGTAACACATTGCAGGTAATTGTACCACTATTTCTTCAACCTACAAAATAACACTTCTTTATAGGATGACCTCTGTACACACGCTTAAAAAATGGTAGTAGTACCTACTAATTTTCCCATATGATAAAGGGGTCCTGCCACAGTTTTTGAGCATGGTCAGAAAACGCTGCCGGTTGGTAGTGGAGGCTCCCGAGAACAGGCGAGCAAGTATTATAAGACACCGCACGCGGCTTGAAACCCAAGATAAGTTCTCAAAGTAAGCTAAAAAATTATTTTTCTTCTCTGTACGAATGATAATACAAGCTTGCAAATCACTCGTCAAAGCCATTGTATTAGCCATTGACTGATTTGTGTATGGCGTGCTCGGTCGTTACAAGGGCCCCCATAGGCCGTGACTTGTTCACGCGTGCGCGCGCAATCACTCTGAAAAGCTGCGTCTTCAAAAAACTTATTAATGTCACGAGGCGCGCGTAAGGTATTTTTTGCCCTGTGCCTTCGCTCCCTGCTTAGCTTCCAGCTTTTTCGTCGACAAGAAGTGAGAAAAGGTAATGCAATTGCAGTGCACGACAAATCCTCGCAACTACGCTCGTACTGGACAGATTCTCAAAATGTTCGCGAAGGTGAATTCCTGAGGCAATACTCTCCTTCAGTGAACCCATTCCATGGCTACTTGAAAAAGTGTTGCAGGACCCCTTAACAACCATGTTCGTAAGTGCAGCAGTAACCGTTACCAACCTTGCTGTTGCAACCACTATTAGTAGCGTTTACTATCATTGTTACTAAGCAAAAAAAAAAGTCGCCTCACGAACAGTCAGTACTTATACCGGTATAATTTGCGAGCATCCATATTACGGCACCATATCCGGTTCTTATGCAGAGAGTGTCATAAACAAGAACAGTACACACACATAACCACAAAGATGCGTGACACGTATTATTCGAGACCAGAGCCCTCCCTCTAGAAAACGCAGCTGACGCAGGCGAGCACCTAAGCTTTGGAATGAATAATTAAAATTATGATCCTATATTCATGTACGACACATCATGGTTAGGCGCTCGAAGTGGCGTAGCATAGGACCAAAGTTATTAAAAGAAGCAGCACGTTATGTCTATTCTGAATAATGCGGCCACAACAAGGCCTAGAACACAAGAAGTTCTAAGCTAATCAAAATCAAGCAAAGTTCTAAGCTAATCAAAATTACCCCAGTGAACTTCATCCTGCAATAAATTCCTGCGATAATAAATAGGTGGGAAAAATCTTGTAATGATTAGTTCTGGAACTTCACTTCCTAGAACCACAATATAATCAAGATGCGATATTATTAGTGTATTTAATTGCAAGTGAGCACACTAGAAAACAAACAACAGATTCTATCATTACAATATTTTCTTATTTTTTCTTTGTATAAGCGCCATCCTACTCCTTATCACTAACACAGCTCGTGAACAATAGGGGGGCTGAACTACCAGTTTAATTAGAGGCCTCATTGCCTCAAGCTACACCACGTACCTACTCGATGAGCCGACGCTGCTCTTGCGGCTCTCAGCTGGTCATCGCAGCCTCCCAGGAGGAGTGCGATGGGGAAGGAATAGGGCCGTAGCAAGGTGGTTGTGGACATTCCCCGAAGCAATAGGAACCCACATAAATCAAAGTTTTTATTTTTTCTCTTTCTCTACCAGTTCAATTTGTTTTTGTACAAATATGCTGCAAATCGCAATAGTAGGATTCTTATTGGTTTTCGGACACTTCAACTTTAATATCACACACATCTAGCCAACTTAGGTCCAACAAGACCGGTGCAAGTGCATGAATGTGCTGAAACCAAGTGCACGACGTTTTTTTTTTGTTATACTTTACGACTGTTGAATCGTCCCCAACTGCTGATTCCTGTAAAGTAGTATTCGCAAGAAAGACAGATTCTGTTACAATCAACACAATCTTACTGATTACTACCCCACCTCAGAATACGGGTATGCTATACGACACTGTAGCATTATCATCCTATTTTGTAACTGACCTGAGATTCAGGGCCTTTTTATCAGTTTCCAGGCATTTACGTTGCGCACATAGAAAACGTGCGAAGAGCACTTTATGAAAAAACATTGGTGTCTTCTGCTTGATCTAGTGAACATTTTTTGGGCAGTTCCACTAAAACTGATATTTTAAATGGATCCAATTAATACTGAACACACTAGGTAGTGATTACTATTTTATTCGTACTAAAGAGGTAAACAGCAAAAAGGTAGCAACAAAACACATAGGTTATTAACCACTGCAACATCTATTGTCTGGTAACGTAGGTAGTGAATAGGCAGCAAAACATTAGTGATGGTCAAAAGAGGTAGTTACAATACTATTACTACCTATTGCTTATAGCTGCGAGTTTTTCCTAACGTTCTTTTGAGAGTGTGCGCTGGGCAATAAAGGTAGCCGACAGGAAACTGAACAAAATACTATATGTGAATGCTCTTGATGAATTCTAAAATGTTCGGGAATTATAGGGTAAACGCAGCAAACTAGCTCACGTCCCTAGCAGGTTTGTAGCATGGTAGGTTATTTTTAAGACAGACCTATTGATCTGAACGAAGAGCAACGAACCGATCTATCTTTTCCAGTGACCCTTGGAATGACAGCGGGGAGGGACAATTGCGCAATCGAAGCACGCAATGTAACCGTTTCTGCGAAAGCATGGTGCGGGAGTCAGAGTGCACGGTGAAGCCAAGGGCCGATACCGTGGCGATCAGAGGTTGTACACTCACACTGGCAGTCGACAGCTGCGACAAACAGCCGCGTACGTTCACCCTCGAAGGTCATACGATACCATGTTGCCTACTGCTGTTTTACTGGACATGTGCACTCCAAATCAATAGCCAACCTGCAGAAAGTTGATCGGCTTAGCCCGAACTCAGGAAAACAACAAGCTGAAGAGGCTTGTGCAGGAAGAGCTTCACAATGGTTGGCGGATCTACTGTAACTGATTCTTCTGCAAGTCTCTCAGGCTATAGTTTCTTGTTTGGAGAAGCTTTGTTTGGAAGAGCACATACACTCTAAGCAGCGAAGGGTGGAAAGGGTGTGTCGTTCGTCCTTCTAGGGGTAGCTGCATTGCCACAACCATTACTCCCCAAAGGATGAACGATTCGTCCTTCCAGAAGGAACTGTCGGGGGACGAACTGTTTAGTCCTCAGTAGTTTAGAGGGGCGAAATGTAAAAAGTAAATCTTACCCCTTCATGCGAGGAAGTGACTGGGTAGGGAGGAACAGTTAGTCTCATCAATTGCTCCTTCTGAAAAAAAAAAGAACCCGATTCTTCCATTTGTGGTTGAATTATCGAGGGCTTCGAGGTTGACGAATGAAAGTTACCACATATACACCGAATACACATGAAGTAAATGCAGAAATAAAGTACAAAAAATGCCCCACAAACACCCAGGATCTGAAATCGTGACCATAGGAACAGCAGTCGCGTACGCCAACCACTATGCCACACCCCAATCCACGACACAGTGAAAATTACCGGGGCATATGTAGGCACCATCTGGACGCTGCGCGTTCTGCCATGTTGCTCAAACTAGGAATATTTTTTGAATTAAATTTAATTTTTATGGTTTGCCAAGCAACCATTCAGTGGTGACGTTCGTGTTGATGTGAAATGCCTTGAATGGGTATTCCTGCACACGTGGTTCGAGCGCATTTGTGTGCTTGATGAGTGTATACGTGTAAATGTTCACACACTTGCCGTCGCTGTGTCAAGGTTGTTCGCTTCTTAGACTACAGAGCGTGGTTGGTCATGTTCAGTGAAAATGTCTATTCAAAGATAAAGAAAAATTGATGATATTTGATTGATTGATATGTGGGGTTTATCGTCCAACAACCACTATATGATTATGAGAGACGCCGTAGTGGAGGGCTCCGGAAATTTTGTTCACCTGGGGTTCTTTAACGAGCACCCAAATCTGAGAACACGGGCCTACAACATTTCCACCTCCATCACAATTGCAGCCGCCGCTGCCGGAATTCGGTCCCGGGACCTGCGGAATAAAGAGAAAAAGAACACATTTAAAGAAAGAGCACAATTTATTCGCCGACTTGTGTCCATTCTGCGCCATCGTGCGCACAAATCAATTCAGCAATTTTCACGAGTACAAAAATATAGATAGCGTTCCTGCACTCTAGGAGAGACAATAAAATATAGAATGTTTTATTGGAATGGATGCTGTCCTGCCGACCTAAGAAAGCGCACTCGCACCATTAACAGCTGCTGAGAGCGTGTTCGTAGCTTAACAATGTTGACTTTTTTTCAGTAGCTGCAACGCTTTCAGTCGTCGATTCCCTGAAAAAGTAATTGCAGAAACATTCGATATTTCCGCCAGAATTATTCGTGCAGTTTTAGTTACGTCCCATTGCGTAAAGCTTATATGCGAACTGCTCTTTCACAGAACCCGTCATAATGCAATCGAACAGTTCAAAACGTGTTAATAAATTCAAGGAGCTCGTTCTTGAGTTTAACGCTTCAAGCTTGTTGGCCCACTGATTTGTCAATGAAGCTTGCGCTTTATTTGAGACACATAATAATAACATACCCATCATCACTACAAACGAGCGAAATTGCCGACGTGGTCCTCAACTGCCTGTGTAAGCGGTGGCAAGAGAAGCTAGACATGCAAATTGACGCAATGTTAGTAGCTGAGCTTCCTAAATTCGTTTTTTACTTAGCATCTTGTGGAGTTGAGGTGAATTTTTTTCAAATGCCGCGAAAATCTCTGCTGAACAATGATTATTTATACGTGCTGCATTTAAAGCAAAATAATTTCTGACCAGCTGTTTTTGCTACAACTAATTGTTGAGCCCTCATCGAGGATACCATGTTTCTATTGCCCAGCCTTCACGCCTCTAATTCTAGAGCCGACGGAGCAGCTCTCGCAGTGGTGTGTAGCACGAGCTCATCATCTGTGTAGATTTTATTCGCGAAGAACGTGAGTGGTAAATAATCAGTGATCGTTACGTATCAACAGCACACAGGTAAAATCTTGCGGAGAAATGGCAGCCTTGTTTATACCCACCTCTTAGGCAATATCTCAGTCAGCACGTAGCGTTTCAGTAGCGCAGCAGTTCGTTCCAGTCGCTGTTCACATTTACCATAGCGCGAAGATTATTCAGTGCACCAGAGGAAACATTAATCACAACCCCATAACAATAACACCATCCACAACACACCGCTACACACACGAAGGTTAGCTTGCCGAGAACACCACGTCGCGCTTTGATACAGCTGCAGCGCGGAGCGTTTGGCTTTTTGTTTTTTTTAGGAGAAGGGACTTACACATTTGTTGATTTTTAAGCTGTATAAACAATAGTACCTTACTCCTCAAGTAGTTACCGTTGTTGCCACGACCATCTTCATTGTATTAAAATGTTATCAGCTGATTTCTTCAGGGAACTATTTACTTACGCGCCAGCTGACCCTTACTTCGAGGTTGCCACTGCGTCCGAAAGTTCCATGTGAGTAAACGTTCCTCCGTGGGCCCTAGCAGTCCCTCCTTTAGTTTGCACACATCACCCTCGTCTTGCAGTTAATTCTTCCACGGACTAACTGTTGGTTCTGGAGACGAAATGGAGCACCTACTCCTATTTCGCCCCCAATGCTTACATAACCGAGAGACAGCACAAAGGCCTGCAGTACTGATGTATTGAAATATAACTAAATAAATAAATAAATAAATAAATAAATAAATAAATAAATAAATAAATAAATAAAGTTTCTTGGAAGTGGTCGGGAATGACTTTTGATTGCTTTAGGAATGTTGTTGCCAGTGAAGCAGTCGGGGGTCTGCAGTTGGCATCGGAACCAGCCAAGCCTGAAGAAGAAGCCGAGCAGAGGAGCCGTAGCTGATAACAGACAGACAGACAGACAGACAGACAGACAGACAGACAGACAGACAGACAGACAGACAGACAGACAGACAGACAGACAGACAGACAGACAGAGGGACGGACAGACGGACGGATGGACGGATGAATGGACGGGCGACAGATGGACGGACGGACAGACAGACAGACAAGCAGACAGACAGACAGACAGACAGACAGACAGACAGACAGACAGACGAGCTTTATTTGCGTCCTGAAAAGAAGGTTCCCAAGAACCCACCGATGGCTGCACCCGCGACGGTGTCGGGGAGCAAGGGTTCCCGGTCGCTTCACAGGCTCCCTGGACCGCCCGGTAGCTGATAACAGGAACATTTATTTACATTATTTATGTCACTGAGGGTTGCGTTTTGCGACAACAATGAAGGTAGCATGTTTTGAGCATCTCTACGCAAGCATTTCAACTCTTTCGATACCATTGCTAATCAAATTGATTACCAGTGATTGACGCATAAGTTCATCAATATTGGTTTGTTAAATTTGTTTTTTGTATACCCACCCTCTTTCTAGTAGTTTGCACAGCCACTCAACATTAAGAAGCCACTCAACTTTTGTCCATTTTGGCGACATAGTGATTTTCGAAAGACGTTTGCGCAAACCATTGTGCGCGTCTTGTTGAATAATTCCTTAGGCTGGTGAACTTCACAAAAGTGCGTGCGCCTCATGATTATGCTACTGCAGTATCGAAGGTCTGTAATAAAAAAAACAAATATTGAAATATAAATCATCTTCGAAATTTGACAGTGCTGAGCAGTAATATTTGCCGGAAACTTATACCAGATATTCAATAAAGAGCTGTTGCTGGCAATCATGTAAAATTTATTCTACAAAAACATTCCTGAAGGTCCATCGCATGTTCAAAGTATCGAGATGGCCTTCTCAGCCAGTTTTCAGCAGCTTTGGTTTCGCTTGTATCACTAGTCGCTCCTGTGGCATCATCATCACGCGAGCACGGGTGCGCACCAGTGCTGCAAAACACACGCAGCGCTTGAAACTGTCTTTGCAGCCCCACCTGAACTGCGTGAGGATGAGCTTAGAGTCCGTGCATGACAGAACCCCAGCTTCAAGTTTGGTGGCGGCAATATTTTACGTCGGTGTAAGGCATACGCAGCTGTTCACGGGTTTGGTTTGCTTGCGGCCTCAAGTTTTCTTGTTCACCGCAAGTGTGCAGCTACTGACCTTTGTGCCCTATCTTATAGTTATTCTGGTTACAAGCGAGCTCCACACTTCGCTGGCGCGCGGTGTGCTGGCGCCGGATGCGGACCTTCTAACGACAAGGAGACCACCGGAGCGCATCGTGGCCCAAACTACAGAGCAGCGCGAAACGTTTAGGAAGTTCATGCTACATTATTATTTTTATTACAATGTGCAAAATGCTAAGATACATGCTTCCATGCCAAAATAGGAACGCCAACCTATGCAGAGTGAGGTGGCTCATGAAAAGAGGTTGCGCTAGACGAAATAGCAAAGTTCATTCGACATCTGGTTAATAGAGGTAATAATAACATCAGTGTTATAATTCTATAACTGAACAGCTGAAACCTTTTATTGCAAAAAAACAAAAGTTTACTGAAGAAAAAGTGTATGAGTTCGCTTGTGTCTAAAGAAAAACCAAGCAATGCTTCAAAGCATGGCACTAGGAATGAAGCAGTATCTTGGGGCCGAGTTTCTTTGTCTATGTGAATAGAAACATTATCTACAACATTTATTATTGTTTATACTGTTCCTTGGTCATAAATTTTTAAAGTTTTCATTCAAAATTTTGTTGTTATTGAATATTTTGGCATTTACACTTTTTTATAGCGCTGTTTATCAGCTGCAACGAAAAGTTACATAATTTTCACATTTTACTTGTTGTAAAATATTTTGTGGCTCTACAAGATATAATTTTGGAAAGACAATTACAGTTTGTAAAATTTGTTATGCTGCAATGTGCCCTGGTGTACTTTTTAAACTGGCGAAAACAATATTATTGGGACGTATAAAAAATAACAATTGTCACACGGTAACGAGAGCTAAACGGCCTCTAAAGCCCTTCCAATTTTTTTCAAACACTTCAAGTGAACACGGGCATTGCGTGCTAAATACCATCGCGATCAAGGATTCTACACTTGGAAGCGATACGAGCCACCGGCGCGCCACTAATTCCAAGAAACAATCTCTCCTCCTCGTCAGACCTTTGCGACCTCCGCGCGTGGCGTCTAAAGTTAAATCACTGACGCGCAGCACATTGATGCGGTGATTGGTCGAACAAAAGACTACGACTTCCGGTTATTCTGCAAACAGCACGGACAGCTGCTATAGAGGGGGGGGGGGGATTCTAATAGAGCCGGTATCACTGCAAGCCTGCTTTTTGGAATACCTATTGAGCGTAACGCCATGCAGATCGTTCTAGTCTATGAGGTGTACTTAATTATTTTTTCCCTCTGTAAGTACAGACAATACATGGCACTTGACCTTCTAGGTTCAGAAATACATTAGTACAACACGATATATAAGGAATATATTGATACATCACATAAAACTTCGGCTGGTGAAAAGCGCTTGGTCTGAATAGACCAAACGCTATTTTCTCATACAACTGCGTCTTGTGTAGCTGAATTTTTTCGTTCCAACATAGTTTAGTACTGCTTCATGCTAAACCGACAACATAACCGACAACATTGTAACCGATAACCGACAACATTGTAGTGAAGGTGTCGCGCTGCTCAAATCATGGATACAGGTTCGATTCCCCCTATGTCAGCATAATCTCAAAGAGAGAGATTCATAAGAACACCCGTGTAGTTCAATTGAGAAGCACTTGAAGAACCCCAAGTTAATAAATTTTATCCGAGTTCTTCCGTTATGACGTGTCTCATAAACATGTCCCTGTTTGGCTACGTAAAACCTACACACTTTTCATTCACCCGCAATAATATTTATCGTATTGTTTATTACAAAAAATAATATTATTATAATTATTCCCGATATACACCTAAACAACATAAATATCTTCACTATTTCTCCCCTGAACTTTTAAATGCTCTAAATCACGAAGCTCGCGCGCAGAAGAAGACTTAATTTTCTTCATTGAGCAAGTGAACGGAAGTAAACGTTCGGGTTTTTCCGAACTCTCTCTAAACGCCTATATAAACAGCACCACAGTCCTTACATTCAATTGTCAGAAAAAAAAAAAACGCTTCTGGCAGACCGGTTGAGCTTTGGGAGTATCTACGTAAACGGCCTAGAAAAAATGTCAAGTCCTTCAGACTACTGTGCTCGGACGGCAATTAGGTGCATGGCAACACTGACTGTATTTCCAATGATTTTTCATACGTTTATAGGGCCTCAGACTCTAGCTTAGAGATCGGCCAACAACTAAAAGCAGAGTTACCACATGCAGTACACTGTCGCTGGATGAAACGCTCATCTTCTCAAGCATTAGGTGCTTATTGTCGTCCTTATCGTGGCGCTCAGATGGCATCCCCGCCACTATAATGAAGGTCTATGGTAGTATATTTTCTTCAGTACTGGCTACAATATTTCTACGGGCCTAAAACGAGACTTGGCTATGTCATTGCCTGTATGTTTCATTGGGATAAAGAAGAAGAGTAGACGGTGAGCTCGTGTTTCTGGTGACCGGTTCGGCTCGACGTTCGGCGCTCCTTTGGACAGAGGCTGTGCTGTCTATAATCACGTGACATTTGCTGGTGGAGGTGCTGGGTATTCTTGTATGCACTGCAATCAGCTTAAAAATCCCGGCAATAGTGACGTGTTTGAAGAACCAGCTCAATTACGGCGTAGCAGGCGGCCACTAGGCCCAGCCACTTGAATTCGGCTCCCTTCCACAACTCGAGAGAAATATGGCAAGTGCGAGAAACAGGCTCCAGAGACGTCGACTCTGCCTTCCCTATAGTTTTTCAACACCCTGATAATCCCTAAGCTGTTTCACGATGACCCTTACGAGGACTTCGATGATCGGCTTGACTACAACAGTTGCGCCGGCGTCAATGAATGGAATGAGCACCGAAAGCTTCGGTCCGTTTACTTTTACCCCGAGGACTTTGCGTGCACTTGGTTCGAAAACTATGAAGCCACTGTGGTGACCTGGCCAGAGTTTTGCACCCAGCTGCAGAGTACTTTCCCAAGGTCTGACCAGAAGGAGCAAGCAGAATGTCCCCTCAACTCCCGAAACCAGCGCCCGAATGAATGTGCTGCCCCGCTGGTTGAGAACATGTCGCGGCTGTTCATGCGAGCTGACTCCTCAATGAGGGAAGAAACAGAGGTGCGCCTGCTGATGCGCAGAGTAAAAGAGCAGCTGTTCGCAGGGCTAGTGTGGAACCCTCCCAGCGCTTCAGCGGATATCCTCCACAAAGCCACGACGATGTATCAAATGCTAAGGCAGCGTTCGTCTCAGTATGAGCGTCAATCTTTTATTTCTGCAATTGCCCCATGAGGGACCTCGCGGAGTTCATGTACAGTATCGTGCGCGAGAAGCTGCATAAACAGCCCGCAGGGTCTCCGCAGCTCCATGTGGCTCCTATAACGAATGTCGTCCGCGAAGAGGTCCGCCAATCGGTCCAACCCATGACGGTTTAAACACGTCCAGCCGAAGCTCTACTTTTAACGTACACACTCAGTCAGGTGCCGGATAACAAATGACATAAAGTCGGCCCGCTTCTGCGTACTGACTAAAATCCTGTCTATAGGGACCCCAGCAATAAAAAGTACCCGTGACAGCCGCGCGGCGCGTAACACCTATAGTTGTTAAGAGAGGGTTCAAGAAGGAAAAAAAAAATAAAACACACTTTGGCCCCATATCTGCATGTAATCTCCATCATCATCATCATCAGCCTGACTACGTCCACTGCAGGACAAAGGCCTCTCCCATGTTCCGCCAGTTAACCCGGTCCTGTGCTTGCTGCTGCCAATTTATACCCGCAAACTTCTTAATCTCGTCTGCCCACCTAACCTTCTGTCTCCCCCTAACCCGCTTCCCTTCTCTGGGAATCCAGTTAGTTACCCTTAATGACCAGCGGTTATCCTGTCTACGCGCTACATGCCCGGCCCATGTCCATTTCCTCTTCTTTATTTCAACTATGATATCCTTAACCCCCGTTTGTCCCCTAATCCACTCTGCTCTCTTCTTGTCTCTTAAGGTTACACCTACCATTTTTCTTTCCATTGCTCGCTGCGTCGTCCTCAATTTAAGCTGAACTCTCTTTGTAAGTCTCCAGGTTTCTGCTCCGTAGCTAAGTACCGGCAAGATACAGCGGTTATATACCTTCCTCTTGAGGGATAGTGGCAATCTACCTGTCATAATTTGAGAGTCCTTGCCGAATGTACTCCACCCCATTCTTATTCCTCTAGTTGCTTCAGTCTCGTGGTTAGGCTCTGCGGTTATTACCTGCCCTAAGTAGACATAGTCTTTACAACTTCAAGTGCACTATTACCTATCGCGAAGCGCTGCTCCTTGCCGAGGTTGTTGTACATTACTTTGCAGATTTATTTCAAGACCCACCTTGCTGCTCTCCTTGTCTAACTCCGTAATGATGAGTTGCAATTGGTCCCCTGAGTTACTCAGCAATGCAATGTCATCGGCGAAGTGCAGGTTACTAAGGTATTCTCCATTAACTCTTATCCCTAACTGTTCCCATTCTAGGCTTCTGAAAACCTCCTGTAAGCACGCGGTAAATAGCATTGGGGAGATTGTGTCCCCCTGCCTTACACCCTTCTTGATTGGTATTCTGTTGCTTTCTTTATGAAGCACTATGGTAGCAGTTGATCCCCTGTAGATTTCTTCCAGAATGTTTATATATACTTTATCTACGCCCTGATTCCGCAGTGTTTGCATAACGGCTGATATTTTTACTGAATCAAACGCCTTCTCGTAATCTATGAAGGCTATGTTGAGTGGTTGGTTATACTCTGAGCATTTCTCTATTACCTGATTGATAGTATGAATGTGGTCAATTGTTGAGTAGCCTGTTCGAAATCCTGCTTGTTCCTTTGGTTGATAGAATTCTAATGTTTTCTTTACTCTGTTAGCAATTACCTTTGTAAATAGCTTGTATACTGCAGAGAGCAAGCTTATCGGCCTGTAATTCTTCAAGTCCTTGTCATCTCCTTTCTTATGTATTAAGATGATGTTAGCGTTCTTCCAAGACTCTGGTACCTTTCCCGTCAGGAGACACCTCGTAAACAGGGTGGCTAGTTTTTCTAACACAATCTCTCCTCCATCTTTCAGCAGATCTGATGTTAACTGATCCTCACCAGCAGCTTTGCCTCTTTGCATGCTCTCCAAAGCTTTTCTGACTTCTTCAATCATTACTGGTGGGGTGTCATCTGGGTTACTCCTAGTTCTTATAGTACTAAGGTCGTGGTTGTCTCGGCTACTGTACAGATTTCTGTAAAACTCCCCCGCTATTTTAACTATCCTATCCATATTGGTAGTTATTATGCCTTCTTTGTCCCTTAGTGCATACATCCGACTTTTGCCTATTCCAAGTTTCCTCTTCACTGCTTTGACGCTTCCTCCATTTTTCAGAGCGTGTTCAATTCTCTCCATGTTATACCTTCTTACATCGCATACTTTACGCCTATTAATCAACTTCGAAAGCTCTGCCAGTTCTATTTTGTCTGTTGTACTTGACACTTTCATGCTTTGACGCTTCTTAATTAGGTTCTTCGTTTCCTGGGAAAGCTTGCCAGTGTCCTGTCTAACTACCTTGCCTTCAACTTCCACTGCACACTCCGTAATGATACTCGTTAAATTATCATTCATTGTATCTACGCTAAGGTTTGTTTCCTCACTAAGAGCCGAGTACCTCTTCTGCAGCGACACTCTGAATTCCTGTACTTTCCCTCTCAGTGATAGCTCACTGATTGGCTTCTTGCGTATCAGTTTCTGTCGTTCCTTCTTCAAGTCTAGCCGAATTCGAGACCGTACCATTCTATGGTCACTGCATCGTACCTTGCCAACCACTTCCACATCCTGCACGAATCTTGGGTGTGCAGTCATTATAAAGTCTATTTAGGTCTTATTTTCGCCATTAGGGCTCCTCCATGTCCACTTGCGGTTTTCTAGTTTTCGGTAGAAAGTATTCGAAATCCGCAAATTATTGCGTTCTGCGAATTCTACTAGTAGCTCTCCTCTGGCGTTTCTAGTGCCGATGCCATAATCTCCTACTGCCTGGTCTCCAGCCTGCTTCTTCCCTACCTCCGCATTAAAGCCGCCCATCACTTTAGTAGACTGTGTTTTTACCTTACTCATTGCCGATTCCACGTCTTCATAGAAGCTTTCAACTGAAGAGTCATCATGGCTGGATGTAGGCGCGTAAGCCTGTACTACCTCCATCTTGTATCTTTTATTCAGTTTAATTACGATACCTACCACCCTTTCATTAATGCTATAGTATTCCTCTATGTTGCCAGCTATGTTTCTGTGAATTAGGAACCCCACTCCCAGTTCTCTTCTGTGTACCAAGCCCCAATAGCAAAGGACGTGCCCATTCTGTAGCACAGTATAGCTCCCACATGCATACGTCAAATAACTCACGGTCCTCAGTTCCCAGCAGCTGCGAAGCAACTGACCACGGCGGCGGTCAGATCTGCAACGCAGCAGAGGGTGCTAAAAATCTCTGGACTACAGGCCGCCTTTGGAACCTGAACTTGGCAACGTTTAACGCTAGAACCTTATCTAGTAAGGGAAGTCTAGCTGTACTATTCGAGGAGCTAGAGGGTGTTAAATGGGATATAATAGGGCTCAGTGAGGTTAGGAGGACAGATGAGGCCTATACTGTAATCTCCAAATGTCATCGAAAGACGATAGTCTTGCGTGTGGAGAGAGTGAACAAAACATTTATTTGGTGTTCTGCGCAAGAAAATTGGTGAATAGTATTCTGGAGGCACTCGTTAGAGTGCCTCGAGCTTGCAGCAGAGACGAACGAGTGCATCAAGTCAAGTCACACGTGAGACATGAGCGCGATCTGGCAGTTTTTTGTTTTTCGGAAAACAAAGCGCGTGGCCGTTAGACGGGCGTGCGCGCCTGTCTCGGGGGTGATGAGGTGTAGAACGCAAGGCGACGGGTAGGTGCCACCACCGTGTCATCTTAGCCAAGCGTTGGAAACGCTCGCTTCTTCGAGCAAGCATTGCATGGTCAGTGCAGCGTGATAATTGCTACGGTCCTTAGAATTTCTTATGTATGCCTTTTCGAGTAAACGACGAACATGCAGAATATATAAGTGTTGTTATGGTGCCTCAGATGTGTGCAATAATTGCTGTTTAATTGACAAAATCATACTTATGAACGCTGATTCTTGAGCAACATTGGTGGGCGCTGCGGATGGGGTCGGCCGTTCGGGGTAACAACTGGTGCTTTTTAGAGTACCTGGTTCGCGGTAACGGTGGACGTCTAGGTACCTGGTTCGTGGTAATGTCTAGGTGCCCAGCGACTCAGAGCTTTTGAGCGGCCCCATGCTATTGCTGAGTACTTGGCGAGCCAGCAGTCTCCAACCCTTTCGCGTCAACAATCCCGCTCACCGTCTCCATAGTGCTCCCCGTCACCTGGCCAACAATCGACCTTTGCGGACGTCCTTACGGGGTGATCGCCGAGTCCACAATCCCGCGCGGGGAAAACTAAGAACAACCTCTGGGGGCTAGGCCACTCTTGGTCGACCGTTAAAGGACGCTCCCCCGAATTTCCTGCTGACATTCGATGAAATACGAAAGGTACCGACACCTTGGGGACAAGGACCCAAATTCCGGACAATAGG
The DNA here is from genome assembly GCF_043290135.1 of Rhipicephalus microplus. NCBI lineage: Eukaryota > Metazoa > Arthropoda > Arachnida > Ixodida > Ixodidae > Rhipicephalus > Rhipicephalus microplus. Next base: position 326,312,258 of record NC_134710.1, on the reverse strand, counting down.
GGGTCACCTATTGACACCGCTGGGGATATGCACCACACGGCTCCAGATTCGTGATTTAACGTATGTTGAATAACTTGTTGTGTTGCGCGAAGACTCACAATACCTTATTCCCGGAATGAATTTCCTCCGTGGCCATGGAGCAGCCATTAACCTTCGTGACGTGCTCATAACATTTTCTGACGACTATATGCCCAAACAAAAAAGTACCACTGCACAGACTAGAGCACTTCAAATTTCTGACGACACAATCGCACTTCCGCCGCGAGCCAGTATGTTGGTAACTGTGGAGAGCGACTACGATAACAAGAATATAGTGATATTGCCCAAACTATCCTATCGAAGCCCTTGGCTCGGCAAATATGTGCCACACGTGATATCATCCAAGCGGAACGTCAGAAGGCTCAGATTTCGATCACGAATTTCAGCGGCGAGTACCAACAGTTGGCATAGCAAACAGCGGTCGTGAACTTCAAGCCATCGGTGACGAAGAATGTTCCACTATCGCCCTGATTGCTACTGCCATCGAATGTGGCACTGCATTGGCCAGTACAGTGACCAGAGAGAATGAACCGTTTGATGTATTTGCCAGCTGCATTCAACACTCTGTCATTCACAGAATACAAAGTCTCTATAATGTTAACTTTCTTGACCTTGAAGTTTTTCATACTCCACAGTCATAGCTTTATCTCATCTATGCAGTGTCTTAACAGAGTTTTTTGTAATGTACAATTCCTTCTTTTTTCTGGCTTACAGGAGGGCTTCCACAGCCGTGAGCAGAAAACACATTCCTGCTCACGGCTGGCTATTTTTTCACCCTTTTATATTTCTTTTTATTGACATTTAATTTGTTCTAATAACTTCCCCTATACATTCCTTGGCATTACTGTCTGTTAGAGCTCATAATAATGTGTCAAAACATGAAAAAACGAGCCCTTAGGTATACACTTCTTTCCCTTAAATATATATATATATATATATATATATATATATATATATATATATTTATATATGTATATATATATATATATATATATATATATATATATTTATTTATGTATATATATATATATATAAAAAGGATTCCCTGACGAAGGGGATCTAAGCCGTGCATGTTCACAGTTTTCGTTTTTGTTCGTCTGACGCGACTTCTTTCGAGGGGAGGGGCAATCCTGTGACGTAACAAGGCGGGGATAGTTAGGAGAAGTAGATGAGGAAGAAGTATACATAGACACAAGTAAATATATATATATATATATATATATATATATATATATATATATATATATATATATTTATATATATATATATATATATATATATATATGTATATATTATATATATATATATATATATATATATATATATATATATATATGTATATATTATATATATATATATATATATATATATCCTGAAGAAGGCCAGACTCTAGGCCGAAACGTCGAAATAAACCACATTTTGACCACTCACGGAGGATCTACTCGACTCTCTCTCTCTCTCTCTCTCTCTCTCTCTATATATATATATATATATATATATATATATATATATATTTATATATATATATATATACGCGCAGCAACCGAATGTGTAGTCTAAGATCTCAGATTTCCTGCTGCACCACTCAGCTGCTCTAACGAGGCGCGCTTACTCGAGGTGATCGGAGTCTGCGTCACTGGCGGGCCTTCACGGTAAGGTTTGGGACGGCACCTCACCTGGTGTGAGTCGCCTACGCCTGTAGTCTGCATGCAATTAATGGCTGAAATACTGGCGAGTAGCTGAAACACGATTTCAAGCTTACCAAAAAGTGAAGCGCATACGGTGGGTGTTGCCCAAGTCACTGTCAGTGAAGTGCTTGCCGCCCACGGTCGATGAACACGTGGGGCGCTTTTCCTCTCTGAGTATGACTATCCACTTCTTCCTCAGCTTCCGGACCTCAGAATAGTTGTGAAAGATAACAGCCTTTTAACGGGTCGGTGATCATATTGGGACAACAGGCTCAAGTTTCGCAGCGGCGTTCACTGCCCTAGCGGAAATAGGGCAAAGCTCTGGTTGCTGGGATGCGCCGCGCTTACTGGGTTTTCCCCTTGCGCGCACGGAAAACGTGTTCCTTGGTGCGCTTATCTCGTATTTAGAATGCTATGGGCAGCGCTCTTTCATCATTCTGGAAAGCGGGAACGCGCTACTGCTGAATTTTGAGCTGCTTGATGATTGATATGGGGGATTTAACGTTCCAAAACCAATATATGATTATTAGAGACGCCGTAGTGGAGCGCTCTAGAAATTTCGACCACCTGGGGTTCTTTAACGTGCACCCGAATCTGAGCACACGGGCATAGAGCATTTTCGCCTGTATGAAAAATGAAGCCACCGCTGCCGGGATTCGATCCCGCGACCTGCGGATCAGCAGCCGAGTACTTTAACTTCTAGACCACCACGGCGGCGCAAGCCAACCTTAGTTGCATTTCTGTTTCTGTTAGTAATAAATCCACAACGTTTGAGCGAGGTGCAGTTGCACGGCAGTCAAACCGAAACAACGCATCCTAAAGCCGCGACAACTGCCGTCGCCTACGAGTGTCATTATGAACGAGTACGTACGACGACAACTCAGGGCAGATAGAAAGCATGGGAACAATAAATGACGCATTATCTCGCAGTTACATGGAGCGGCTCACCTTTTTCAACGAATGGCGGTCATCCATTGCTTCCGCCGCTATTAGTCATGAGGCCTTGCGGTAAATGAGCGAAACCGTCGGCCACCACAAATACGACGAGCACTGCCTGTTTTGTTATGAAAACGCGAACAATGCGGAAACAAACGCACAACAACGTTGGTAACATCGGTGGTCTTCTGCTTGCTTTCTCGAGCTGGGTGTATAAGATTGCTTTCTGTTTATACATACACGGTACGCGATAAGCAATGGCGACTAAGGAAGTCATACAATGACACTGGCAGAACCTCTTCTATCCAACTTCAGGAGCAGTAACCCTGACCTGTAATTTTCACAAACCACTCATAAAAGACCGTGTTATCAGTATATAAAACACGTGTTTACAGAAAGATAAAATTGATACACGCAGTAAATAAAAACAATGCTTCAGGTGGGTTTTAAGCAAGACAGAAATAAGTTTTTGGACTGCACGATCGTGTTATTGTGCGATGTTTCGTGCCGCCGTGTTTAGCGCAATATTTCAACGGCGGCTGTCGTAGTCCTAAATCTCGGTTCAGGGAGAAGTGCAAGAAATTCGCGTATAGCACGCTGCCATCTGCCGCGTCCGTGGTTCTTAGGGTACTCGCAGCGATGCCATTGAATGAAAGTTCATGTTTTGTGGGTAACCTTTTTGTCGGATTCCATTATATTTCTTGTCGTTTCTGCTGAGTGGTCGATCGCGGTGACAGCGAGGCCGCGTCTCTATTTGGGCCTCTGGTGAAGGGCAACACATATATAAATAAAGGATCCTTTACCAATCCAGAGCAGCAACTGAATATGCGTAAATGGTACGCAGCATACAAGCTCGTGGCAGACAAGAATGAGGCTCATGCCAAAGCAACATGCCACATCATCCACGTCATTTTCATCATGAGAGAGGTTTAAAGTTTACAGATAACGCTCAGCGCCAGTTTCACTTTTATTAATACTGCTTCCCACTACTAAATCTAGCCTATTTAGAAGTACCAGGCGCCTCACCGCAGTTGTCTAGTGCCTATGGTATTCGGCTGCTGACCCACAGGTCGCGGGACATAATCCTGGCAGCGGCGGCTGCATTTCCGATGGAGGCGGAAATGCTGTACTCCCGTGTGCTCAGATTTGGGTGTACGTTAAAGAACCCCAGGTGGTCAAAGTTTCCGGAGTCCTCCCCTACAGCGTCTCTCATAATCATATGGTGATTTTGGGACTGTGAACTCCACATATCAATCAAGAAGTACCGGGCCGACATCAACTCTTCCAACAAAGCCTAAACTGTGATTCGGCCTAGTTATATCAATCTTATTATGTTTGCGCAGGCACCCAGGGACACGTCTCTTCTGTGCTCCTACGAGCCTGCGCAGGCATTTCAAGGTAAACAAAGCCTCGCAAATATTGAACCGCGGTAGCAGTTTGCAGGGTGTCCAGTTCAATAAAGTCTGCGAGCGTTACCCGGACATCTTGATAACAATGAAGCCGTAGTGCGAGTCGCCTGAGGCCACACTGCTTAAAATTGTGAAACTTCTTGCGACAGAGTGGCGGCTCCATTTCCCCGCTACACACAGATAGTCAGTCCCGTCTTTCAGTTTAGCGGGAACATTTAGCGTCGCGGTTTTGCTTTTTATTAGAATTATGTGTACGCGCACGACTGTAAAACAGCAAATCGGGTCTCGAGCTATATTTGACGTGTACTGAGTGAAGCATGCACCTGATAGTAACTAGGCAAATCTATCCGGATGATACACTAGTTTCACTAGGGCATAAAGTAAATAAATTACAGATTCTTACTAAGACGCAGTGAAGTGAAGTGATAGTTTCATAAGACAAATGTGTAAAGATCATATTCAAGACACTAACACTGGGAAGGCAATATTGATTATATGTGGGGTTTAACTTCTCGAAACTACCATATGATTATGGGAGACGACGTAAGGGGAGGGCTTCGGAAGTTTCGACCGCCTGGAGTTCTTTAAGGCGCACCCAAATGGGAGCACATGGGCTTACAGCATTTTCACCTGTATTGAGAATGCAGCTGTCGCAGCCGGGATTCGATCCCACGACCAGCGGTCAGCAGCCAACTACCTTAGACCACCATGGTGGTACTAACCCTGAGAAGACATTTTTTGATCAGTGAGTCTGCCATATTTAGAGGCTCTGTTGAAATAATTTACACGTTTCCGGCGCTTCTGAATAGGGTAAATCAATTAATGACGAGCTCCATTGTATGTCCACAGTCAAGCAACATGAATTTTTGATAGTAGATATCTAAAGAAACGACATACTCGACTATCCGCTATGCTGTGAAGCGTCTACCCGCCGACTGTCAAGACAGAGCAGATTTTCGGACGCCTGTCTAACCAATTATTCTGCACACTGCACGTGGAAATTTTCTTCTTGACACTGTAGAGCAATCAAGCACAAATTGTTCCCATTGTGGCTTCCACTTTGCTCTGAACTTTAGTTACTTTGTGTAGCCATTTTTCTTTACGTTAGAAGTGATCGACAAGATAGAAAAAAAAGCTGGATGCCCTGACAGATTCCGCAATGCTCTCAGCGAAAAAGCTCCGATTACTGTAAAATTTTTGGGAAAGGTACTTCTAGAGATGACAACTAGGTTTATTGATGCTCTTTCCGATATTTAAACTCAGGTGGATGGTGTAAAATTTATGAACAGTGCTATAATATCTGAGTTAGCATCGCTAAGGGCATCTGTAAACTTCACAAGTGACAGTTTTGATGAACTGAAAACGGACGTAAAATCGCTGCGTAAAGAGCTAAACAACACAAAAGATCGTAACCTCAAATGCCAGAAAGAAAATGCGCAAATCAAGAATTAACTATGTGGCACAAGAAAAGAACTTCTTAATCTACATCAATATTCAAGGCGTAACAATGTTCAGCTCAAATGCGTCCCTTTTGACAAAAGCGAAGACCTTGAAAAAGATGTGGGAAAAAGCACTGACTGTCTCGGTGTTCAGCTCAACAATCAAGACTTGGATGTAGAACACAGAGTACCAACTAAAGCAAACAATGTGCCAAATATTGTTGTGAAGTTTGTATTGCGGTCATAGTGGTGAAGTTTTAAAATCGGCAAGAAAGAACCGGCTGAATACAATCATGCTAGGTTTCACAACAAATGCACCTGTGTTCGTAAACGAACACTTGTGTCTAGAGAATAAAGTTTTGGTAAGTAAGGCCATCCAAATGAAAAAGGATAAAGACTGGAGATTCGTCTGGGTCTCGGATAGAAAGATCTTGGGGAGGAAATATAGGATGTCGAAGGTCAGTCATTCATATCTCATGTGAAGCTGACATTAGGAATTTAGTATAGGTACTTCTCTGCATAGTCTACCATAAGTTTCTTTCGCTATAAAATGGAACTCGTATTACATCAAGTAGATCAATTACTCAATGATAGGCGTGCTAATATTTTCCACTGCAATATCCGAAGCATCAGAAAAAGCATGGTTGTGTTCCTTACATTTATCAAAACATGTTCGCACCTTTGACGTTCAAGCGATCACAGAGACGTGGTTGAAAAAAGGAGAGACAGTGCATGTTCCTGGATATGTTACCCTATCGCATCAACGTGACTCCTGTTCACGTGGAGGCGGCGTTGCACTTATCATGAAAAGTGGACACACGTTTACGCAGCTATCATCAGTGTATTGTAGTTCTCCACATATTGAATGCCTTTTGGTTAAAATGTTATCTTTTCGTATATTCAAAGTCGTTTATTGACCAACGAATTTGAACATTGACCGATTTTTAAACAAGTTAGAAAAAACTTTCTTCAATTTGATGGCAAATTACAACAACCAAATTGTAATCGTTGGCGACGCGATGATTAACACTCATGAATCTAAGTGTAAAAGTTACGAAGAATTGTTGAATTTTTTTTGCAATCTGGTAAAAATACCTACGAGAGTAACCAGTACATCAGCGTAAACAATTGACCATATTTTGACTAACACACTGTTACAAGACCACATCACGCTGAAGAATCAAGACAGACAGCGAGAAAGACGACGTGATTCTGGGATGTGGGGCACGCTCTGGTTTGCTACCTCGGCTTAGGCTTGGCGTCGTGCAAATATATCTTAGCTGTAACCTCGTTTCTCTGTGTGCCCTCCCGTAACATTTTGGTGGAAGGTGCTGGGTAGCTAAGCACGACGGAGCTTCGCACCGGACGCCAAGTTGCCGCTTCTACCATGTATACCGACAGTGATGCTGCGCCAACAGCCTTGCCTCGCGCATCAACGGTACCCACCTCACATGTGGTCATTGTGACCACTCCACCCCGCGATCCTGGCAACTTTTTAGGGCACTTACGGCGAAGACGTCGATGAGTGGCTTCAGCTCTACGAGATCGTGAGTGAAAACCAAAGATGAGACCCAACCATGATGCTGGCAAACCTTATCTTTTACTTGAAAGGTACGGCAAAGGCGTGGTTCAACAACAACGTGGAAGAGCTCACCAGTTGGGACGTCTGTAAGACGAAGTTGCGCGAGTTGTTCGGCCAATCTGCCGGGTGCAGGCAGGCCGCTAAGAAAGAGCTTGGTAACCATGTCCAGACATCCACGGAGACATCCACCTGGCCTATATTCAAGATGTCTTGACTCGCTGCCGTAAAGCTGATAACACCATCACCAAAGCCGACAAGATTGCACACGTGCTCAAGGGCATCGCTGATGACACCTTTAGCTCTTTTGTATTTAAAGGCTGTTCGACAGTTAAAGACGTCATTAAGGAGTGCCGACGCTTCCAAGACGCTAAAAGCCGTCGCATTGCCCACCACTTCACCCTTCTTCCAAACACCGCAGCAGCATCTACTTGTGAGGACCTCCGTTTTGAGGCTCAGCCCAATCCACCCTCTGCTGACATTACGGGAGTCGATCGACGCGAAATCGAAGCAATGTCACCAGCACCTTTGAGGGTCCTGATGCCGAATGATCCTCAGCCCACCATATCCCTCATACAGAGCGTTGTGCGCCAAGAATTGGCAAACGCAGGCCTTCAGACGATTTGTTCTCTGCACCGACCCGATGTCCATCCGCCTACTTCGCACACACTTCAGCACTACCGGCGTCCTGCTCCACGTAACCGAGATCCAAACGCATGGAGGACACGTGACGACAGGCCAATTTGCTTCCGTTGCAAACGAGTGGGACATATTTCGTGTCATTGCCGAAGCACGTGGATATCGCCCTCGTGCACAACCTAAACTTCACGAACTTCGACACATCAGCCCACCCTTCTGGCCAAGAACCAACCCGCCGTGATGACTCAGCTCATTACGACATGACCGTCACGACCAATGCCCAGTACAGCCGCTCGCCTTCACCATGACGTAGATTCTCGCGGTCTCCTCTGCCACCCCGTTTCCCATCCCCATCCTTCGCCCGACGGTTTCCTTCGGGAAACTAACTGGTGCAGCTCCTGGAGGTGACGCTGCTGCTATGATTTGCCCTACAATTCCTCTGTTGACCCTCCCGACTAACCAGAACTTGATTGATGTAAATAATGATGGTTTACTTGTTAAAGTTTTAGTCGACACTGGTGCCCAAATTTCTGTTATGAGCTCGCACATTCGTGACCGCTAAAAGAAAGTCTTGACTCCAACCCCTTCACGATGTGTTCGTGTTGCTGATGGTAGTGCAACTGCCGTCATTGGTGTCTGCACAGCACGTGTTACTATAGCCGGACATCAGTCCTCCGTCCTCTTCACTGTTCTCACCAACTGCACCAATGATGTTATCTTCGGTCTAGACTTTTTGCCCGCCCATTCGGCCCTCATTGACTGTTCAGCTAGCACGGTGCAACTTGACCCTGCACACCTGATACGCCCAGTCCGCCCCAAGTTCGTCTCTGCTCTTCTGAACATGTCCGTTTGTCACCGCAAACAGTTACCTGCATTTCCTTAACAGCGTCGGCACCTGTACCTAATGGAGACTACGTGCTCACGCCCATTACATCCGTCCTCCTGACTCACAAAGTTACTTTTGCGCACACTATTATTACGTTATGGGAAAACCGTGCTTGCATCCCTTTTCTGAACTTTGCTCTGTGTCTGCAAGTGCTTCAATGTGGAAAAGCCCTCGCCACGCTGACACCCTCTGAGGATTGCGTCATCTCAGCTGTGTACCCCAATGATGTGCATCACCCCAACTGCACGCAAGCCTGTTCTTCGACAAAGAGTCCACCTTCTAATGTGGAAAAAATCATCACGGTGGACCTTTTGCCGCATTAAACTGACGCGCTCCGTCACGTCCTGGAATCGTAATTTCACGTATTCGACTTCTCTTCTACCGTCCGCTAGGTCAAACCAGCATTGTGAAGCACCGCATTAACACTGGCGATTCATCTCCGGTACATCGACGGCCGTACCGTGTTTCTTCTGCGGAGCGACAGATTATTCAACATAGAGTCGAAAAGATTCTCACCAAAGACATAGTTGAGCCATCTTCTTGTCCATGGGCTTCCCCTGTTGTTCTTGTAAAGAAAAAGGACAACAGTTGGCGATTCTGCGTCGACTACCGACATGTGAACCGAATCACTAAGAAAGACGTCTATCCGCTACCGCGCATTGACGACGCCCTGAAATGCCTTCATGACGCTAAGTATTTTTTCTCCATCGACCTTCGCTCAGGGTACTGGCGAATTGCTGTCGACGACATGGACCGCAAGAAGACTGCTTTTGTGACCCCTGATAGTCTTTACCAGTTTAAGGTCATGCCGTTCGAATTATGCAATGCTCCAGCCACCTTCGAACGAATGGACACTCTCTTGCGTGGGTTCCAGTGGTCAATTCGCCTATGTTACCTCGACGACGTCATTGTGTTTTCCCCGACCTTTGAAACACACCTCGACCGCCTTTCCTCCATCATTTCTGTTTTTTCGTAACGCAGGACTGCAACTGAACTCATCGAAGTGGCACTTCGGACGCCAGCAAATAACCACATTGGGCCATCTTGTTGACTCCTCTGGCGTACGCCCTGATCCTGATAAAGTTTGAGCTGTACAACATTTCCCCATCCCGACCAGCACTAAGGAAGTCCGAAGCTTTTCAGGTCTATGTTCTTACTTCCGACTTTTTGTAAACAATTTCGCGGACGTGGCCCGACCGATTACGAACTTGCTGAAGAAGGATGTTTCATTCTCTTGGGGCGCTGCGCAGGCTTCGGCGTTCTCCAATCTCATCGCGTTGCTCACAACACCACCTATTCTGGCCCGTTTTGACATGTCTGCCCCAACAGAAGTCCACACTGATGCCAGCGGCCATGGAATTGGCGCTGTTTTGGTCCAGCATCAAAGCAGCTGCGCCCGCGTTATCGCATATGCCAGCCGTCTGCTCTCTGCGGCCGAGCGGAACTACTCTATCACTGAACGGGAATGCCTTGCTCTAGTTTGGGCGGCTGGCAAATTTCGGCCCTACTTACATGGTCGTCGTTCCACTGTCACAACTGATCACCACACCCTCTGCTGGCTCTCGTCGTTAAAGGATCCGTCTGGGCGTCTTGGTTGCTGGGTACTACGGCTCCAAGAATATGACTACTCAATGTCTTACAAATCTGGCCGTTTCCACCATGGCACTGACTGCTTGTCCCGCCATCCAGTGGACCCTCCTGAGACTTTAGATGAAGTGCCGCCATGTGTGCTCTCTCTCTCTCTGTTTTGAGCAACATCCGTGATGAACAGCGCTGAGATCCCGTCTTGCGTGACATTATTGAGAAGCTGAACTCTCCAACGCCCCATCCGTCTACTCGACTGTTTGTACTTAAAGAGGGCACCTTGTACCACTACAATGTCAACACAAATGGGCGCGATCTGCTGCTTGTGGTGCCTTCTCCCCTACTTTCGAGGGTTATCGCCCAGCTCCATGACGCCCCTACCACCAGTCACCTTGGTCTCTCTCGGACTTACGACCGCGTGCAGCGTCAAGTTTACTGGCCCAGACTTTATCGCTCCGTGCACCGCTACGTCGTCGCATGCGACCAGTGCCAACGTCGAAAAAAACCCCCTATGAGTCCTGCCAGACTCCTCCAGCCACTTGATATTCCTATTGACCCCTTCTTTCGAGTTGGTCTTGATCTCCTAGGCCCGTTCTATCAGTATACCTACCGAAACAAATGGATAGCTGTCGCTACAGATTATACAACCCGGTACGCCATCACGCGGGCTTTGTCAACCAGCTGTGCCACAGGTCTCGCCGATTTTCTTCTGCACGATGTCATCCTCCATCATGCTGCTCCATGCCAACTCCTCACAGATTGGGGACGCTATTTCCTCTCCCGAATTATTGACGACCTGCTTCGCTCTTGCGAAACCAAACATAACTTTATGACGGGCTACCACCCACAAACTAATGGGCTTACCGAATGATTCAACCGGACTTCCACTGATATGCTCTCCATGTACGTCTCCTCTGACCCCCTATACTGGGACGTTGCATTGCCATTTGTCACATTTGCTTACAATTCCTCATGCCACGATACCGCTGTGTTTTCACCATTCTCCCTCTTATTTGGCCGCGACCCAACTCTACTTTTCGACACCATCTTTCCGACAGCTGTCAATTCGTCGACTGAATACGCCCATGACACTATCACCAGAGCTCACAAAGCACTAAAAGTCGCTCGGAAGCGCCTCTTAGCATCGCAAGAGCAACAGAATCAACGTTACGACACACATCATCGGGACATATCCTTTGCCCAGGTTCCCTTGTGTTGTTGTGAACACCGACTCGGCATGTTGGTCTCTATGAGAAGCTGCTTTCCTGGTACTCAGGACCTTACCGCGTCTTGCGCCAGGTGACCGACGTTACCTACTTGATAGCCCTACTGCAGTCGTCATCTCCAATGTCTACAGACATTGTTCATGTCTCCCGACTTAAGATCTACCACTCCGCAACATCAGAAAAAACACCGAGACAGTGCTTCTTAACCCGCGGGTCATGTTACAAGACTACATCCCGCTGAAGAATGAAGACAGACAGCGAGAAAGACGACGTGATTCTGGGATGTGGGGCACGCTCTGATTTGCCATCTCGGCTTAGGTTTGGCGTCGTGCAAATATATCTTAGCTGTAATTTCGTTCTCTGTGTGCCCTCCCGTAACAATACCATCAAAAGTGTATGCTGGCGTTTATAATGATCCTATGCAGATCACCTTTCTACCTTTGTTTCCATAATTGACAAACAAAAAACCAGCACTTCACGTTTTAAGATAAAGGGTAAAATAGGTTATAATTTACTACTAAGTATCATTCTCACAATCGATCCTGAACGTTTATACGATAATAACGTCAACGTTGAAGTCCAGAGTCTAATAACATTCCTCCTGAAACCCGTTGAAGATAGCCGCAAAAATTTGTCTGCATGCTCTTATAAGACCCCACTGTGTCCTTGGCTGACACAAGAAATCCTTGAATTGTTGACAAGAAAAAAAAATTTGTACCATTATTGGAAGAAACATAAAGATAATGAATGTGATTTAGACCAGTTAGATTTTTTACGAATAAGTTCATGCTCTTTAAAAGACAGCGAAAGAAGGAATAATGTACTCGCCTAATTCAACAAACTCAGGGCAACTCCAAGAAAACTTAGAAGATTGTAAACAAGGTTTTTGGACACCAACCCCGCTAACACGTGCTATCTAATACTATTGATGCGAAAACTCTTGATAAAGTTAATCAATATTTCACTGAAATCGGTCCAGATTTAGCAGTGCAGTTTTGTTCCTGCAGTACTCAATGCTTTTCGCCGTCTTTGCAGAATACATTTGTGGTGCACTGCATTAGTCTCGATGCAATTCCAAAAAGCCATGGCTACTTTGTATATGAACAAAGCCGGTGGGATCGATGGGATGACAACAAAAGTAGTGAAAGACAACATGGACGTATTGGTCCCAATCTTATGCCATATACTCAACCACTCACTGCGTAGGGTAACATACCCACCCTGTCTGAAAAAAGGCTAAAGTAGTGCCAGCGTACAAGGATGGTGATCGCTCTGAGTTTTTAAGTTACAGGCCTATATCTGTTTTAAGTATAATAAATAACATCTGTGAAAGAATTTCAGCGCCACGCATGAGGGTCTTTTTAGAAAAATATCATGTCATATGCTCCCAGCACCATGGATTCAGGTCGAATCATTCAACCTCCTCTCCTGTACTGTCACTATTACAAAAACTTAATGCAGCAGTACATAATAACCTCCTTGTAGCAGTATTTTTCTTGATTTGAAGAAAGCATTCGATACGGTTGATTATATTATCTTATTATAGAAAATTAAACTTCATGGCTTCTGCGGTAACATATATGACTTATTTTGCCACTTATATGAGCGAATGACAACAAATGGCCATCGTTCGGAATCTTACCTCCTCCTTGTTAAATATAAACACAGGCGTGCCGCGAGGGTCCGTTCTTGGACCCTTGTGGTTTTTATTGTACGTAAATGATCTACCAAACATACTAACATTGTCGGAGATGCTAATGTACGCTGATGATACAGCTCTTATAGTTACTGCCGAGAATAATGATCTAGAGCTTAAAATATTGCTGGATGGAAAATATTTGTCAGTGGTTTTCGGTGAACAAATTGACAAATATAGCGAAGAAGACTAAGTAAATTCTCTTCCACTCCCGTTATAGAGATATAAGTAACGAACTCATATGTACTTAGATATGTGAATGCGTACTTGAGCAGCCAAAACGTTTTCAATACCTGAGGTAATTTTCGATAGCCATATAAACTAGCAAAAGCATATTTCGTCGGTATGCGCTAAACTAGGATATGGCTGTAGTATGCTATTGACCGCTAGAAATTATTTTCAAAGCAATACTCTCCAAATGCTTTATTTCGCGTTTTTCATTGTCATGTATCATATTGCATAGATTCATGGGGGAGGACTGTCAAAACATCTAGAACCCATACACATTCTGCAAAAGCGAGCGCTTCAACTTATAAACAATGCCAGACATGATGATCACAGCACACCATTGTTTCATAAAACGCAAATAATATCATTCGATTGTTTAGGAAAGCAAAAGCCTACACTTACTGTCCATAACATCATTCATAACAATGTTTCCTTTCATATATTGATATTTTCATCTTCCTCCCGCCTTACCTGACGTGCCAGACTAAACAATTTCAATCTTCCACCTACTAATATAGATTATGGAATGATATTTCGCACTGAATTAAAGGAAGCAAAAGTTTTTACTTTGCGCTAAGAAGTAGTTTCTTCAAAAAAATTAGCAGTTTCACTAGCACACAAATTTCTTGCAATGACATACTGATTGTATGTTGCACTTGACGTTCTTCTGTATGCATTTATATTTGATATAACAATTACAAATATTATGTTGCCTGCATATTCACGCCTTGTTGCGTGGTATTGCTATTTCGCTGGGAGAGAGAGGGAGATAAACAGAAAGGAAAGGCAGGGAGGTTAACCAATTTTCCTAGGAGCGTGCCGTTCTGGTTATATGCATTCTTTTATTGTTTTGCATCATTTTTTTCTTGTTATCAATAGAGTGTACCTTTATCAGCTGCTTTGTTTGAACTAACCTGTTCCTTTAAATGTATATTTTATTAGACTCATTACTAGCCAGCGGCTATAGGTCTAACAAATGTGCATTTTTATGTAGCAATAAGAACTTCTACAAATAAAGAACTTGTACTTGTAACCTAAGCACGAAAACGAAGAAGATTGCAGCTGTAACCTAACAGCACACTTGGGGATATACAACGTGGTGCTAGAAATTCGGGAAGGAGTAACGGTGTCAGCACTGAACGTCTAAATATCTACATTGTAATAAATACTCTGAGGTTGAATTAAAACGCTTGTCTTCTAGTGACCCCCTATTCGGAGTATTTTTTGCTCCGGACCTCCGCAGCAAAGTGTTTAGTCCGGCTGACCGGAGCAATTGCATGGCATATTCAGAGTATTTCTCATGAATGTTTATCTCATACGAGCCAGAGTAATTGCGTGAAGCCACCAGAGCATTTCTTAGCGGCCTTTCGCTCCACCTGGCCGGAGTGATTACGAGGAACCTCCGAAGGATTTTTCGGAGGTTTTTCACTGCCGCTATTCGGAGCTTTTGCGGGGCACTTCGGAAGTACTTTACGAACGTTTTTATTGCGTCTGGATGAGTTTTTAGTGAGATGTAACACTATTTTTATGCAGTGTTTGCTGTTCTGTCTATTTATTTTATGCTGACCGTGTCATGCGTTGATTATATGAGGGAATTTTTAATTCTGATGCAAGTACTGCAGAGTTACTGTGTATGTTTCTTCCACAGAGCTCTAGCTGATGAAATTCAAGAAAACACCTGAGTTTTTATTCTTTGATTTATTTAAAATAAGCTGCCACTTCTGCATTATTGTCTATCATTCGCGAAATGAAGACAAGAAGGAAGAAACATGAAAAAGACACAAAAAAATAAAACAAGGCAGATCACAAGAAAAAGAAGCACTAAAATTTGAAGCATAGCGCTTTGAAATGAAGCCCATAATGCTCTAAAACGATGCGCGACAAACAAAGAAAGCATTTCTACTGAGAAAGACTGTTCACCATCTCTGGAAGACCATTCATAAGCTTCATTGACAACCCAAGAGTTGAACTGATTGCTTCCTGCATAATTGAGCAAAAAATATTTTGACATGAGAACTGCAAATCATGCGAGCAGCACGATATCTGAGGACACTGAAGCTACGGGTACTCGTTCAATTCTATACAGTCTGCGAGTACACGAGAATAACTAACCTCGTAAACCGACCACACAAACACAAAAACACGGGGCCAGCGTTGAATATTAGGAAGTCGACAACCAGTATACTCCATAAAACACACCTCCGTGGCACGAACAAAGTTCAAAATTGACGCAAGTTTCCCAGATATTTTTAAATGAGTAACCCTACTCCTGTCGAACATTCCAAAGCATCTTCGAAATATTCAGGGCATAGTTTTCATCATAGATTAATCGCATGAAGGACAGAGAATATGGTGGTTATCTACTTATATATCCATATACTACAGCGAATGTCACGGGCGAGTCAATGCTGTGACACATCTAAGGTTGGGTTAAAAGAAAGAAAGTGTAAACATTCAGTGCTAGTTTGTTCGGCGTATTATTATTTGAAAATGAAAATAAAGAAAAAGGGCTTTGTGGTGTGTTGTGGTAAACAAAGCTTTCTTTCAAAATAGTGATTGACATCCTGAAACTTCTCACAAAGCATAAAAGATTTCACACCATTTAGTAATCAGTTCTGCGTGAACTTTCTGTACATCACAGCGCAATCATGTGCGGTCAGTGAAAATTGTTGCTCTGCCTCCTCAGGTAAGTGCCATGATCCAGAATCAAAACCTCCATCTTGCGCTGTCTGTGTTCGATGAAAAAAGAAATGACCTCGAGAGAAGACGGAAAGTCCCGAAAGAGTTTCGACTGCTTTGAAATCGCGAGTTGACGTCCAACCAGCAAGAAGCGTAGTCGTCGGTGTCGCGAGACTCGCGTAGGCGGTGAGTATGAAGTGACCCGTGCAACGTATTGAGACGGCTACAATACTGGGCACCCGCGTCGTTTACTAAGCTGGCGAGATCTTCAGCGGCACCCGTCAACCCTCCTACGCGTACCAAGAGCTGGCCTGGTCCGTATCGAACTTTTATTGTGACTTTTCTTTAACTGTTATTTTAATATAACTAGCCTTTCAGTAGGTGTAGTTGTGTGCGCTGCGTCGCATAGAGAAGCTCAGAAGCACGAGCATGATCTTTGCTCCGTAATTATTTCGTTGCATGCCTCTTTTCTTTCCATCATGTTGTTATTTTATTAACATTCCGCGTATTTTTGTTTTATCTGTATCTGTTGTAATGTTCTTTTAGAGCATAGTTTGCTTTGTTGTTTTTGATCGCGTATTACTGTTTTTTCTCTGTTAGTTTTTGTATTCTCCTTGTTATTGCCCTTGTTTTATTTAAATGCTTGTTTGTGTTTAATCAAATGTCTGTGTCTGCTCTATTAATACGTCGGTCAGGCTCATACATCACCGCACATCCCACCCCGCACGGGTCGACCAACCTGCAAATAAATGTGAGATGTGCCACTTCGAGGCCTTTCAGGCGTCGCAGGCCGAAGCGTAAAGTGGACGCCTGTGAATCTGACGCACGTCGATGTTAGATCGGCGGGGTCTCACCCGAAGCGTGTGACAGTTATACACACACACATTTAGGTTCAACAGGTGCATATGCTTCATATGACCAGCTGTTTACAGTTGTGCAATGATTCCAAGAGCCACATGATTATTACCAACACCAGAGCGGTAAGATTAAATGTACCGTTGTGCTTCAGTGAATGGTAGCCCTGAATAGGGCTGCGAAGACCAACTTCAGTGATTGGCACCTAATTACAATTCATGCTAACCCAATGTGAATCCTGTACCATTGCAGCACATATTTATAATGCTTATTAAATTAGATGGGCAGCACTGCAACCACAATCTTACGTTTCACCAACATTACGCCTGAAAGTTGGGTATTTATTCAAATGCAGTTGCGAGACCAGGCTGGATTCTGTGGTAGACTACTTGATTGCCACGCAGAATGCTTGGGGCTCCGCCGTTGTGGTCTAGTGGCTAAGGTGCTCGGCTGCTGACACGCAGGTCGCGGGATCGAATCATGTCTGCAGTGGCTGCATTTTCGATGGCGGCGAAAATGCTGTAGACCAGTGTTCTCAGATTTGGGTGCACGTTAAAGAACCACAGGTGGTCGAAATTTCCGGAGTCCTCCACTACGGCATCTCTCATAATCATATGGTGGTTTTACGACGTTAAACCTCAAGTATCAATCTATCTATCAGAATACTTAAAACGATTCCTAACATTTATTTTTTTTTATTCATTGGGTCAACGCTACCGGTGCTACTTTTTTAATGCCCTTGCTTTTGATTTACCAAGGCCTGTTTTTGCCGTTAAAGGGTAGATATAAACTGTCAACCACCTGTGTTTTACGTAATCAACAGTTTCATGACATAAGTGACGTGATTTTCACGTTGTTGATGTCATGACCAGCCAGACATATACTTAAAGCAACTTTACCCTGCCAAACTAATGTTGGTCAACTCCAAGTTAACAAGGTGATCACGACAGCACCCAGACGTTGGCAGCTGCATAGATAGATACATAGATATATACCTAGATAGAAACGCTTGAAGTTGCTGTAGTTCGCGGATAAATGCCTGGCTTTTAAAATCCTTTCGCGTAAGTAGTTAAACCCTTTCCATCAGACACGTGTGGCACATAACCGTATACTACGGGTCGCGGTATGCGAATATGCTCCATAGGATAGTGACAATTCATATCTACCTAGAAACGGCGACAACAGACTTCGTTAACTCAAATGTGAGAGCACTAAAAACTGATATCAAAAGCGCTGGTGAGACGAATATACGGAACAATAAGCAATATTCAAACAGGAATCCAGCCCAAGTATTTCGCTTGGCAATCAGGTATCCTACCTGAGAGCCATGCCAGGTCTCGAAGCTGATTTGGGAAACGACCCTATGAAGCCGTTGTAGGTGCAACGTAAAAAGTTGCAGTGCTGGTTATCTGATTTTATAGCGACACAATAAATATTAGACCGGGTGCCCTAAGAAGCGCCTGTCTACGTATCGCGCTGTTCTTTCAAACAATCATGAAGCACCAAGTCACCGAATCAATCGTTTTGACAAGTCTCAGCTAACTTGTGCCAAGGGCTAAAATACGCAATAATAAAGACAGACGAGTAATATCAGTTGCATATTGCTGACAGATTCGCATCTTGCGCACTAGATACGTTTTTTGCAAACACCTATTTGTGAATTATGATCCTAAATAAAACAATATTGCTAAATATAGGAATTAGACAACATATGGTTTCTCCAAAGTTCGAATGACTCTTTAGATGCCCTCCTTTTATTAGTTCTGATAAAGAAAGTCTCATTTGTACCACTTTTTTTTCAAGCTGCAAAGAAAGCCCGCGAAAAAAAAAACACACGTGACTAACGCGTTCGCGTGCCACTGTTGTGCGGCTGTCAACCATAGTTGGAGTGAATGAAATTAGCTACGGCCAAGACTCGCCGGCTCCATTGCAACGGTAGGCCGATAAGTTGGCGGTTGGTTTCCCGATCCGCATTAGTCAGTTGGTGCACTTGGCAGTGCAGGTTGTAGTGAGTGCGGGCCAAGAAACAGGGGCCGACTTCACAAAGTTCTTTCTCGACTACGCATTTTCTTAGTCAAGAATTCTCTTATCTGGATGTAGGCCCGTGTGCTCAAATTTGGGTGCACGTTAAAGAACCCCAGGTGGTCGAAATTTCCGGAGCCCTCCACTACGGCGTCTCTCATAATCATATGGTGGTTTTGGGACGTGAAACCCCACATATCAATCAATCAATCAATCAATCAATCAATCAATCAATATCTCTTATCTGGAGGGATTACTATAGCGCGGGTACGAATTTATCTTATTCAACACTTAAGAGGGCGAGGAGGACACACAATAGCCGATGAAACGACAAGGAAAGAAAGAAGTGTGTGCCGATAATATCAAGGTAGCACGCAAAGCGTCTAGCATCGAGACTATACGATAATAGCCAATGGTTTGCTGCACCTTGGTTTCATTTCGGCGGGCGTCTGCGACAGCGCTTACGCGATGCCGAGTTGAAACAGATGCATAATAGACGCCTGGGTGTGCGGCGCAAAGCCAAGCGCTCGTGCTTCATCATTGACCGTAGCTAAAAAAGAGATTGCTCCATCGCCCTAAGCAATAAACAGTGCACTATCTCGCCAAGTACAAGTAAACAACAGTCCAGGTGTACCACATCAATACAACCACGCATACCTCGATGCATGCAATGTTTGAAAATGTGCCTCAATTGTCTTCTCCTGTATAACGCGACCAGTTACCTTATATTTTAATGAAGCTGTGCTGCTACACAACTAATCCGGTGTAATCGAGCACGGTATAGTGGTGAACGTAAAGGTGTTTTGTGCCTAGACGTGAAAGGTTGCCTTTTTTACAATATTCTTATTACAAGACACAGGAGCGACTTTTGTGCCGGCGTACGAATAGGGCAGAAATATAGAACAGCAGTAATCAAATGGAATTGTGAGCAGAAGTTCGCAGGTTTCATGCACCGCAGCATTTTTATAAAGCTGGATTGCGAAAACGTGCATATACGCTTACGCTTAGATATGTGTCTACGTAAAACGAGGGAGACTCGTCGGGAGGTGTTTCAAAGCTAATACTTTTCACAAAACACGTAGCAAATATTTCATCACGAGTTGTTTCAGTGAGCAAACAAAGGAAGGGACGTGTACACGAGTCTTGAAGTCGAGAGACGTTATCACACGTGCAAAAAAGGACGAAAAAAAAGAGAGAAAGACTCTCATTTCATCTCCGTGAAAACTTGAAATTGATAGATAATAAAGACAACTTTCTGGCTCAGCAGTCTTCAGAGAAAGTTTCCGCAAAGGAGCGTCGGATGCTTGGAGAGCATGAAAAATTGGAGTACATGTTTTATGGGAGTGACCGCCACACTGAAAGCGAGATGAAGTGTGACTGTCTTTAGATTTGAGTCAATGCTAATTAGGAGAGTTGTGAGAGAATGAGCCAAGTCTTCTTCAAATAACTATATGGAAAACAAACTGAGTATTCATCTAGTGGAAGTGACACTAGTGACAGTGAACTCCTAATAGTTGATGAGCGTTGTCACAGGCCGATATATATTTTTATTTTTTTATTTATATCTCGCAAACTCTGAGAAGGTAGCGTACCTTAGAGCCGGCTATCCCAACATCATGACAGTTATGTACAAGATAAATAGTGCACGTTTATACAGCCACACGTGGCACTTTTTATCTTCTAGTAACCTTGGGCAGACGCATTTCAACTGTTTTTTCTATTTTTCACCAAGTTTCACCGGACATTTTTGCATTTGGCGTCATTCAAAGCATTGACAATATATCAGAATTATGGTGAATACAATCACTGTTTCTGTAGACAAGTGGTTACAGTGCTCAACTACAAACTAGGAGGTGCTAGGTTCGATCCAAAGTGTCGCCGAGCACTTTCTTTAAGAGGTTGCCCGGCCTGAGATTATGCGTTGCGGCGGGTACTAATTTTGTTTGAGAAGGTAGCTTCCGCACTCTCTTCTTTCACTCCCCTTTTGATCCAAAAGTACTGTGCCAAGCTCCTTCATAATTACATAACTCAGGGTTCATAATTTTCCCCTTCATCCTCTTTTATCGCAAAAGTGTCCATTGCTGAAATACCAATATCATACCTGGTATATTACTTTTCACGTGTTTTGATATTCGACCACCAATCAGTCGTCATGCTGTTTTGAAAAAAATCTAGAGATGCAGTGAGCTACTTGCTTGCGGCCAAGTTGACTGCCTTTGTCGGGACATGTTTTCGTGCTAATTTGGTGGGCATCATTACATGCAGCAAAGCCAAAGAGCACAGACAGTTAGAGAACACACAAACAGAGTGATTAGCTTGTGTCTTCTCTCCCGGTATCTGTCATGCTGCGTGCTTCAGTGTAATGCCACTGTCAATGAATAAAATAAACTATAACAGTTATTCGAGTGCTGCTGAGAGGGCCCCCTATATTACAGAGCGGAACAGAACAATGGCAGTTTGATTTGTGTCATAGAGAGATAATCTGCTTTTGGTTACTACAACACATTTTAAACCGATGTTTATTTTTTAATAACAACACTTCCAGTACAGATGAAACGTGCATGAACAAAATTTGTGTATTCACGTTGACTAGGTTTGCGACCTTAATAGTAATTGCTAACCGGTAATACAATATGCATAAATATCACACACGTATACAACCACAGGTGATACCTTGTTTATTCTGATTAAAATTGATATGTTGAAATCAACATATTCGACCAGCGCAATGTGTACAAGATATGCCATGTAGAGTAGCTATGCTCTAAACTAATCTTCGCTGGTTGGTTTCATTTTACTCAATATCTTGCTAATGACTGTACGTTGGCAAGTGAAACAACTTCTTCGAATGCACATATTTTGTATAAGGTTACATTTATTTTTTTGCAGTAAAAAACAAATTAAAATGTATAATGGCTCAGAAGAAAAGGAACTAGAAACAAATTCAGCCAAATCATTACCAAACTTAGTCATCAATAATAAATGAATTTTCATTTAAAAGATACATACATACATACATACATACATACATACATACATACATACATACATACATACATACATACATACATACATACATACACTGAGGAGTAAATAATAAGATGAATGGCTATAAAACAACAATTCTAATACACTCATCTTGAGTATACAAAAAGTAACCTACGAGAGAAATCTACCAGTACTGTCAAGCCTGAACTCGGTGTTTCTTGAACCATCTTGGATAAGCTTGATGCATAGTTTCGGCTGCTGCCCAGTGACAAGCAGTTTTGATAAGAAACACAAGAGTAAAGCCCCTGACAATGTCATGCTAAACAAAAGGGCTGTGCATCAATATTTCGTACATATCTGCAAAATTACTCTGTTCATTTACATAGCTTCTCTCCTTTGCAACACACTAACAATGCACGTTAGGACACCTGGGCTGAAAGTCAGCACAGCGCAAAGAAATTCTAGACAATACATGAATAATACAATTCTACGCTACTTAGCTCCTTGGTGTAAACAGTGATTATATTGACAACAATAGCCCCCATTTCGTTTCCCGAAAACACTCCTCAAAAACACTTCAAAGTTTGCACATCAACACAGTTCCCATACAGCTGTCTATTAGTCTGCTTGAAAAAATTCAGTTCACTGGTGGGCAAAGACTGTACACTAATTATGTGAGGTGATGCTCCAGTGCACTGCATGTATGTCTTACTGCTGGCCTCAACTGCGATGTTGCTCAGCACATACGTGTAAAATCACAACTAATACTATACCACTGCAAATTATGTGTCATATACATGAAACAGGGACCACGATAAATGAACATAAGAACATTTACCTTCACCCAGTTCAAACAATGTAAATACATTTTCATAGAGTATTCACAGCTCATCTGAAAATAGTAATAATAGTTATAAACACAGTGTTACTTCAACTAACAAACTGTTTTAAGAAGCCAGCTTTAATATTAGAGTATACCAGTAGATTTGTAAGGCTAAACAATTGTACAGGCACCTAGAAAAAGATAAGCAAATGCATGCTATAGCTACTTATATATTAAAATTATTATTTTTATTTATATTCTGAGTAAAGCTGCATAGATGATAACTCACTTGCATAGCACACAATCACATTATGAACAAACCTATCCGAGCAAAGTATACACAGGGTTCGTTGAGGTCCTTGAAATTCTTGAAAATTCTCGAATTTGAAAAATGCACTTTCAAGGCCCCTAAAAGTTCTGAAATTTTTCGCCATCCTTAAAATTCCTTGAGTTACCTGAGCAGTGCACTCTCATATCGACATTGCGACCTCCTAGATGTGGTACATCGGTGTGTGAACTTGTCAAACTCCCCATTTCTAAAGCAGTATTGCAGCGTGGGGGCACATGATCCCATTATGCAACGCACCGCTCAAGCGCGAGGGACGCACGAAGGGGAAACGCACAGGACGAGTGCTGACGAACGACTGTCATAGCTCGACATTTGAAGCGTGCTGCTTAAACAAACCAAGAGCGGTGCTAGAAAATAACGCACATGTATTCAAAGGTTGAGTGTAAACTAACCACTGTCACAGTTGTTACTTCTGGTTGTTGAGCATAGAACTTCGAGTGTCAACTGTGCACAAGCCGGGACTCTTGATGCGGTGGTGCCATCAAAATATGAAGGCTACAGCAAACAACTTGTAGGCTTAAGAATATATTTTAAGTCACTTCCCAAGTGTACCTAAATGCTCACTCCCCTAATTGAGGCCCATCGTGAGCGCGTCCAACACTGACGTAACTCTACAGGAAAGGCAACAAAAGTTCTAGCGACGTCACACCTGATCTTTAGTCAGCTTAGTGACTTACGGACTTCTGCCCCGTATATACCGGCAAAGCATCGCGGCTGCTGCAAGTAGCGGCGAGTTTGTTTTGCAGGTGCTTATGTGGTGCATGTGTGCGAGAGCTGACAATACTCAGCATGACGTGTGCAAAGCTTTGTGATCACGTGACTAAATCAGCTACACTGCTATGTACCTGCACAACTCGGTCTCCACAAAGAGGAACTTAAGATTACCCGTATCAAAAAGGCAACAAAGTATATAGCGAGAATAAATGAATCTTGGTCGTGTATCGTGCTTATTGGAGCTGTAATTAAAGATTGCAGCAAAGAACACGCAAGCAACAAATATTGTGGCATGATCTCTTTAAGGCCTGACTACACATATGCGTGGAAGCCCATCAGCACGTAACTTTCCGGCATGACATCGTGCCCACTTCCTATGGAGAGGATGCAAACAGTTATTAGGACTATGCATTTTTTATAATTGCGATATCCATATACTATAAGTACAATAAAATTGGTTATTCTTGAAAATTTTAAATTGAAGAATTCCAACTTAGCATGCCGCTTTGAGTCCTTGACAAACTTGCAACTGGTCTTAGAAAGTCCCTGAATATCCTTGAAATTTTCCTTTACAAATCCTGATACATTGAAAACGTTACACTTACACAGTAAAAACAGAGAAGTAGACTGTTGAAGGACGGACAGGCAGTGGGAGAACAATACACAAGCACTAAAATCTACTGTTAAATATACTAAGAGTAGTGATGATCCTCTTCCTTCCAAATAAAATAATCCACATAGATTCACTGCCCAGAGCTTATACACACATGACATCATTCGCGCTACACAAATGAGTGCATACTAAGGACTATATCGACTAAGTACAAGATTACCGAATTCATCGCTTTACTTTTCGTACTACAAAGAATGCAAACAAAGTTACCATTGCTGACCATGGATGCTGTGATTTATGGCAGGTAAATGCAGCGAAGCGCAGGAACTTTGATTACATGCATGTTAAAAACTTCAGCTCAAAATTCTTTACCCACTAACACTACAGCAGACTTTAAATTAGTGTCATAGTTTGGTGTCTTCCTTTCGAAATTTAAATAATTTGGAATGCAAGCAAACAAACTGCTGAATAATATACTGTTAAGAAGTTAAACTGCAGCTGCACAAAATGTTACTACGTATACAATTGAAACTGCTCCAGACATCAAAACGTGCTATTGCTGTCGTAAACTTCAAGCTGTGCTGTCGTAAACTTCAAGCAGGAGAACAGTCGCTGGCAGTCCCTTTCTACTTGTTGGTCTTCCGTGCTCTGTTCTTCATACACTGTACATGATCGTGGAGCACCAGATCCTTTGTTACTGCTGGAACTTAGAAAAATACAGATAATTGTTTTATCCACGCTACATGCAAAAGTATCCAGTTGTTAAATATGTGCTTATATTTACAGATGTACTTTCAGAAGCCGATGACAAGCCTCAACACACACACAAACAGCGAAGACTGAAATTATATTTTATGATGCTACAAGAGCAAAACTAAAATGTTATAGTTGAATACATGAAACTTCTGCCAGGCCTAATAAGCCAATGAAGTTTCTTCTATTTTGACTTTACACTAGGTGCGAGAAGCAGATCACAAATAAGTTCACTAAGAAACGCAAGTTAGACTGCATTACATCACAAGAGCTAGTGTTCACAACTTTAAGGCTTTCTAACATAGCCAGCTCACCATACCGCGTATAGGAGCAAATTGGCAGTCTAGAAGACCCAAAGCACTTGTGGATTATGAGGATGCGTTTTGCTAACATCTATTATTCCAAACGAAGAAAACCTTTCAAAAATGAGCTTCATAAGGGGAAATAATCATATTCAACAAACACAGCTGGCTCCTACAGGTGCTGCCAACACTCACCATTTTTGTTGATATCAGTGTCTTGCCGGATGGATATGCAATGTGCTGCACAGAACACTATAGGAACGCTTCGTTACTTGGCTTACATGTGTGGTGGCTGCATCGCACTGCTGCTGAAGTAGGCTAGCCACAGACAGAGAGATGAGGAGCCATGACTTTGAAACACACTGAATGTCACTTTTATAGATCAACAATGCATACTTAGGTCAGGTAAAATTTGTAGAAAAATATATCAAAATGCAATTGTGGTGAACGTGTTCGGCTGAAACACAACGAGAAAAAAGCTAGATCAAGTAAAAGATACAGTCATTGGCCCTATGTCGTCTGAGGCTTGTTCAATAGGCCTTTCAACTTGCAAGTTGTGAACAGCCAGGCGATTTTCGCCCACTTGCCATTTCCTTCCAGAGCACTTGATCCACAGAGTGAGTCACAAGCTCGAGAGCTCAATGAGGAATCAAAGTATTTGTGCTCGTTCAAAATCACGAGCTTTTAAGCCTCAGATGATTGGAGTTTCATTCATAAGCTGCAGGCTTTCAACATTCTCAATTATCCTTCAATTTATTCCTATATATGCTCAATAAGCATTATGTGTGAGAATAATAGAGGTATCCACTGCAAGCAACCATGCTTGGGTTTTAAATTTGTGCGCAGTAAGTGGCGTTCACCTAATCGTATGTATTAAAGAAAAACTAACCTTGCAGCCCGCCGTTAGGCAGTTTTGTGCCCTCGAAGCTCCCAAGCAGATCGCAGTCCTTCCAGATGAGGCTGCCATGCATGCTTCCTGGGCAGATCCAGGTCCGCTGAATGATAACAGTCCCAGCAGTGACGTAGACTTGCACAGTTGAGAGCACGTGTCTTTCCTATTTTCGTACAGGTGCTCCAAGTCATGATGAGTCTTGATGTGCAAGTGTGTGCAGCCGATGCATCACATGACCTTAACAAATTAATTTCTATGATTTGTGAAGAGCCAAAAACGAGATATTTACAAACAACAACTAATATCTTATCTAATATCTAATATATTATTATAATATAACATTATAATAATATTATTATAATATTTCAATATATTAATATAATATATATATTTTATTAGCTAATATCTAGTATATTGATATATTAATAACAGTAGTTGTAAATTTTTTCGTGCATGAATCTAATATAGGGAAACATTACATCTGATTGGCTTAAGAACTTGCACACGTTATAGTACTGCGTGAATAGCAACAAATTTAGTTCTGCTAGGTCATCTCACCGATGGCAGTATTTAGTAGCCATCAGTGTCATGAGGAACCATGTGTGCTGTAGGGCCGACAGGCAAAGCATATCAGCAGACTAGAAGCTGCCAATGACAGCAATGAAGGGCTGGCCAGGTGTGCACGTCCATTGATATAGTGTAAGAACTGGCCATTACCGGCTGTTGTCAAGGCTCTAGTGCCGTGAAAAACGATGGCCAGTCGAACTCGGAAACCTGTATTTAACAGGTACTGGCCTACCACTTCATACAAAGCCAGACACCGCAGAAATCTTTGCTCTTTCTGGGGGCCGGAGGGAGGCTTGACGTTCACAGGCTCTCGCTGCCACTTATAACTCTCAAGTTCTTACCGAGAAACGGTCCAAGCGCGCTGCCAAAGTAGCACGATTCACAACAGATTGTAACATCTCGCAGCTTCGGTTCATCACATCACAGCAATGGGACTATGGTTATCACAAAAAGGAGAAGTGACGAGCTAACAGACAAAAGTACCAAGCTCCACCACCGCAACTTTGCAGGGCAAAACAGTTATCAGCACCGTCTTACAATTTTCGGTCACACGAGCACAGCTTCTTCACAAGTTTTGGAAACGTTAACGCAGCACCACTGTTCACAATGAACGTCGTTTCACTCCAGAACACTAGATTGTCCACTAGAAAATAGAAGCGTATGGGCTAACCGATGGTGAGGCAAGAACCCAAAAAAGCGCGTAGTTAATACGTTACCGCACGTGTTCGGGGTCACTCATGTGTTGTGCCAAAACGCTGTCAATCCGAAATGTTGCACAGCACCCAACTGAGAGACTGGAAAGTCAAGCGAACGAACTGTTAACGGCACACAAACACACATTGCAGCCTTCTCGATTGCAAGTAGCCGTCGATAGACCGGTGCCGATCCCGCTTGATAAACACACCAATGCACAGGCTCAGCTGTACTTCACCGTACACCTTTGCACTGCTACAGCTTTCCACACTACTTACACGCACCGAAAGAGCTGCCGTAATCATAACGCATCCGGTCGAACGCTGAAGTAAGTCATGCGAGAAACGTTTGCTAAAATTCGCACCGACCGATATGCTGTTTACGACGCCATGTTGTTTTAGACAACTGCGCAGTACGTAAGAATGCTCTTAGAAAGTATTTGCGCATTTTTTACGGCATGAAAAAATTTACCCTTATGTGCCAGAGGGGCGATATGACAAACACGACAGGCGTGCCAGATGAAAGAAGTGTGTTGGCAACGTCACGAAGTGAGCTGATGTTGAGGGTATTGCTTCACAACCAATCACAAGCTCTGCCTGTCTACCAAGCCGTCGTCTGCTCGCGTTTGTCATCTGCTTCAATCAGAGCATGCGGCGGGGGATCGGCCTTCGCAACGCAATTATTCCCAGGTCAATTGGTCGCTGCGTCGCATAAAATACATGCCAGTTGCTCGCTCTACCTTTGAATGATGTTTCTGCGCCAAGGTAAACGGCTTGTATTTGTCGCAGGGACGAAATGAGCCAAGGTTCGCTCCAGAATCATGAGGGTTTGCATATTTTCGGTGTCATTTAAAGTTACTAAGGTCAGTTTTTCCGGACTGCTTGCCATATCATTACGGTTCATATTGGTTTTTGTACATTGAAGGTGAAAATGCTTGATTTGTTTGCAGTTCCATGCGCAATCACGCATACCCCTAATTCGCTTCGGTTTACAAAGTACGCACAGTTTCAGATCGTCCGGAAGTGTATCGACAGCTGTATTTCAGAGATCGCTCCTATTGGACAGTTAGAGCCAATCGAAGTGCACTAGAGCACAATCTTTATAAACCATCACTAAAAAGTTCCCCTCATTTTCCATTCTAATAGCCTGGAAAGAATGTGCTCCCATTACCCTTTTTGGTGGTAATTTCCACCAATGAGGCAACGATCTCGTGTCGTGCTTTTAATTGGATGAGATGGGGCGCAACACAAGAACATAGCAAATAAGGTTGATCCTTTGCCGTGCTGCGTTCGAATGCACCAACCAGTCTAGTAGCATATTGGTTTTATTTCAACAACTTATGTTTACATGCGTAATTTTACGCCATTAACGCCCAATAGGATTCTTCAATTACTGCAACTTCGAACTTAATAGATGACGGTGGTTGTCAATACCATCCACTACCTCCAAGGGAAACAACACACGAAACTCTAAGTGCCGAAAGAAATAAAAACGCACCAGCAGTGATCAGGCAGCTCTTTATGGGCGTGAATGAACTCCAAACCAGCCAGGGCACCAAAGTATACTGCCACGATGGCAGGTTTTCAGTAGCCACATTGTTCCTAAGAGTGGTCCGAACCACTCTTAGGATTTTTTCTTAGCCAAGCTGCTTTTACACAAAATTTTGCTGCGTGAATCCACTTACGAGCACTTTTCAGTGACTTAAGCGAATATAGCAACTACATTACCATCACTGACATGTTCGCGGGCAGTCACAGCGCGCTTTCTTGCAGTGGCCGACGTGACAACGATGACCTCTTACGACGTTTTTTTTTTCGTTTCTTGAATCGACTTACGCAACAAAATTTCTCTTGCGCGAAAATGTTTTCGTTAGTGAGTTTTATGAATCCGGCCCTTTTCAGAAAAAAAAACCCCTAAACCACTACGACATGTCGGGGCAATGTCCACAGCAGTTGCACTAGCTGTGCGCTTTATAACAGTATATAAAAAAGAACATTGTTTTCGCCAAGCATAGCCATGCGCTGCTCGAATACGCCTTCGGAAATGGCGGGGGGTGAGGCGTTTTTTTTTCGCATCATCTTTGGACAATGCGTAAGAGATGACTCGGTGAATTTATGCCGCAGAGCACAATGCTGCCAACTAAAGAATAATTATTCCAGAACAGATAAGAAACTCTCAATTTGCATAGTAATACTACTGTGCTGACTAATATGCAGATATATTGTTGAGAAACCAGTTTGAACCCATTTT
Organism: Rhipicephalus microplus; assembly: GCF_043290135.1. Classification (NCBI taxonomy): domain Eukaryota; kingdom Metazoa; phylum Arthropoda; class Arachnida; order Ixodida; family Ixodidae; genus Rhipicephalus; species Rhipicephalus microplus. The sequence goes on along the minus strand of NC_134710.1, from coordinate 326,282,409 downwards.
ATCGCGGGAGCATTTATAGAGAAACCCTGTTTGAAAAGGGGATTTCATTAGCATCGTTCTGTGATTTAATATATGGTCCCCGCCCGCCACAGATGCTGTAGGGGGAGGGGGTGAGATGAAGTGTGAAGAGGATTGGCCGGACAACGATCGATGGAGCACGAGAATCTAATCTATAGTCAAGTGATCAGGGGTGCATGAGATGGTAGATGGCGAAGGCCGGTGAGATGAAATAAAATGTTCGTTAAGCTTAGTTGGTGCCACATTTTGGTCGTACATTAAATATAATCTTGCCATAACTAACGTGGGACTTCTCTAATGCAATTATGTCAAATAACTGTATGCACCTGGTTCGTATGCTTATATAAGCGGTACAGCCTCAAGCATTCTAACTGCAATTCACGCTGTCACAACTTTAAAATGCGCATTTTTAGTTACTGCATTTAGAGTAAGTTTGAAATTCATATCGACGATCTCGGACATGCACTGATCTAGAAACGGCACTTCTCCGATGGTTGGAACCTTACCTCATACGCATGCGACAAGTTGCGAAAACGTGCTGGTCTGAAAAAGCTACCAGATTTAGAGCGTGCATTGCAATACGCGAAGGTGTTCGCCTTTCCACCAGTGAAGCTGAGAGATCAACTGTATCTGCCCACCAAACAGAAAAAAAAAAAACACGTAACTTTCACAGTTGATGAGGCACTTAGGTATAAATAGACATACGTTTTAGTTGAATTGCGAGGGGTGCGGCGAATAAGGACATGATAGACAACAAGGAGCCGGCAGAAAGACGCTGCAGGAATTTCCTTTATTGAGCTCTCTGGAGGCTATACACTGACGCAGTTATTAATCTTTAGTATGCCACTGCCACTATAAATAAGGTCAATTAGTGCAAACGTCACTTTAAAGCTTAGAACCCGAAACTGGGCAATCAATAACTCACGATCCCGAGAACGTTGCGGAAATCTCATAAAATACCGCGGTACGTGTGATTGCGATCATCACGTGACGTTTATGGAGGTGAATTTGGCGAATTTTTGTTTTAAAAGCCGTTCTCTAATACGACATCTCTCAACTCTCCGCCGCTACTTTTTGCAAATATATCTACTTGTATCAAGATCAAAGAGACGTCTTTTATATTGAAAACGCTGTGCTTTAGTATTGGTAATAAATAACTTCGTGGACATTGCAAAGCTTATATATAATTGTACTGCTTAGTGCTCAAATCTAAAAAGAAGTAATTTGTTGTTTTTTTTTACTTCTTATCCTATGCGTACATAAAAATACCGTCAACGTGAGTACATAGAATGTTCAGAAGCAAAATCTTGAGCACAATGACACCTAAATTACGCTGTCAAGGCGCAATATGAGTGAATAAATAACGTCTATCGAAATTGCGGCAGTTTTATTCGACCGAAGCGGGGCAAACGTTGTTGATGCCTCTTTTTACAAATTACTAACACACGAAACTTAAACGTTTCCTGGCAAAGGTAGTTGAGCACTCATTGTGCATAGTTTGGCCGCAGGGGCAAAAAAAAAGAATGCTGCTGTAAAAAAATAAAAGGCCGCGCGAAGAACGGCAAGCACCTCGAAACATGCAGCGCCGACTTCAAAGAAAGCTGCAAAAGAGCATACAGAGATTTAACGCGGCCAAACAACTGCCACAGCTCGACCTTCACAGGGACACCTAAATACTTAAAAAAACACACGATATTATGGTGTCATGATACGTAATTTACTGCGGCGAACTCAAAAATTGTGTCGAAAACTTGCATAAACCAGCGCAAGTAACTTTATTTAGCCGAAAACAAGCAGCAGGCACCGTGGCCGCCATCGCGAGGTGCGCTGCAGCTGTGATTGGTCGAAGCTTCATGACGTCACTTTCAAGAAGGTGAGGACAGCTGACTGAGCTCGCCGGCAGTCAATGCCGTGTTTATTTGTTGAGGCACTGCGCCGAGCTCCCTACCAGGCTATAGAAGTTAGGCGACTTTTCCACTTCAAACTGATACCACCACTATCTGTTGAAATCGGGAGTTACTGTAACCGCCGTATTCTAGAACTTCTCTTCACTCAACGCTTCACCTTCACCTGAGAAAGCCAATGGAAGCGCTGTCTCTAGGCACGGCAAGTCACTGCATATCAGCGATATTCTGCTGCGATTCTTGAGTTGCACCACGTCATTTTCAGCCGAGCGGTGGTGCAGTGCTCAACTCTGTCAAGTGAAGGGGGGCAGTCGAGTCGAGGAGAGTTTGTGAACGCGGGGGTAAGTATGGTAAATTGGGAAAGTCGGACCGAGTTCACTGTACAGCCGTACATGTTCGAGCCGGTCACCACTTTAAGGGCGACGACTGAAGCGGCACAGGAAAGCGCGTCCCAAGCAGCCACCTTCACCCACGTTGGAAACATAGACTGGCAAGAATAAGATGGATGTCATTGCTTAATTTCACTGTAGTAAACTGTTACAAATGAAAAGCTTATTAGTGGATATCAAATTTCATGAGAAACAGCAGCATCGGCACACGCTTTAGCCTATTGGCCTGGTCCACGCTACGTGCGGGCAGCGTGCAGAAACATCAGCTGTTCGTGGATTTCACAGCTCAGAGTGAAGCGTTAAGGCAGTCAGTATCGTACTCCGCAAGGCGCACGCGACGAATCAGTATGCTACCCCGAGAAAAAATAAGGAGCCAGACGAGTGCCGCTTTTGCCGCAGTGGTGGTGTGTGCCGCAGTGGTGATATCAAAGCGGGAGCGCTTCCGGCACACGCAGAAAGTCTTCTGCAGTCGGTGAGGTGAACTTCGGGGCCGTGCCATCAGCATGCCACGCTAAAACGAGATGCTTGCTGTGCGAAGTTTCCTCTCCGCCATGGCAGAAGCGACCACATAGAATCTTCAACATTGTTCGAAGTATGGTTGTGTCGTAGGCTGCCACAACAATGCAGACAACACCAAGGCACGCTTCCACTAGTGAAGTTGTATTTGTTCCCCGGCAGTCATGCTGGGGAACCGAACACTAAGCGAAGTTTGCGAAAGATAGGGCAAGGTTGACGTGAAAGCCGAAAAAAAAGAAAAACAAGACGAGCACTTCAACCGGACTCGAAGTGGGTAAAGTTAAGGTTGCTGCCTCGCGGTGAAGTCAGCGGGTCTTGCTCCCGTGGCACGGAGGACATTACTGAAGTTTCTCGGACATTTTATAGCTAAGACCGTAAAAGTTTAGCGTTCCTTCTTCTTTAGCACGCCGCAAACAATTGTATGTGACACTACATGGCTACTACTGCTACATACCACATCAAAACAACAATTATATGATTTCAGAAACGTCAACACAGCACATAAATAAAGTGCGTGACTTCATGTCGACAGAATGAGACTAACCACGGGGCATACGTCATACACGGTATTGTCACGGACATGACAAATGCATTTCGCAGTGATTTGGGCCTCGTCGTCATCTATCGTCTGCTCCACATCATAAACGTGAATAATGAGTTTTACTCCTTAGATTCGCTTTTCGGTAGTGCTTTTGCAGCTCGGAGATCTTTTTGAAGCCACTTTGCAGGTACACTGTGAAGTGACTCAAACGCACCGCGTGTGCTCTGCACGAGCACGTAGGCGAGCGGCATCATGTTGGCGGGAAGGAACAACGCGAGACATACAATTCCAATTTTTAATTTTCTACCAGAGATGGGTCGCAGCGCCACCAAGCATTGCTTTGGCTCCCTATGTTGATATGCTTGTCTGCCCTTTGAGGTAGATCCCCAAATGATTTGAGATGGAGCTTTGTTAATCTTGAAGGACAAGAGAGACGCACAAATATTCCACCCTGCGGTGGTCAAGATAGCCTATGTGTTCTGTGGCGCCAACCAAGACGTTTGCACCACGAGACGGCTGTTTTTAAGATGTAAGCCATAGATGCCCCATGAAACGCGAAATGAGACCTCTCGTCTCGAGCGTCGTTTTGTGGCGCCAGCGTATATGCGAGTGATGCAAAAAATAGCCACCACGGGACAAAGTCGTCATATGACTTCTTTTTGAGGTTAAATAATGTGACGTCACGTGGTCACCTCATCATGTCGCATCCTCGTTTGGTCAAAGGTGGCTCAATCGCGTTAAGACGATCAGCCGTCTTAACCGCATGCATAAGATACGCTTGGAGTTTCTGGCACTGCGCAACATCGTTTTTTGCAAGGTTTACAGAATTAGACCATTTATCATATGGAAATTCTGAAGGGAAAGCTTTCTTTACGCTACAGGCTGCTGATTGGCAATTGTTCTTTTCAATAGAAACTAATTTAGTTAAGTCTTCTTAAAATGAAACTGATATCTGCAGCTATTTATATAATGAAACGTGTATGAAACTGTCGCTTCGCCACAGCTGAAATGGCACCCGAAAGGAGGAAGATGACAACGTGGTTGTTGTGAGTTGGTTTCTTGAGCTTCCCCCAATGGCCAGCATGACTGTGCACTCTTTAAGCCGTTAGTAAGGCATGCTGTCGGTGAATAAATCTTGCCCGTAGCATCTTTTGGTGGAGGTGCGGGGTCTTCAAACAACCCAGCTCTGGAACTCCGCAGCATTGATGCCGCGATGCGTCCAGCCACGATGCCTGAAACCGGCACTCAGGCCTCGCCATCCGCGCTGGCTCCATCACCTGTAATTCACCCCCCCCCCATCTTCTTGACCCTGGCACGTTTTTCGGTATGGACAGCACGGGCGTCGAAGAATGGCTCCCATTATTCGAGTGCGTCAGCAAGCACTACCGGTGGGACGAGACGCTTATGCTGGCAAATATTCTATTCTACTTACGGGGTACGGCACGCGCCTCGTATGAGTTGCATGAAAAAGAATTAACCAGCTTGGACATATGCAACTAAAGCTTCGCGACTTGTTCGGTCGGTCAGTTGCTCGTCAGATAGCAGCCAGGCAAGGACTCGCGTCGCGTGTTCAATCCCGATGGAGTCTTACGTCACGTACATCCAAGACGTACTGGCACTGTGCCGGAAGACAGACAAAAACATGTCCGGGGCGATTAAGATCAGCAACGTGTTGAAAGGCATTGCTGATGATGCTTTCAACATATTAATGTGTAAGAACTGTACCACTGTCGACTCCATCATAACTGAATGCCGACGATTTGAATAAGCTAAAAGCAGGAGATTAACACACCACTTCATGAGACTACCAAACACAACTATGACTTAGTCTTGCGAAGATTCTGCAGCACCCTGTTCACTTGCACCTCCTGCCAATATCGCAAGGACTGTTCGCCAGGAGCTGGAGGCCATGGTACCCGCTTCCTATTAGCCTTCTGCACAAGACAACTGGGCAACAGTCTCGCTCATTCAAGCCGTCGTACGTCAGGAGTTTGCTTACCTGGGCGTCCAGGTTCCCCAGCCAGCCAGGATCATGCCGCAGCCCATGAGCACTCCCGTCCACAACGCTGACCACCACTCTGCTCCACTTGTCGCTGTGACAGCTTCGACTCCTTGGTTTCCACCACGCTACCGAAATCCATCTCAGTGGCGCACGCACGATGATAGACCCATTAGCTTTTCTTGCTCTCGAGTTGGGCACATCTCCCGCCATTGCCGCAACAGGTGGTATTTCCGGCCAAGCTTTCCTAATGTCGACCACCGTCAGGACCATGGACACTATTCGCAACCCGCTTTTCAAAATGACCATCTTCGGGACCCTTCACCTCGCCGTTCATCTCCACGCTCCGAACCGCCCTACGCTGACGTCGTCGCCCAAAGAAACAGGACTTGCCACTCGCCGTCACCTCAGGGTAAGCCGTCAAGCTCCCCTCAACGGCGCCGCTCTCCGTCACCGGCCTATTCTGGTCATTCCCCGGGAAACTGACGAGTGCAGCTCCTGGAGGTGGCGCTGCGTTGACGACTCGGAACGAAAACCCTCAACCAGCTACAAATTCAAGACGCAATTTACTTCAAGTGGTCATTGATGGCTACGCCGTTACTGCTCTAATTGACACTGGTGCCCAAGTATCTGTTATGAGTTCAACATTTTAATTTCGCCTGAAAAAGGTTCTCACACCTTCTATGTTCTCTACTGTTCGAGTGGCCAACGGAAGTCGAACATCGGTGATTGGCATGTGCACTGCCCACGTTACTGCTGCCGGCCACCACGCTTCCGTTGTCTTCGGTGTCCTTGATGCTTGTCCACACGACGTCATTCTTGGAATTGATTTTTAAACCACCCATTCCGCCTTCATCGGTTGTTCGACAGGTATCTTACGGCTCGAACTGTCTTTGTGCACCGATTTCACTCCTCGAAGTCGCACTCGGCTACGATCCATGGAGTCTCTACGGCTACCGCCCCAGGCTGCTATGTACATTCCTGTGTCGCCCTTTCCGTCCGTTCCTGATGGAGACTATTTGGTGGCTCCCCTCATCAATTTGACCCTTACGAACCACATCACACTACCACATACTATAGTGGTTGTTGCTAACAACACGGCGGTACTTCCAGATCTGAACTTCTCTACGTCAACCCAAGTTCTTCCCCAAGGCATTACTTTAGCCGATCTTTCCACCCTTGATGAATGTTCGATTGGTTCTTTTACCCCTGACACTAAGACCATGGCGAAACCTGTAATCACCCCGCAATATAAGGCGTTTCTGGACAAAATGATATCCAGCGACCTCTTACCTTCCCAAGTTGCAGCGCTCCGGGGTGTTCTATTTCCTTACCTGGATATCTTTGACGTCGACGACCGTCTCTTGGGCCGCACAAGTGCCATAACCCACTGCATTGACACCGGCGACGCCAGTCCACTCCACAAGGGCGCTTATTGCGTGTCACATGCTGAGCGCCAAGTTATACAGGCGGAGGTCAAGAAAACGCTGAGAAAGACGTCATTGGGCCTTCATCTAGTCCTTGGGCATCTCCTGTGGTCTTAGTTAAAAAGAAGGGCAATACTTGGCGCTTTTGCGTCAACTATCGCCACCTGAATCGGATCACCAAGAAGGACGTTTATCTTCTACCCCGAATCGACGATGCACTAGACTGCCTCCACGGCGCCAACTATTTCTCGTCCCTTGATCTGGATTCTGGCAAACTTTGGTCGACGACTGCGACCGCGAGAAGACAGCATTCATCACAACTGACTGCCTTTACCAATTTAAGGTCATGCCTTTTGTGTTGTTCAGCGCTCCGCCCCGGCTGCTTTTGAACGTATGATGGACTCTCTTCTCCACGGTTTCAAATGGTCAACCGGCCTTTGCTGTTTGGACGATGTAATCGTTTTCTCGCCCTCCTTCAAAAGCCGTCCGTCTGTCTCGTATCTCGGCAATTCTTGATGTTTTTCGTTGCGCTGGTCTCCAACTGAATTCGTCGAAACGCTCATTTGGACGCCGGCAGATTAAACTACTTGGCCATCTTGTTGATGCAATTGGTGTTCAACCCAACCCAGACAAAGTCCGTGCAGTCCGAGAATTCCCGGTTCCGCGTTCCACACAAGAAGTTCGCAGTTTTATTTGCCTCTCCTCATACTTCCGCCGCTTTGTCTTCAACTTTGTGGATATTGCTAGGCCCCTCGCGAATCTCCTCAAAAAGAACGTGGCCTTTTCTCGGGGGAAGAACCAAGAACATTCCTTCATGCCGTTGATTACCGCCCTCACATCACCACCTGTGTTGGCTCATTTTGATCCAGCGGCTCGAACAGAGCTTGGCACCGATGCAAGCGGCCATGACATTAGTGCTATACTCGCTCTGATACAGAATGGCACCAACTGTGTGATATCCTACGCTAGCCGCCTTCTGTCGAAAGCGGAAAACAATTATTCCATTACTGAGCGGGAATGCTTAGCCCTCGTTTGGGTCATTGCGAAATTCTGTTCATACTTATAAGGACGTCCATTCGCAGTCATCACGGACCATCAAGCGCTTTGCTGGCTGTCGACGCCTAAGGACCCTCGGCCTTAAGAAGACTCGGCCGATGAGCACTTTGATTACAAGAGTACACGTTCTCGGTTGTGTACAAATCTATAAAGCTGCACAGCGATGCTGGCTGCTTATCCCGGAATCCCGTTGATCCACCTAACTCCACTGATTTGGAATCCTATGCCTACGTTTTAGCCATCACTAACTTTCTGAACGTGGCCGACGAACAGCGCTGAGATCCATCGCGGCTCATCATCAATGACCGCCTTCAATAGCGTCGTACTGACTCTTCTCTTAGCAGACTCCTGCTTCAAGACAACGTTTTGTTAAGCCGCAACTTACCCCGACGGTGCGGAACCTTTACTTGTCATACCACATCACCTGCGAAAGGATGTTCTGTGGCAATTCCACGACGCTCCATCTTCAGGACATCTAGGAGTCTCCAGAGCTTACGACCGTGTTCCACGACGAGTATTCTGTAAGGGTCTCTGCCGCTCCGTTCATCGTTACGTCGCATCTTGCGACCTGTGATGGCGCCGAAAGAAGCCTACGACTCCCAATGTCAGTCTTCTTCAACCTATTGAAGTACCAGCCGAGCCGTTTTATCGAGTGGGGTTGGACTTGCTAGGCCCTTTCCTACTTCTACAACTGAAAATAAATGAATTTGCAGTGGCCACAGATTCACTCGGTATGCAATCACTCGAGCGCTACCAACCAGCTGCGCAACAGACGTTGCCGAATTCCTGTTCTGCGGCATTATTCTGCAGCATGGCGCTCCGTCTCACCTGCTCGCAGACCGTCGTCGCTACTTTCTATGTCGTGTGGTTGACGATCTACTCCGATCTTGTGCTACCCTTCACAACTTCACCACATCTTACCTCTCTCAGACTAACGGCCATACAGAGCACCTAAACCGCACATTGACAGACATGCTTTCCATGTACGTATCTACCGATCACACTGATTGGGACATAGCTAAGCCATTCGTCACCTTCACCTATAACTCGTCACGTCATGAAACAGCAGGCTACTCCCCATTTTATTTACTCTTTAGATGTCATCCCTTACTGCCCTTCGACACACTGTTTTCGTCATACCAACTATTCTCCGCTTCGTACGGTCAGGATGCAGTCACCCGTGCCCTCACGGCGCGCGCGGTAGCCCGCGCTTCGTTATCGTCGTCGCAGACAGCACAAAAGTCCCTTTACGACCATCGATATAGGGATGCCGTTTTTCCTGCGGGATCTCTTGTTCTACTGTGGCTCCCATCTCGACGTGTCGGCCTCTGCGAGAAACAGCTATCGCGATACGCTAGGCCCTACCGAGTCCTTCATCGGGTCACACGTGTGACCTATGAGGTGGCCGCTACCACAAATTCATCGGCTGCTGCACCCAGAATGGAAATAGTCCACGTTTTCCGTCTCAAGCCCTACAACGCGGACTCGCTCATTTAACAGGCACTGATACGGTGCCTTACCGGCCGGGGTAATGGTACGTGTATGGAACTGTCGCTTCGGCACAGCTAAAATGGCACCCGAAAGGAGGAAGACGACACCGTGGTTGTTTTGGGTTGGTCTTTCGAACTTCCCCCGTTGGCCTGCATGACTGTGTGCTCTTTAAGCCGTTAGTAAGACCTGCTGTCGGTGAATAAATCTTCCCCTATTAATATGTTTATGAAAACTTTTTCATCATCTTAATTAAGAAATATAGCTTCAGAAATTGTGACTACAAGGTATTCTATCGTGCCTTGCCCCTGGTGTTTATTGAGTCTTACTTGAAAGACAGATTTCAGCGCGTAGGCTGCAGCACAGTAGTTGCATTTCTTGAAGAAGCTCTGAGGTTCCTTGAGAAAGCCATTTGGGTCCTTCATTGGTTATCCTGTGTTAAAGTATCATTAACACATTCGGTAATGTTGTGATCGCGTTCACCACCACGTTCAAAATGCTCTGTGTGTAAGTTTTGAGTAAACGATTGCCAATTATCTACAGTAAGAAATGTAACATGAGAATTATGAAAGATCCTGTACGTCTTATAATAGGTACGAGGAGAAGATGACTTCTATGAAAAACGCGGCAATTCACACCGGTCGCTGCTGTGGTGGCTAGCCAACCCTGGGTAAGGAGAATAAAAGTTTGTAAAAAGGAGCGAATTTTCGAATTCATCATTTCACTGATCTAAGACGTAACGCAACTCGCAACTAGACAATAATCCTCCTGAGAATCAACAAGAAAAAATGTCCAATATATGACGACGACCCTGGCTACCAGTTAGCGAAAATTGTCGAAGTCCTTTTTGTTTCACTCGTTTCGAGGAGTTTAGAGATGGCACGGTTGAGAACAAGCGACTTTAGGTGCAGCCACCTAAAAAGGAGGTCAATTTTATACAAATTCTTGCATATGTCAATGGGTAAAAAGCATTAGTGTACTTTGGTAATAACTCGAAGAACAGGAAAACATTCATAGTTCCATGGCCTGTAATTCTGGGTTCCCAGAAAAGCGTTCCCAGAATCTCCATGTTCAATATATCAGAGAGGGTGCGGAAGCCAAGTCAAATTAGATGCAGAAAAACAATAGACGTGGCACTTTCTCACGTTGGCACTTAAAACAAACACTTCTACAACATTAACGGATTTTCATGACGTTAACTTCACTGTTAGTCTCTGGAGGATAATAGAAAGTTTTCGAATAGGGGCCCCAAAGCTCTCTGTGTTTAGACGCTTTGAGTCAAGCAGGAACGATGAGTTTTCGAATATGGTTTGTGGTGCTTTGGACACTCCCCTTATTTTATGTCACTCTAGAGCCGTCGCTTTGGTGGGTGCTGAACCGTATGTATGACCCAAAGCTTTTGGATCAGGCCTTGGGGCTCCCGATAATATTGATCAATAGCGTCCCCAACGGTATACCCAAACGCGGTTTGGGTTTCGCGCATGCGCCATGGCCTTGATGCTATTTCTTTGGGGCATAAAAATTTTGGGGACCCTATTCGAAAACTCCCTAATACCTGTGGTTTTGCGTCACAAAACCGCCATATCATAAAGTGCGACGCCGTAGCAGAGGGCTGAGAAAATTTCGACAATCTGGTGCTGTTTAACGTGCACTGAAGCTTGTTACAATACAGGCACAACACTAGCGATTGCTTCGTTTCTTTGTTACCTTTTCTGGTTTGCGCAGAAATGTTCACATTAGTGGTTCTCATGGTTTGTTCCGTAATTTCGGCTTCTGTATTACGAGCTTTCTCAGATTTACATATGAACAACGGCTCATTGTTACGAAGCAGGTTGCCTGACTTGTCGGCTACATTGTGATATAGTGGTATAACTCCCCAAACACCAAATTTATGAGATACTAAAATAAATATTTGCAACATCTATCTTTTGAATAAAAGCTTTCACTCAGGCAATAATTAAAGATATAATTCCAACCCATCGTAACGGTTTCTCTAAAGAAAACAAGAACTCAAGTAATTCCAGCTGTGCGGTTTGCCCAGCCCTTTCACATATTAGAAATAACTTTATGAATTCGAACTAGCCGCAGCTATTATGCGCCTATAAAAAAGAAAAAATGTACCGCTGTAGCCTAGTAACCATATCTTGCGTGTTTGGCAACGGCCGTAGAAACTGTCAAATTAAATTGTGGTGCTTTACTCTTTATTCCAAGCACAGAATGTGCTTGTAAGCTTCAGTTGTATGGCTTTTACTGCATGTGTACTTTAGCTTTCGTCGAACGCATCCTTTTGCTTTTTGCCCAAACTTCACTTCGTCTATGCATTATGCGAGTAAACTTGTTCGTATCTCGAGCAGCGTCTATTTTAACGAAGTGGACTTGAGCAATCAACAGAAATTTTGACCAGCAGGCCGGAAAGAATGATAGAGGGATGTTAAGGAAGAATAAGGTGAGTGGTGCAAATCTTGGAGAAAGGAAAGGCTGAATGGAAAAGAGACTGAGAGGAATATGGCAAACGTGCGCTTGCGGGCTGACCGCACCATGCACTTCAAAGCGCTCACATAGACTTGTGGTCTTCGAAAAGAACAGATGCACTTTTCTTGCCTTCAGGCCCGATGGCCACTACAAACATTCATGTCTTTTCGCTCGGTGCTGGATGAACTGGTGACCTGTGACAACTGGTTTCTCATTGTCTTTGCGTGTGCAATCGGACAGCATACAGTGGCCCTCCGGGCCGTCTATGGTCTCACCTAAGCCGCAGATATCATAAGCAAGGCTGTGCGGCTGCCGGAATTAGAGCGGAACAATATCTCGCTAAAGCGGCTCTTAACTACAAACGACGCAGGAGATATCAACCGAAAGGAAAGGACAGGTGGCCGCTCGATCCAGCCGAACGAGAAGTAGATGATGCGATGAGGCGTGGTCTTTCGAGCAGCTGCCATCGCCTTGAGTACCACCTCCTGCATATTTACCATGCACGTGCACACGACACATTCTTGATTGCCAATGTCTCGTGATGAATATTTTGGAGAAAAATTGTCAGATACCACGTATAGAGGGAATCGTTGACATGCGACGCACGAATGAGGAAGGTTGATATGTCACTTTAAAAACAGCACACCGTTACGAGGCGAACATAAATTATACCGCGCATGCTTCCATAGCATAATTATTATGTTTGGTTGTGCCTTTTACCTTCGTCGTCGTCTTTATAGTATATGTGGCGCTAGTAAAGCAGGTGCGAATACGCTGTGAGCGTGGAATGCAGTCTTGTTTTACAAAACACGCATGTCATCATTATCATGTTTGAACGTGTCGTTCATCTTCGTCGTCTGTTCACGTCACGTAACACCAATTTACTATATATGATACGAGCGAAACATACGCGAGCGTATCATAAGCGTAGCGTATAGTCATGACTTACATGACATGCATACATGACTTCCATGTTAGGGTTTGTCACTTATGATCGCCGTTCTCTCATGTCATACATTGCCAGTTTTGCAATGTGTCAGGTGAACGAAACTACCCCAAGAGCAGAAATAACACGAAATCTAAATTATTAAACTCATGACCTACACGTCACAATGCATGATTTTCATGTTATACTAATCAATTATGCTGGTCATACATTCATGTTATCCCATGCAAATTTTGGTATCGATACTAATATCTAAACGACCAGGAAGGTTCAAGTGTAAATGGATAGACCGAATGATAGATAGATAGATAGATAGATAGATAGACAAATAGATAGATAGATAGTTAGATAGATAGATAGATAGATAGATAGATAGATAGATAGATAGATAGATAGATAGATAGATAGATAGATACGCTAAATGTCACCGAAGTTTGCCAAGAAATGCTTCGCATTTTTAACAACATTTGTTAGAGAGGTGTAGCTATTTCAAGCGAAATGGGATATGTGACATTACACATATCCCATTACACATATCCCAGATGAAGAGGATACTTCATCTCCAGGGGCCTTTTTTATACGTAACGTTTTTGAGCAATCCAAATCCCTATTGAAAGTTTCTATCTATCTATCAATCTATCTATCTATCTATCTATCTATCTATCTATCTATCTATCTATCTATCTATCTATCTATCTATCTATCTATCTATCTATATATATATATATATATATATATATCATTCTATCTTCCTGCGCACGGCTATCAGACTCCTGATTCGGGAGAGCACGAAGGTCGCTTCGCTTGCTGCCATGGCCGCATTTACGAAATGAGCACGCTGCGCGCACACGAAGAACTAAAAATGACGACAGTTGTTCGCGCTTGTCCTGTGTATATTTGTGCATACGTTTTGAGAGTCTTGCTTTCTGCTTGCGCAGTGCGCTTTGGCTGTCAAACTGTGACAATTGTCAGCCCTCGCATGTCCTGTTAATGCCCATTGCGTGAGTGCTTTCTGCTTGAAGTACGAGTTGCGAGTTTTGAATGGGTTGTTGTTCTTCGCGAGACTGTTTTAGTACTTGCCGTATTTATTATTTTGCTATTGTGGGTAAACAGTGCAAAATAAACGCTCAACTACCTCTGTGAAGACAAGATTCACTTTTATGTTACACCTATTCGTAAAAGGAGGAATCAGCCACGTTTTTGTTGTAAGGCTGGACTTGAATATTGTCGCGTGACGCTCCCTACTAGTTTTTTTTCTTGTTACAATGTTGAGCACGATTCTCGCCGATAGCACCTTGGTGTGCATTGTACGAGACATAAATATTCCTCGCCTTCTGAACACAACTTCTTAATACAAAGGCTACGTTTCACAACACTAGTTTATGAGGACAATAGAGGGCTCATTTGATTCAAACTATGTGAACTGCGTAAAGACAGCTGTATAAGAAAGTTAGGATACTTGTGCACATTGAACACGCGAGTTCTCTTGTGGTGGATGCCATTACGATGAGGCGCCCTGATGAGAAATTGGAGCTGAGGGAGGAATTACATTAAAAATATTGCTTTCATCTAATAAGGAAGGTACTGAATCGGGTGTGTTCTGATTTTCATTTTGCTTGCGTTTCAGACCCTAGTCTTTTATCACGAAAGTGAAATCTGCCAGGCTCCAGCACGGCTCCGCTGACATACTTCCGTCATGATAGTGACGTTGAAAAATATATACTCAGCAATTGCCAAGAAAAAAATATAGAAGGAGATCATCAGTCACGCGTAATTGAACCACCAGCTTGCCAATTCTCAGCGCCCAGCGCTTTTCCCTATGCACAGAGCGTACGTTGGCTCGAATGGTTTTGGCAAGTCATTTATATACACCATACACTATTTGACCATTCTCAGAGCTTATAAACATTAGCATGTTTTCGTAATCAGTGGCGAGATGGTGCGACAGGCTCGCGTTGACTGTGCTTCAAAGTTTGTCGATTCCACGAAGCGCTGCCTCCACGGAGCATGGTGTCTCTTGCGCGCGCCCTTATTAGACTCGTCATGCACTCTAAACAAAAATAAGCCCATAAGGGCGTTTTAAACAAGTTATGTGCACATGCAAGAGAAGGCGAAGGCTGCTTCGCACGCGGCCACGATTGCGCTTAGGAAGGGAGCGAACTGCTGAAACACGAAACATGAAGAATTGTGAGAGATTTTCGTGCTTGTCCTGTGTATACTTGTGCGCTCGTTTCGTGCGTCTTTCTTTCTGTTGATTGATATGTCCCAAAACCATCATTTGATTATGAGAGACGCCGTAGTGTAGGGTTCCGGAAATTTCGAGCACTTGGAGTTCTTTAACGTGCACCCAAATATGAGCACACGGGCCTACAACATTTCTGCCTCCATCGGAGATGCAGTCGCCACAGTCGGGATAGTCTTTCTTTCTGTTTGGAAAGCGCGCTTTAGGTGTCGAACTATGACAGTTGTTAGTCGGCACTCGTCCCATGTATGCTAATTTCGCGCGTTCTTTCTGCTGGAGGTATGCGCTGCAAGTTTGGAGCTGCTTGCCTTTTCTAACGTGACTTTGAAATGTGCTGCTGCTGCTAAAAAAATGAACAATAAACGCTCAATTACCTGTTTTATCTCCCGTTTCACTTGCGTGTTATACCGATTCTATATAGGGCGATCAGCTACGTTTATTGAACGCAATAGCGTTAAAGAGCTCAATTCACAGAAACTCCGGCGTTGGCGTTGGCGTCAGAGTCTTTGGTTAAGAGCGAAAAAATCATCTTATGCATACGCAAAAAGTTCAAAACAATGAAAATAAAGTAAATTATGAAAAAATTCTCGTCAAGAGCGGGAACCGAACCAGGGTCGTTCGGCTGCGAATGGGGATAAAACCTGCGTTGTTAGCGCGCCACGTGGATTTCCTACCACACGGGCACGTCTCTGCTTGTATATACAGTGAAAAGAACTTCATCTGCATGGAAATGCAGTGCAAGTATATTTCATGGTTTCCAGACACACGCCTCCAGTGTACATCCTTAACAATGCAACACAAAATATCGCAGTATTAATGCATGGTACAAGCGCTTATTCGGAACGGCCATCACAGCATGTGATTATCCTTATGGCTTGGTGTTTTAAACCCGTCAGCCACCACTAAAGAGATACACGCTTTTGCGTCCATTCCCTCAAGATCACGTAGTTGGTGCATAGCAAGTTCGCACCGGTTTCATCGACTACAAGTAGACGCTAAGAATAAAACAATGCTGGTCCCGAGTGAAGATAGAAGCCAGGCCGCACGCGTATCACGCAAATTTTCTACTACTCGCCCACATTTCTGCTTGAAAACCCAAATAAAATACCTTCCTCGGCTCGCAAAATTCATCTTTTATGCGTGCAACCTAATACAGAAAACGCAGGCACAAGCGCATTTAGGAACGTGACATCGCTATCGCGTTCAACTCTTCATCTTTTCAGACGCCACCCAATAAGAACTGTACGTAAATGTGTCAAATCACTACTGCGTTACTTCAAGGCACTCAATAATCTAGTGCAACGAGAATGAGATAATTCTTGAATTTATTAGTCTTATAGCAACTAATCCTAATTAAGTAGTACTTAAATATCTCTTCACCCTGAATTCAGAGAAGCTCACTTTTGACATAAATAGAATAAAATCTCAGCCTAGGAATATAGTGCAAATATAATTTCGGTGAAGTGCATGTTCAGCAAAGAAAAATTCTTCTTTTCACACTGCTGGCAGGGAGCAGCACTTCGCACCACTCGTCGAACGTGATAGTGCCTTCAGAAAAGTGACCATATGTATCAGTGCACCGCAAAATGAGGTTAAATGAAGACAACTGTATTATGTAGGAGGTTCAAATGTTCTAAAGTACGATATACCTTCCTCTTCAAAGCCTCTACTTGATGCAAATAGCAAAAAGGCTGATGTACACAATTGTGTACTTAGCTTCACAAAGGGTTCAAGGCCAAGCTTACGTCCCCCAATTTTTTTATGGCCAATACATTGGTCATGGCGTCGGCAAGAGATTTGTCATTCAGAGGAACCTGCACAATTGATAAGGTGTGCCTAAATTACTACCACGGGTACTATATTGAATGATTTCGCAAGAAGGCAGCGGTATTCTGCTGGCGGGCACAAAATGCTACGGACCTTAGAGCTAGTCAATACAATTGTTTGAATCATGTCACGTCCGTCTAAATCTTCCATGGCCGAAAAAACATTTTACTGTCATAGACGGTTGTTTACACCATCGTCAATAATCGAGCAGCTGCGGGTATCCAGCGATGAAAGCGTGAAACGCTTCCGCCTTGTAGCGCACTAAATCAGATTTCGCTGTTGGCGCTATTTATTAAAGTAGGCATGAAAATGAAACTACGTTAAAATACAGGTCGCGTTTCGTATATAGCTTTCGCGTTCTGATGAACACAGAGAATGAAGGGAAGGCAACAGAACGCAGTGACGCTTATAAGTTACACGTGGGACATAATCCTTACGAACAGTATAAAGGCGCACTGGGTGTGGTGTTGCTCGAACACGGAATTCAATACCCCTCTTTTCTTGCCTCCCCTTCCCCGCACACAAAAGAAGCGTGTCATTCGTTCTTCGTGACTTTCCCCTTGTCGCGGGGTGTCGCAAGAGCTGAAGCATCAATCAAGGAATTTCGCCGCCGATTTCAGCTCTTCGTTTGAAGCGCGACACGCCGGGCGGCGTACAATAAACCCCAAAGATAAGAGAGTTACATTTCACAGTAGAACAGAGCCGCCCGGTCTATAGGGTGGTTCTTTCATTCCTGGAATGCGATCCGGTGATAAATGTGATCTGCCGCCAAAAAAAGCTCTCCCAGTGGCTGTTCATTTCCCTGAAGGAAAGGAGACACACGGCTTTATAGTAGTTTGAAAAGTGTTACCGATAACGAAAGAGAGAGAGATAGAAAATAAGTGCAGTAAGATGACATGAAGAAAAGGACGAATGAGCAGTGAAGCACAAAGCGTGAACGACGAACTCTGGGGATTTGCCGGACCTATGGTGCTGAGCGAGAAAATTGTCTGATATAACAGCTTGCACCCTGCACCCATCACGTGTCTGACCTGACTTCGGGCAGTGACAGGAAAGGAAAGATGTGGAAGAGGCCGTACGGCTAAGACTATGTGTGCATGCGCATGCCGGGCGAGTGAGGAAAGAGCGTGGCCCTGTAAGGCCGCCGCGATAACTCGGGGTCACTGCTAATCCGGGCTAGTGGATACACGTACTAGTGCACAGCAAAATATAACAGCAATAGAATGGTCAATGACGGAGCAGAGAAGCGGTAGAGAAGCGAGGCAGCACAGATATAGGGACGAATAAGGCTCTCCTACCAATCGTGTCGCTTCGGGCACTCAAGAGAGCACAATCTCAGGAGGGACTCGAAAAAGAATAAAACAATAAGAAACGAAAGAAGGATTAACGCCAGTGACGTCGAGATTAGGATTAGGCGTGGAGTGCTTACGGCGTAGAGAATGGCTTCCGGTCATTGCGTAAAGCGTGACTGTCTAATGATGGCACGCTTTGTGTATTGCCCTCAAGTGCTATGTGGCCTATAGCGCTGCACGTAAGACGCGTCGTTAACTCCTCGGTGACTTCATCTGCGTCATATCTTTTGTGATAAAGTTCCAGTTTCTCAATTTCACTTAGTGCGATGATGATACCATTCTAACGAGTAAAATTTCTTGTTTATGCATGACGGCAGGTGCCAGGCTTTTAAACACCTTTTAGATTCCAACCATTTAGATGTAAACCAGCTAAGCGGTGGAGGGTGGGCGAGTTCTCAAAGCGCGATAGAGAACATGGGGACCCATGTTAATAATTCACGGAGTTTCCTATTCCAACACCAATAAATGAGTATGATATACGCCATCGTGAACGGCTCTGGAAATTTCGACCACCTGGGGTTCTTTAACTTCCTTTTATTTCTAAGCACACGGCCCTGCAGCGATTACATCTCTATTGAAAATGCACCACTATGACCGGTATTTGATCCCACATCATACGGGTTAGCAGTCGAACACCATAACCACCAGACAACAACAGCGCGGTTAGAGGAAGTATGTTAACGATTGACCTATAAACCCTCGAAAGATAGAGTCATAAAGTAATTCAAATATCTGCCAGTATTCGCCGTCAGCTGAACTAAATATGCATGGCACACTCCGGACGTATGTCATTAAAAAACGAACGTTGTTTTAAAGTGCACTTCGCCAATATCGGCCGCAAATCGTATTATATCGTTTTTCCTGCTATGCTATCACCACGACCTAATTCGTTCTTTCGCGTTCACAGCGCTGTACCAGTCAACGGCCCGCAAGTGCTTTACATGTGGGAACTGTGGGCAATCAGTTGCGTTACGGTGATTGCATCGCACAACACACGCAGTTGCCGTCATCTGACGCACGCACCGACGCACGTATCCTAAAACGCAACGACCACACGAATTACCTACAACATCGCAGTGAACAGTTGGTAAAGTGTGGTGGAGTGCGTGGGCGTCGGCCACCTTGTTTACGTGGGTCGTCGCGAGTTAGAACTTTGTTGTGGAACGTTTTTTGTTGATTGATTGAATAATATGAGGGATTGAACGTCCCAAAACCACCATATGATTATGAGAGACGCCGTAGTGGAGGGCTCCGGAAATTTTGACCACCCGGGGTTCGTTAACGTGCACCCAAATCTGAGCACCGTTTTTTGTTGATTACTTTGATATATACAAATATATTGCCTTACCGTAGCCAAAACATCAGTTTACGCAGTACGTAGACTCATTTGGACCCGCAGTACGACGTGCAAAAAACAAACTTTGAGTTCATTTGTGCTGATGCAAAGAACACATAACACGTAGGCCTAATTGTTTATAAAAAGCCACGCACGCTTAAGGCATCGTGATGTTTTGATCGAATACAGAACTGCAGACCCCCCCCCCCCCCTTACGCTCTTTTTTTTTTAGTCTGTGGAAGGAAGGAAGTGTTCTGCACAGATCTGGCAAGCTGGTTCCTGTAAAGTAGAGAGCTTTATTTCACACCTGCTATTCTTCATACATTTTCCGTTTAGTGGGGCGGCTAAGGCCAGCTGGCTGTCTTTCAAGAAATCAGTGGACGTACACGTTACAAACCGGAGAATGTGTCAGGAATCGCAGTAATCTCCAGAAAATGAGGAGGGTCGTTTCACAGCCGTTGTCAGGAGTGGTCATCAAAACTGAACGGCAATATTTACGATTAAATCTTAGAAGCTACGATTGTTACAGTTATTAAAACCAACAATTTAGAGCGAGTGACTGTCTGTAGTACTGAAGACTGTTGCCTGTGTTGTCAGCAGTGAGGAATTTATTTTCCTGTGCGGCCCCTGGCACGTTTTAGCAGGAATTGGATAAGGGCTAGAAAACCGCGATCGCCAGGATGAAAGCATTCACTATAAAGAAGCGCATTGCGAGCTTTCCGCTAGGAAAGCGAGCATGCACTGCCGCACCGAGAAGGGGCAGATTGGACCCACCAATGTCTATGTCTCAGTTTTTTATGACGTCAATATGATCCTAATGGCGTTACGAGCAGTTGTGAATACATTTTGCCATGACTAGCACGCACATTGTTAGTACTGAAAAATAAGATGCAAGGAAAGAGCGTCGGCATGAAACACAACATGTGACCGGGCGCTATAACAACACCGACTAAATTTCAAGGCCGCCGGGTTGCCACAGTAACGTCAGAGAGTAGGGGCCCAGTTACGCCGCGAATACGGCGGACAGCCAGTGTTTCGTTCACGTTTTTCGTCGTTCAAGTTACTGCGTGAGAGGTGCTGGTTGAAATTTCTTCCCTGAAACTGGTCGCCTCTCCGCCCGCGGCAACCCAGCGACAGGAATGGGTTGCATGGCCGCTCAACGTCGCTCAACGTCGGATCTAGTCCCTGAAGATGACTCATCTGATTTGGATGGCTGTGATGCTGGACACACGAAGGAGATTGCCCTTAAGTTTATTTACAACATTTAAAACTGCGCTAGAGCCATAAATCTATAAATGACGATTTCCGAGATGTCCCTTGTCACTGTATTTTCGACCACTGAGTTACCCCACACCGGCCTTTTCTGTATTAGTTGCTGCGCCATCCAGTATACCAAGGGTTGGTCATCTAGTTCTCCTAACATATTGGGCGCGAGGCCCACCACTGGAGGAGCGAGCGCAGCATTTGCTGTGACGTGCAGGGTTGTATCACGTGATCTTGCCTCGCTCTGGCGAAGGGAAGCTACAATACACGCATTGTTTTTGCCGTGACTTTGTGGTATTTTCATTTTCGAACAGCGTTGTTTTGCTCTGGCTTCTTCAGACAACACAATCCGGAAAGTTGAGCAAAAGTTACCCGCGACGTGCCACAGTCCGCTGCGTACGTGAGGGCCCTCTCACAGCCGCTGGCTGTGCTACTGTTCCCTCTCTATTCTTGTGTTGTGGTTGTTATTTCGAGCCTATAAGCTTAAAATTAAAACTGACCATGAATACGCACATAAAAGCCAAGTGTTTCAGTTTTCGCACTGGAGCCGCGTTCCTAACAAAAAAGAATGGGAAAACATTGAATTGTGAAATACTATATTTTAAAATAGTATGTAGGTGTGTACATTTGGGAGGAGTTGCTGTTATTACATTCAAGAACGTGTGTCGTTGACTCAGTTGTCAGAGAGTGTAGATACATGGCCCGGAAGTCCAATACTTTTCCGCTTATTTTCGTTAACTTTACCCTAATCCGGCCTATTTTGTGGCCAGTTGCTTCTGCGTGTGCGGCCAGCACGTTGGACGAAACCTTCATTCTTACATCATACATGTGCTGCTCCAGAAGGCTAAAACTACTTCTCTCGCCAAGGTAACCTAACCTCAGTCAGCGCCAATCCCACCTTCCTCACCGGCTCTCCTTTCCCTTGTGTGTATCCAACCACACAGGTTTCCATCCACCAGTAGCGAAGCTTGGGGGTGGCACACAAAGCTCGTGCCCTCCCTTCTCCACCAATTTTTTTCCTATGGTATATAGCGTAGAAATGTCTATCACATCTGCTTGCCCGGGCCCCACTCTGATCAAGGTGATGCCCCTTCGGAAAAACATTTCTGCCAATGCCCCTGCCATCTGCATGCGGCTTCAGCTCACAGGGTTCTTAGCTTATACACAGCCACTGTCACTTCCTCTCAATGCTGTTTTGATCTACAGGCAAAAACATGGTCAGATTCGAAAACTGATTCATCTTGTAAGAACTGCCGCGAATTGTCACACAGCTTGTGAATGAAGCTTTTAAAAAGACTGGACGTGGGCTATTGCACCGTTTTTATTTATTGAAGTTGCGTTGTCCCGGCCACGATCGTGGCGATAGACATCCAGTACCGTCACCAGGACAACGGGTGCGTGCCATTGCTGCTTTACCTGCCCGAACGCGCCTTGTAGTGGAGAGACGAACCAGTACCTAATACCTCGGTTACAGAAAAAAAACAAGATGGGAAGTCAGGGGGGGGGGGGGGGGGCGGGAGGGGGGAAGGTGTAGTGGTTAGAAAGTTTCTTAGCTTGGGATTCCAACCCTTGCAGAGAATTCTGCGTAGGCCACTTTCGTCATATCACACTACTGTTTTGCAAAAAAGCATGCTTACATTTTGAAGGGGCTGTTATTGCTAGTCACGGGACAATGCACATTTCATTTTATTATCTTAAAGACCCCACTAGGGGGCGTTACATAAGAGGTGGATGTAGAGAAATTATACAAAAAAGAAAATGCTGACCGTGTATGTTAATTGCGAGACAGACAATGTGTTACATTTTGTAAAAATAAACTCGGGCAGGTAATGGCGGCAGTGCTGTGGGAAAGGTCGTTCCATTCAGATGATGCCCGTGGATTTCATTCAGTTACTTATGCGTTTGTTCGCCACCTAATTCTCAGTACCAGTATAATCACTGATGTCTAAATATGCTACTCGCAATAATTTGAAGCAGTGTATAACATTTATGCTTCCCTAAAAAGTTTATTGTGCGCCAGTTTTTTTTTTCAGCTCCCGTACTCTTCGGTTTCAGGAATCTCCCAAATTTTATGGTCGCATATCCATATTTAAAGTCGCAGAGCCTGTCAATGATTTGCCAAGTGCCACAAATGCTAATATGGACTTTCACATTGTTGGCTCAGTGGTGTGGTTAAAAATACCACTTTCATTAAAATAGCAGTGCTCACGTTTACACTGCACGATCGAGATAATGTGGAATGGTTAATACATATTTTTGTTTTTACATATAAGCCTTTTTTACACTGCTCCAAATTTGGCATCTAGTGAAAAAAATGCACAATTTTTTCTATGTAAACTGCTAAAAGTTTACATTTTATGCTTCAAAAGTAGTATTATCCTGCTCTAAAAATTGCTTCAAATTGTATTTTGGCTGCTGCGCCCCTGATCTTGTTAAACAGTAGCTTATATTGACGCTCTGGCTGATGAGCAAACAAGTTTGATTGTCGCAAATTCTTTTTGAATTTCTTCTGGTGCCCCCGCAATCAAACATTTATGCATGACAGAGGAATCTTGTACACTACTCCTGTAACACAAGGAATGGAGGAGTTTTAGTGTTTCTGACCACATTCACCTTTTTTTTTGTTTTGCCTTTGGCCCTAAGCTTAACAGTGTGCAAATGCTGCCCAGCTTTTCAAAAGCCGTACACACTACTGTGGCATCATACCTGGATGTGACACTCTTAATTGTGCGCCATGTTGTGAACATGGGGCAGGAGGCTGAAGCTTTTTTTTATTTTCTTTCTCACAGACTTCGCAATCGCTGAAATTTTTTATGAATCTCACCACCTTCTCGCAGGATCTAGTGATTACATAATCTGGAAACCCTGCTGTTTGCAACCTCTGGATCTGAGCATGACCACTGCTTTGTACCGTGCGCACACATGACTTGTGCACAGCCTCCTGTACCGAAGATGAAGCCAATACATCTTTGATCACTTTGTAATAAGCTGATGTGTAAGGCAAAAGACGCTTTAGCTACCTAGGCCTGCACTGCCAACACACATTCTTTTAGCGAAATGTTTCAGCATGAAATCTATCATTAAAACTTCGAGCTTCATTTTTATCCGCTAATAATGAACTTATGACAGTGAAACTTGCAGCATTAGAGGTCTCAGACTACAGTTTGTCAATATAAATCAAGTTATTGTTTCTCTCTATTGTCCCAAGTATATCTACCTGTGGCCGGTATAGACGTGCCCGCTCGCTTCCTTTACAGCTTGCGTACAGGAGGCTATATTTCTACCTATCGCCGCGATCTCGCTCCAAGCCAACCCTCCACCGTCCCTTGCAAAGGAAGGCTAGCGTGCTCAAATATTGTTCATGTTAATTTCTGCTGTTGCACTTCCTGGCGGTACCTATGCAATAAAAACATGGTAGGAAGCATATATGACAACTCTTTCTGTAACTTCAAGAAACGAGTAAATTGATAAATGTTCCATTCTGCACGCATGTACCATCGTGTTTTGCGTTCAGAAGGTTCGGCCAAATGATTTATCACCAACTGGCAGAAGAAATGACAGAAAACGTAATCTCTCGCTCTCTTTTTGAGAAAAATAGATTTGGAAGCGTTTGCTTCGAATTCATATGCCAACATCCACTTCTCTTAAAAATAATAAATTTTTCAAATTTTTTTTCATAGTATCACAATTCCGTCTTATTGAAATAATTATTTCAAAAAGGTGAAAGTCAAAACCTAATAGGGATGGCTACTATTTTTCACAAGTTGGTGCGATGAGCAATCGCAATAGCAGGAGTAGTTACAATAGTCGTAAGAATGTCAATAAATATAATCTTTGTTCGAAATGAAAGCACAAAAGATAAATACATGAAACAGCATGTACTTACACTGTTTCAGAAAGTTGTTATAGGGCAGAAAAAAAAAACACCAAGCCAAACCACATCACGCTGAGTCCTTGCATTGGAAACATACAAAGTCCGAAATCCACAAACCCAGATGCAATCTTCAGTGCAGATGAAAATATGTGAAACATTTTCTAAAAAATTAAGGCACGCCAGAGACGCAGGGGAACAATAAAATTTTGGAAATTTGGAAAATCACAAAACGTTCTCATTAGTACTGATACATTTTCATTGCACCCCAAGAAAACAAAAACATTGTTGACAAAACTCTTTTGTGATACTTTCAGCTGAAGTAGCCACATTTTTCTCAACCAGAAATGCTTTCATGTCGGCTTGTGCACAAAGCCAGACGGTATGTTATTATCTCCGTTAACATATTTATGTAATTATCTAGAAGAATCTGCAGAGTTTTTTAATAAGTAATATGCACCGACCCTAGTGCGGAACTTTTGTCCACACCTTCCGGACAGTCCAGTGGCAGTGAATCTTCAATGTATGGCTCAAGAATCATTTGCGAATTGTCAAGAATTTTCGTTCGAGAAAGTTATTTCACTGATATGTTTATGAAGGACGCCATAGTGAAATGCTTAGGGAATTTTACCCATGTGCAGTTCTTTATCGAGCATGTAAAGAATAAATATAAATACACGAGCTTCAAGCATTTTATGATTCAGCGAGTATAATGTGTTCGAGCCATAAAATAGATTTTTGTACAGCTTCGCGTGCATATGCGTTACCCAATGCATGAGTGCCGAGAAATCCAGGCTGCGCCCACACGCACCTCTACTACACTCACCACTTTCTTCAAGTGGAAAAAGTAATTAGAACGAGAAAGTGGCCAGGGACAGCTGATTTACCATGCAAATCGTATGCGGGCAAAGGCGCTTTGAAGAGTTGGCTCTCGACGCCTTCACGAGGTGTGTGCTGACACTGTATAGAAAGAGCTATACTGTACTCGCGGCGGCTGCTTTGGCCATAAAAGGAGGAAGTTAGTGAGCGCGTCTAGACCGGCCTTGTACACCATTCATTCGTTTATATTGCTCTCTTCACAACTGATCAGGTAATCGTGTATGTAGTACCGAAATACATACTGCCAAACTACCTAATATAACTGTTCTTATTCATCTTGTTGGCATAAATTTGAGGAGTACTGAGACGAATTTTAAGTATTTAGAGATTGTTGCTCTTAACAAGATAATTGGTTTCGAGAAGAGAGTGCTGTGTTGCCTGAAAAAGCATCGCATATATTTTTATTACCACTACCTTTAAAAGACATTTGGTTTTGATATCAAGTGGGTGGCTTCTCCGTGACATGACAAAGCAGTGTGACATTGCGAAAACTCGGCAACTCACTACTTACTAATGACAAATATGT
Source organism: Rhipicephalus microplus (assembly GCF_043290135.1). NCBI lineage: Eukaryota > Metazoa > Arthropoda > Arachnida > Ixodida > Ixodidae > Rhipicephalus > Rhipicephalus microplus. The sequence goes on along the minus strand of NC_134710.1, from coordinate 326,256,357 downwards.
GATACGCTTCTGGTACATATAAGCGATGAGTAGATTGTCCGTATTGACCATAACAGTTATTTGTGTAATTTATGCTGCATGGTAGACTCCATGTGCAAACTCGGAGGAACCTTGTCGACTTGTTGCGATAATGTCCACTTCATTGCTTGCCAATACTCTGCAACAAAAACTTTAAAATGAAAGTAACTATCTCATGCATGCTGACTAATTATTGTTTGGTAAGTGGTAATAGTACTTGCATACTGAGGAAACGAAAAATGTCCTCTTTCGATGTCTCGAAATCGTCTCGGTACACCTTTAAAATACACTAAAGCGGAAAACAATTTTCACGTATTAGTAAAGCAGAATTTCGAAACCCCGGAAATATTACTTGTACCGCGACACGACCCTTGGTAACTGAAAAAACGTGCGAAAAGGAAATGTAGGGGGAGATGCCGTCTTGAGCTTCTCGCACGAAATCGCGCGACATCCTAAAATTTAAACGCGTGCACTGGGTCTTATGAAGTTAATAATTCATAAAAGTTAAGTACACTGTCATCTGTCAGTGTGGTGCACCTAAGATTAGAAGTTTAAAAAATATTCATCAAGCCAATGTTACCAAAATACAATACATTTTCAAATATTGAAGATCACAAAGTTTGAAACTAAACTTCTACCCTAATTTTCACGTCTAATAATGAACTTGTGGCATGAGAGGTATTCGTGTGCAGCGTGTCAGTCTAAACTGAGACATTAGTTCTCTTAAGTGTACCTTTCAGAAATTATTGCCAACTGCTCGTGCAACACGAGAGTCACTGCAAACACTGCTTTGAAGCAATATTTGATTGTAAACGCGTACAAAGATTCATTTCAAATAAAACATCACAGGTTCTATGAATACGTTCACTGACATTTTAGTCGTAACACTTCAATGAACTTGGCCTCGTCATTGATCTGTGTTATACACCACTTGACAGCGGCCATCAGCTCTTTATAGGGTATGGCGTAGCGTTATTCGGATCCGTTTCTTATGCCCAATTCAGAGGATATTGTGATATTTTTGCTGCAGAATGATCCAAAGACATGCCATGGATTTAGCTTAGATGTCGAAGACCTCTATCACACTAAACTGGGGTTACTTTGTGATTGATTTTGCCCGTTTTCTTCCCTTGCTAGAAAATTATCAACGTAAAGACAAATAAATAATGGCACAACGTCTAAAAACTTCCCTCACATGACGGAGTGTTCTGCTAATCCGCATTTTCAATACAAATGGCTTTATTGAGGAATAAAGCTGTCACAACATGGCCCCATCGTGTGGAGCAGCTTTGTGGCAACGTTGTTTTTTGCTGAATATGATTGGCAAAAAAAGGCTAGCACAAAGCTACACCATCAAAAGTTCATTTGAGTTGTCTACAACTGGTTTCTGCTCTAGCAACGTCATAATTGTGTAAAAAATTATTCATACGTGTACCTCCTCAATAAAAACGTTTTACCTCAGAGATACCCTGTTTGTATACTGGCCTATAGACTCTTTTCATATATGCGCCATCTGATGGTGAGCTTTTCGTCAGTTTCGCCTGACAAAGGAGCACGGGATGGCTAGCGTCATCATGAGGGCAGGGAAAGCGAGCGATCAAATGGGTGAGTGATGTGATGTTTGTGTTGGTAGCTAGTCCTCGGTATCATTCACGACAATCGCACTGCTTTCTAGCTTGAACGAGCTCCTAGTACTCTTCGATAGGCTTTCTGACCTGCTTCCGCTGCGCAATCAGCAATATTTCGTACCCTTCAACGGGTTGGACGAGCATTAGCTTGTTATGACGGGCAATGCATGAATCCTGCCTGCAAGAGACTCTCATTGGTGTGCCCTACCAACGCGGTCCGCGTCCTGCAGAAACGCAAGATGTGTCTGTGTGCGCTGCAAGAAATGCGCATCAGCATCATTGGGACACAGAGCCTGCGTAGTCTGCTGCGGTGCTTTCATAATGGCGGCAGACCGTAGTTCTCGTCCGTTCTGCTAGAGGCGCCCTTTTTAAAAAGGGGTCTATAGTGAATTCAATTGAGTGCAGAATCACTTCTTTTGAGTACAAGATTGCGTCTTCGCAGTCCGGCAATCTCGTTTCTTTTTGGGGCGGGGGGTCCTCCCAATAGTGCTGACGATGTGCCTGTCAGGTTTGACTGCTGTCACTCTTAGCGCGTAAAGTGGTCGTTAAACGTTTACTACGCCGAAGTTAACTTTCTCGGAGGTTTTTCCTCCGGAACCCGCACTATGAAATCCGAAACGTTGCTGGTATAGAGAACCAACATTATAGTTTCCACGGCCACCCTCGCGGTAAGATCACGCACTTCTCAGCTGCTCCCGCAGGCGAGAGTGGCAGCTGGTAGAGGCGGTGCGTGCGCGCATTGCCATGACACAACCAAAGGGTGCTGGCGATACTGCTGCGTACTCGACTTGAACAATATATACAACGAGGAGGCCGTATACAAGAAAGGGAGTACGTAGAAAGAGGAAAGGGCATTGCATCCAAGCGGTCAGACAAGCAAAATTTTGCTCTCGATCTTCTGTTTAGTCCTGTCGGGCTTGTTTCTAAACCGGATTGCACGTGTCTGCTATATTTCGTCGATAGTGAAGATAGCCACCAGTGGCAAGCAGGACCAAACAGTTGAGTTTAAACAGTGTTTTGCCGGAAATAAAACGAATATATTATGCGACATACGGCATAAGTAAACTTGGTTTTGTCTGGCCCGCTGAGCACTAAGGTGTGCACTTCCGGACTAACAAAGTTTCCATGCGTCCACCCATTACACCTCCACCCCTAAGCTCCATCTGATGCCACTGCGTGAAGTGAACGATACGATTGGCAGGTAGTCTTTCTTTTGGTTAACAGTGGCGTGTAAAAGAAAGCTGCCTTGTCCACGAGAGTTGTGCGGGGCCACGTTCTTACGTCTCTGAGCTGTTATAAAAGATACTCTCACGGTGAAGACTCCACGCCGAGGTACCTCTGTTTAACTCGATTTGTAAAAACGACAGGGTTCTTGTTACGAACAAAGCGGTGGTCTACTCGAACCTTAGCTTTATGGAGCCAGCCCATGCGGTAAGCATTTTTCTCACTGGCTGCCGTGGCAAGTAGCATTAGAATATATGCGTTGCTAGAGAAGGCTTGCTGTACTATGGGTATCATTGTTAATTGTGACTGCATGGAGCTCTTCAATGTGCTCATATATCTTCTTTCACTGGTGTTCTTTGTATTTCACACACATCTCAATGCAGCCACCGTGGTCGGAGATTGATCCCGCAGTATGAAGCATAGTAGCGCGACACCAAACATGATATGCTGTCCCGGTGGTTTCCTTGATCAACTTCCACGTACATACATACCGCAGACAGGGCGTACATATTGTGCCAGAAAAAAAGTGATGCCGCTGCTACTACTTCCTCTGTTGTTGTTTTCTTTACTACGGAAGTGTGCAGTGTGGTATCATCGCCACACGGGCATATCGGCCGGTACTACCTTAGCACAAAATTTAGCACGCAACCAGAAATGATGGCGAGGGAGTCGCCATCACAACACAGCACTGTCCCTTTGATACTATATGCATAGACGCAGTCAGTTTTGCAGAGCTTCTCTCTGTTTATGAGTGCCATTATTGTGAAATTAGCCTTTGCACAATGTTTCTTAAACGACAATGCAGTATTACTGGCGCCATGGTTTTTAGAGCTGTTCAATCCAAAATGAAGCACGGCAGCGGCACACGTGCGTGCTCTCCCTGTGGCTGGTCGTCTGGGCGCGAGCAGCTGAGTTTTGTCGCGACTCTCAGCCAGGTGCTATTTTTCAGTGAGACATGTATCCAGTCGTGGTCATCTATGAAACCAAGTCTTGCAGGTCCCAAAAAGCGCGTGAAATATCGCAGGTTTATTTAATGCTCGAAGAACAACATAGGAAACCACATAAGCACATCTTTCATAACATTTGGAGATACCATGTTAAAAGCTAAAGAGGAGCCTTGCAATAATCTACAAATGTCGGTGGTGAAATTGGATTTGCATAGATTCTTTCATCGTGCGTTGCATATCTGGTGATCAGTGATCCGCTTGTGTAGTATTAGTTGACGTGTGCGCAAGGTTAATCCACAGATGAAAGTTCGTGCGCTCGTCTGTCTTGTTGTCTTTTTATAAATTTTACAGCCATTGCCCATAGCTGCGGAGTAGTTCACCAGCTTACAAGCCTGTAAGTTATGTTTGGAAATCATGAAAGACCTTGTGTTTATATGTAAATTATTCGAGCAAGTCTCTTTTATTTACCGTTCCTTGAAAGCTATTCCCAAAAATTTTGTTCTGTGTCAGATTTTCTTTGCGCAATGACTGTTTAAGTATTTCATAATTTACTATCATAATGACCATATAAGATTTGATCTCAATAATACAACATAATGTCTGCAGTCATTGCTTTTCATTGTTTTAGTTTGCATATATGTTATACTGCAGTGCTTAAACTTACTTTGTGGTGTTTATTTATATTCACATATGCAGGTGCCTGAAAAAGCTGAGCATTTCATCAAGGCGTGGCTGTTGAACTTACTTACCCTCAATGGAGGTGAGAAAAGACACTTCAAAGATGTGTTCATAGTTTTGCAGCCCGATTGCTGCGGCTCCTTAGAGCAGGGATCTGCGGCAGCCTGTGATAACTATCTTGCTGCCCAATTACTGCTTTCAGGACCCTGGGCAGCCCACCAATATTGCCTCAACTCCTGCTGCAGCCTCTGAATCATCACCCCAGCCCTGCTGCCCTGGCTAGCCCTATGCCCATAGAGCCTTGCTGAGTTCGCGTCCTAGTTTGGGCTGTATTACTGAACAGCAGTAACGTGAAAAACTGAACTGAAAAATAGATGGTTTGACTTGGTATATTAAAAAATAAACTCAAAAAATTGTGTTCTAGTAGTCTAAGATTTTTTGTGTGCAGGATATTTGCTCCAAGCAGCTATTTTGTGTTAATATTTTTTAGCTGATACTTGATGGAACAGCCTAGGTTACCATTTCTCGCAACACTGAGAAGGAATGTGTGGAGAAAAATAAATAGTATCTAGACTTGTGCAGTCTTATGCCCTACATGTGGGGAGGGTAATAGGCAACGCAAGAAAAAAGGCATAAATGGGCGATTTAGTAGAATTGTGCAGTGTTTCGACACAAAGTCATCCAGTGGTCAGTCGCCTTGAAGTATACTACACCGCGAAGCTCATTCGGGGCTGCAATAAGTTGCTAGGCGAAGTTCTGAGGGCGTATTGTAAAGTGTACCCGCTAAGGAATGCCAGAAGTAAAAAACTCATATCAATAACAGTGGAATATTGGCAAGCCAGTGGTAGCCGATATTCGTCCTAAAGCGAATGTCGTCAAAATAATGGTATTTTAATGGCAACAACGTGGCCCCAGAATGGTCCTATGCTAGATGCATGTCGGCAACTACGTCGGTGAAAGGATGGGCCTTCATTAAAATGTGTAGAATGGGCCAGCGGCGGCTGAATATTGAAAAATGCAACGCCAGAAAGTTAAGCCCAGGTTGAATTAAACATTAGTCTGACATCGGAAGAAATTGCTCTTGAGCGAAAATTCGACCTCGGGCCGATATCGGAGCCGACGTTAGCCGACATGGGTTCAAGATTGGGCCAACGCCGGTGTGCCACCTGTGATGAAGCTGAAAGTGAGCTTCGTTCGTGTTGACATTTTTCAGTGAACACCTCTTAATGGTCAAATCTCTCATGCCTAGAACTTCCAACGTAAACTTGTTCCACTCACCTTCGAGAGCCTTTGGAAGTGGCACGTCCCAATTTATTCCTTGCTTCCAAATATCTTGAAACAAGATCGTGGCTCTGATGGTGAATGGAGGCGAAAATCCCAATGGGTCAAAATTTCTGGATGTCGCTTGAAGCACAGTCTGCTTTGTGGATTTTCCGTTCTTGAGAATCTTCAGATGTGGCTCAATGCTCACGCGAAGTGTGTCTTCTTTTTTATGCCAGTATGGGCCAAAAACCTTCGTTGGTGTATCAGAATCAGAAATGCTTTTATTTTCCAACGAAATTGTTGGGGGTCCTTCAGGCGAAAATCTGTACATTACAGCTTGAATGTGCCTGAAGGCCCTCACATGGCAGCAGTAACACTAAAACCAGCACTATGCTGTGCCGTTGCTCCCTCTTTGTCTTGCAGTGTTTTTCGCAGCTGGTCCTCGGTGGTCTACCACTTCTGCTTGTTCATTCTTGCTAATTTAATGATGTCAGTTGTTTGAACATACAAGTGGCCAATCTCTTCGGGTGTTGGAGCGCCGATTACCGAACTATACACAAAGAAGCTTTCCTTGAGCTGAACAGCTGTTTCTCAAAATTTGGAACCAATGTGGTGGAAGTGGCACCGAAGTATTTTCGAATCCGCTTCTTCTGCTGCCCCAGTGAGGTAGGGCCTCGTCAAGAGGTTTGGGTCCTCCTTGTGCCTTACCCTGCGGGCGAACCGTGTATACGTGTTACATTGAAAAAAACGTGGTCAATGAAAAGCGTAGTCGATAAGACAAACGGACTCGACGTTGTCCCGAAAGGCACACGAGTCATCCTAATCTCCTCGAGTCATAGAAGCGGGTAGTTCTCAGTTGGTGTTTCCTCAAACCACAAGAAGCAGAGCACATCTTCGTCTTCTTCCCGGATGGATATCTGCAGGAACGCCTTCTGAACACCCGCTGTAAGTCCAAATGCATGCAAACTAAACCTGATTAGCATCTTTAGAGTTAGGGTTTGGTTCTTTTTCAAGCGTCTCATTTAGACTGTATGACACTGTTCCGTGTGACGACGCGTCGAAAACAACGCGCAGCCATGTAATAGAGGACGTCTCGCTAATCACTTCATGATGGGGCATGTAATAAATATTTTCTAGCGATGTTTGTAGTTACTGGACCTGCTCTTCATGTCCATTCTTCTCATAGTACCTAATAGCTTTGTCACAGTTTTTCAAAGCTTCATCATTTGAGTAAAGTCTTCCAACCAAGGAGTATAGTCGTGAGAGCACAACTTTGCGATTGTATATACCTGGTCTATCTGGTTTCCATGCTAATGACACTTCATAGTGGTCGCCTTGAAATTTTATCATTTCATGAAACTTCGCGAGAATCACTTCTTGCTTGGATGATGGTGTATCCACAATTCCAAGGGCTTCCGTTTCCTAGAATCTTTCTAATGGGAAGGAAAGTGCTGGCTTGTCGTATGTGCCTACTCTCAAAACTGATATATGACTGCTTGTCTTCCGATCAAATTTCTCTGACAACACGAGTGGTCCTTGAAGACTCCATCCAACGTGTGTTGATCACTACCAGAGATCGGTTTTTGGTGTCCCATTTCACCTCACTTGCATTCGGCATAAATTTCCATATCTGGTTGGAACCGATCAGCAGGCTTACTTCAGGTTCACATGTGATCCCAAGGAAGATCACTGCGTTTGCTAGTGGCTTGCCTTCTGCAACGATGCAACAAAACTAGTGGTTGTCTTGGGTCACTTTGATCATATTTTTGCAGATGAATGGCACGACAATCGCTTCTATCTGCACTGAGAAACTCTCGTGCCGGCTTTGAAGTGCAAAGCTCACTATCTTAGCATAATGAGCATACTGTGGTCGAGGGTGTCCTAACGAGCTAACCACAAGATGTATATCTCACATGTGAGATAAATTAAGCTTCTTGCAAACATCTTACCGCAAAAATGTTCTTTGACTGTCAATATACAAGACACCGCAGACGTAATAGATATGAGTAGGAGGCGTCAGCCAGGCACAGAACGTCAGGAAGAAAACCTCCGTGGCGAGTCGATGTTGAGTACTGTTCGTTTGCTACGCGCATGGCGACATTCGGGGTCTTTCTCGGTCTTGCATCAGCTGATCTCTTGATACTGTCAGCGTTGCACATGGTGGAAGCATAGCGACACTTGCAGGCTGTAAACTGGGTCCTGCGACGGCAGTTTCGAATAGGATGTCCCTTCAAAGTACACCTAAGGCGGCGACTATTCCGCCTGAGCATACTGCACTCGTGTGAATTCGGCGTTGAAGAGACAATAAAGTGAAAAAAATTTTACGTCAGAGTGAAAGCTCAATGTAGGACAACATATAAAACGACAACATTATCAACAACAGTGCCCTACTTACTGAGAAATCAAAGTAAATTCACAAGAACACAAGCGCCACGGAAAGACATTTTCAAAATGATCCCGATGACATCATACAGACCACTTACAATTATTCACTAGTTATCGATATAACTGCACTAAATAAAGCACGTTCCGTGCATTGGGGGACGCAATGAAATGCTGCTTGTTCGTTTCTGCTTGATTCATGGAAAAAGACTCGCCGGACGTGACTATGGGGAATGGCGCGAGTGGTTCGAAAATTCAATTTTTGCGTGGTTACACGGGACAGGTGGTGTCACTTAGTGGGGCGCAGTTCAAACATAAGCATCTGAAATCTCGAAATCAATGGCGCAAAATTGATCAATGACCGTTGTTGCTGCTGTGGCTCTCGCTGCTTACAGTCTGCTACTACTAGCGCAGTCAAGCCGGGTAGCGTTGTGCATGGCAACAGCGACGGGAAACGGCCCGGTCGGTCCGCTTCTTGAGGCGAGTAGCTTCAAGTGCGCTAACCAAATACGGAGCACTAAAACGTGATTTTATTTCAAAAAGGGCCCTTCCTTGGCACAAAAGTAACACTACGAGTTTTATGGACCCTCACTCCGACAATCAACGTCGACTTGATAGTTGACTTTAGTGTCCCTTTAAGTACGTTCAATTCCGACTTCGACTCCTTTAGCCGGCTTTGCAAGACACGAAGCGCGGAAAGCTCAAACTGTCCGGACTGAAAGACCTCGCTTACTTCGTTAACGATCTTCGTGGTTTGCTCTCAGCGAGCAGCCCGCTTGTTCTTGATTCATTCCTTGATGGCTTGATGTAGAGGTCTCTCCCAAAACAAGCCGGAAGATGGAAAAGCACTTGCTGGCTTCCCGGGTCGTTTGGCACCAAAACGATATCGGTAAAAGATGCTTCTGCTGGATTTATTGGCGCAGAGCGCTAAGCCATTTCAAACGTAGCAATCGAATCATTCACAAGCAAACCGTCAGCTGTCCTGCAGGTTAACTTCTTCCTTCGTCGTCATCTACCATCCACCGTGTGAACACAATTTTTATCACACCCCTTTACGCTCTTCTCCTAAGCTCCTCTTTCTTTCATCGAGGGATCCCTCCCTGGGAAGTTTACACCTCCATTGCGCATACGCGCCCCCATTTCTTCTCCTCGGCTACACTACCAGCTCTCTCGCCTAGCAATGCAGACGAAGGCATCATCTGGTGTGCACTCACTCGACCTCTCCATCCACTAGTCATCCCTCGCCACGGCATTTACACACCCATTAGTAATCCGCGCCCACTTCCTCTTCTCCTACGCTGCCCCCCCCCCCTTTCGCCTCGCAACGCCGACGAAGGCAGCGTCTGCTACCGAGTTTTTTATTGAAAAAAACTAACTGCTTGCCCTGCACAACCATTCACTGGCCATCCAGTAAGTATAGACACTAGATATTGACCTCCAACGTAGTGTCGGTAGGAATTTTCTCCTGAGCGTCATTAAACAACAACAAAAAAAGTCACAGCGTGCGCGTGAACTAAAAGCAGACTTCAGGTCTCTGTGTTCAGTAGAAGTCTTCTGTTTTTCATTGCCGATTAGGAGCGATTGCTATGTTCTAGTAAGAAACACCGGCTTATCACTGCGTGCTTTGCGCCTGTTTCTCTCCTGTGCAATGCCGCAATGATCACCAGCGTAAACGCCGCCACCAGCGTAAGCATTAGCGCCCATTCCTTCGCATCAATACATAGTTTCCTTTAGCCGGAGTTAGTGTAGTTTTCTCTCGGGTTTTTCTCTTTTTTCTGCCTTCTCTTTTATTTTCTTTCTTCCTTTTCGTTTTCTTTTATTATTTTTCAATTTGTTTCTTACTATCTTTTTTATTTATTTATTTCTCTTTCTTGCTGCTTCTATTCCTGTTCCAACTTTTTTCTCTCTCTTTCTATTCTATTTCAAACCTCCCACTGTTTTTCCTGTTTTTCTAATATGCAGTTTCGCCTGCATTACGTCCCACACGCTAGTCGTTTCTTGCTAATGATAACATGTTATCATTATCAAGGTGCTCAAAGAACAGGACGAAGAAAGCTGCTCGGCACGAGCGCTTGCTCTATATTCTACTTATAAAATGCTATGGCAAGCGCTGATGGCAACATACTATAGAATACTACAGCACACGACAGCCCGGCCACCTAATGGGCTCCACCCTTAAAATGCAGCTGATTTCGCGTCATGGCCTGCTACGTGCAAAATGCAGGTGTGCCAAGGTAACGCGTCTTCTGTTTGTTTATATACCAGTGCAAATGCACGCTTCTCAACGGGAGCCGTCGCTCCGCTTTAGTCAGGAAGTGGTCATGGTGAGACGCTACATGGTGGGTAACGCTTCTTAATTCACACGTGCGTCCGAGCACTTTCCCCCGGAGTTACGATAGACGTGTTTCCCGTTGCAATATCAAACATCCGTCAAATTCGTTCCTTCGTTCTCCAACTTCATTGTTTGAAGCAAAGCCGCCACCACATCACCCCACTCCTGAAGTCAGCTCATGATGTAGCGATACAGTGACACTTCCTTATTGGCAGTCCACATAGCGCCACGTGCAGTGACATGCCTTCTCAAAGCACCGTATCTCCAACAAAGCCAGCGCGGCTACCAACATTGTGAACCCGAGTAATGCAAGGCGCCGTCCCGCGTATCTGCACACAACTGAACATAAAAGTTTTTTATATGATTTCCGTCATGAGGCACTACTGGACGGGTTTTCTCCCCCAGGACTGCAAAGCACACGCAAAACCTAGGGGATGCACGAGAGCAGGAAAAGACTAGCGGAGAGGGTGGTGAACGGCTAGATCGGCACATCTCGCTGGCATTAAAAAATCGAGGCAGCGCTCATCAAGAAGAAAGAGGTAGTCCGCCATTCAATTAGCTTGCATGTGTGCGTGTGGCTCATAAGGACAAGACACAGCAAAGTATCAATAAAAAATAACTTTGTTGCTCAGTACTTCCCGGATGCGCAAGAACAGGCTCGGCAGTAAAAGCTGTTATTTGCGTGATACACACCCTTAAGAAATGTTGCTTGATCCCTCAGTCGTGCGAATCAGGAAAACACGTAAGTGAAACTTGTGCTTACAGTTTAATGTTTACTGTACAATGATTTAAGAAAGCTTGCGCAATGCCTATTACTGTTTGACAGATATAGCACCACTTAACGTGTATACATCCCCGTTGAAGCTTAATCGTGCATTTCTATTCCATGGACTAACACCCATCATTAATAATTGGACAAATCCTTGTGGTCACAGATGTTTGTGGTAGCTGTAGTAGGTAACGGTGGGAGTTAGGTCAGAGAAAGTGATGTGACAGCCAGGAAAGCGTGACTGACTGGACGTCGAACATGCGCTAAAGTCGCCTACTCGCGGCTTGTTGGAGTTATTAAAGACCACTACCCTACCAGAGGGAAACGCAACATGCGTCAATTCTCTTTGGCCGACGGCGATTATTCGTGGGACGAGCGTAAGTGGAGTATGCGAAGTCAAAGCATGGCGAAACCCAGAGCTACTTTTAGTATGTCTGGTCTTCGCAATTTTCTGAAAGCGTAGAAAGAAATTGCACTTCTATTAGTACAGGCTGAATGTGATGAACATTTAGACACGACGGGCAGAAAGAATCAATCACAGATGCCACGGTCATGATGAAATACTGCGCTTTACCGAAATTGCTCTGAAAGGCCAGTGGTAGACATAAAAGGCGATTGTTTTTAAGTAAGCACAGCATGTGGCGTGGTGCAATGAATTGCGTGTCCGATATCTGTTTTCGCGAACCGAGAGGTCATGAGTTCGTCTCCAGCTGACCGAACTTCTTTCTATTTGCTGAACATGCGCACTTTGTCAACGCCCTTTCCGTGACCGAATACGCCACTGAAGTCTTCGTCTACCATGGCATGAGGCACGTTTGTGCGGTTTGACGTCTGTAATCCACCATATGACTATGACATACGCCGTTCTGCAGAGCTCCGGAATCACGTATGTGTTGAAAAAAGGTTTCAGTACTTACTAAGCTTGGTTTACTAGCTACTTCTGACATGATACTACCTTGTTAGTAAGGGCGGTTAGTAATAGACAGGTAAGTAACTCTCGCAAATGAATATAGTAACAGGTACTGGTCTTTTCATTGGTAACTAGTAAGATAGACACAATAATTCATACTAACAAAAAAAGTGTTGTAACCATTGTCGGCACACGAATCACCTGCCTTTTTAACGACCATATCCGCGAGCATCAATATTATCATATAACATGGCGTGTTGATGTAGGCAACATCATAAATGAGAACAGCACACGTACACAAGGACAATAATTCGCGACCCGCGCAGTTCATAAGTAGTTCCAGGAGTATTAAAAGACTTACTATGAGGAATGCAGCTGGTGCCAGTGACTGGCTACGCTTAAGGATAAATAGGTTTAGTTATGCGCATCTATTTATATAGCGTTCAGTTTTATTAGGCACACTTGGTCATGTTGCGTAGGAGTTAAGTGAGGCATAAGACAAACAACATCTAATGTCTATTTTGCATAATGCCGCCTCATCATGGCATATACAAGGCCCAAGATAGGGTACTAGGCTCATTTATATCACCTCAACGAACTTGAATGAATCCCTGTGCTAGGTGACAGACAGACAGACAGACAGACAGACAGACAGACAGACAGACAGACAGACAGACAGACAGGCAGGCAGGCAGGCAGGCAGGCAGGCAGGCAGGCAGGCAGGCAGGCTGGCAGGCAGACAGAGAACTTTATTGAGGTCCTGAGGAACATCACCTCGATAATTGAACTCAACGACAACATTGATGCGCTGGCGAACACGCTTGCCAAGTTTATGGAAGCCTTCAAGACTTACACTGACAAAGCTGACCAGAGGTTCATGAGCCTCGAGGAGAAGGTAGCCAACCGATCTGTGGCGGCTGCTTCTCAGAACCTAAGCGCGGACAAACCAGTGGTTACGGCAAGCGTGCCGAACATCACTTCTAGAGCTAAAGTCCGACCAGTCAAAGCACGCAATCTCGCGGAGGCAACGAGCCGCGACGCACACACGCTACCAAGCGAAAATGGCCACTTACCGTAACAATATTAAGATCTGGCAGTGGAACTCTAGCTCACTTCCGAAACGCAAAGCACCATTACCAAAACTGTTGCTAGCCTATCAGAAAAAATTCACAACTTTGCCGCAAAGGCGAAGCAGTGAACGCAAAAGCAACAAATTGGAAGGTCATGCGCAGAATGGCAAGAAGGTCAAAACGTGCTCCACGTTTCGCATGGCAAAGGACGCACGAAACGTACTCACAGGTACAAATGAACGCTAATAAGTGCCTCAGTTGTTACTTCGCTGTATCTAAATAGCGTGCCCTTTTCGCAAACGGAGGCTGTGGAACGATTGCAGTGACCTTTCTGCGCCCGGTAACTACGACAGAATTGTTCCGGCGAAACTTAAAGGCTAGCCAAGACATACGATTCTTCCCACTGCAAGATAAGCGCACGCGATCGAGCGTACACCCCCTTAATCTCTACGCGGGCTAAAGTACGAGTGAGAGATGAGAGCCGCCCCGCGCTAACTGCGCAATCTTGCTGATAATGCTGAAAACGTGATAACCCCCCCCCCCCCAAGATGCCCGCCAACAGTGGTAAGTGGTAGATAGCAATAGCTTGCCGTTTGAACGTTGAAGGAAGTACCTGTCGGTGGCTGAGTGGTTAACGCGTATCGCATTCACTACGCGGAGGTCCCACGTTCGATTCCGCGACCGAAATCTTTTTCTGGCAGTTTTTCTTTCTCGCGTTTTCACATATATGGATACGTACACATATACAGTGCGTCACATCGTCGCCGACGTCCACGTCGACGCCAACGCCGGCGGCAAAATCTAGCCGAGAGTGTCCATATATTTGCTATTGCAATAAAAGCCGCAAATAATATGCGACAGGAATGTGGAGAAAGCAAAACAGCTGAATGCATTTGCATACAGGTGTACAGGGTAGCCAATCCGACCCTGCACCCCGAGCAGAACAAGACGCGATGAGTGGCTACCTTTATCCGGAAGGACATATTGTTCGCCGAAAGGGACGTCGCCGCATACAAAAAAGGCCTGTAAACAGTCCCGGTGGAAATTATACCTCACAGCGCTGTTAAAAAAGCATCTTTGTGCTCAGCGTTTACAAAGCTCCGTTACATAGGAGCCCTATTGCAAAAAATAGCGACAATAATTACAAACGTCCAGTTCCATGCCTGATTTTGAGTCCATTATCGCGCTGCTATCAGTGCTGGAAGACGCTGGCTGTTCTGCGCAAAATGGCTTTGCAGGGTTAAAGCGGATGGTGCCCATTCACCTTAATAAATAAATATAAAAAGAAAGGAATTGATATTGCGCACGTTAACATATATAAAATACCCAACGTTACGATTTGAGCTAGACACTTTCAAGTTCCGATCCGGGTACGCTACCAACTACGCCACGCCAGAACATGGCGAGGCGTAGTGGGTAGTGTACTCGTAGCGGGGTGTAAAATGACTGATTGTCCTAAGAACACGCCGTTACACTTCATGTTTACAGGTAAAACAGTCAAGATTAACGCAATATTTCTTTCTAAATAACAATTGCGTCTTGATTCGACAGTCACGGACGGCTTCTGGGCACCGAATGGCATGCGGATATTGGTGAGAGCTCAAAGTTGTTTGAAGAATTCACATCTTATCTCTAAAAAATCACGAATTGACTGAACGAGCAGCCAGAGATTGCCGGCTATTATTGCCAAAATTTTGTTCTTTGATAGACGCTTCTCGCACTTGCTACTGGCAAACATGTACAGATGATTTATAATGATTAGTTTGGTACATATGCGCGCACCCAAATTAGTATTGAGTACTTTTTTCGCGCAAGCGACGGTAAAGCAGTATACAGCAGGCGTGGCAGGGTCCAGTTTTGCAGTTATATTGATACCTGAAACTAAGCAACCACCAAAGAAAATACTAATGCGATCCGCTGAAAAAGTATGCCAGTGTATTGGTTCACTAAGGCGTACCGAATTACCGATAGAAAATTGCGTCTTTTTGCATATCAGTCATAGAAGTACCGGCTAAGTGCGGCCGGCATCTTCCGGTGACAGCCTGCGTAGCAGAAAGCGCAACGCATCGATAGCCAGTGCAGCTTGTGTCGACATCGACACAAGGCAAAATAGTTGATTTATGCTCATGGATGTGTAAACTATACTTTAAAGTTATTCTCAGACTTCAAAATTGCGTGTACACAATTCAAGAAGCGCCGGTAACATAAACATCGACACGACCAGCAAGATAAGCTTAATAATCGCTGGGCCGGGCCCTGGGTAAGACCGCTCTCAAAGCGGTGAGTTGGGATGATTGAAGTTTCTGCATTTGAGCTTTGGAACATTTCTAACTGCGGCCTGAAGTACCTAGAAGAATATGCAAGGCCAGACATTAATTTATGGTGTGGCGAAATCGAGTGACAGCTGTTTTTCTCGCCTCCGCTGGGAAGCTTTGCGAAGCGATCGAGAGAGCTCATTTACGTTTCGTCAACTGGGGGATATAAATGATTTCCTGTTTCTGCTAGGAGTGGCGTCAAGCTCCGGGCTTATAATCACTGTAACATGGAATTGTTAGAGTAATATGCACGGCTGATGCGGATATGACCGGCATACGCGGTGGCATGCGAAAAACGCGCATTAATTGCTGTGATACGTACGTGAACCAGGACAATAACGTTTGCTCGGGATCTGTTAGGGTAGCATTTATCCGTGCCGCCGAATCAAACATTTTATATTCAACGACACCAAAACATACCATAGCACACGCTACACAAATATCCACGCCGCGATGGTAGAAACAGTATTCACCGGCGCTTGCCAGTGAAAATTCCAGTGCTTCCAGCGCTTCCCAGTGTGCACCAGCATCTCAGCGGTTAAGCCACCGCTTCTACCAAAGCGACAAAGCTATTTCCTTGTGCGCCCAGCAAAGTACCAGTAAATACGAGCATGTACCAGTGTCTCCAGCTTGTACCAGTGCCAAATAACGTACTGGCATCACGCTGGGGATGATGGATCTTGCTATAGGGAAAACAGACTTCAACAGACTGCTTACCTCCGCGATGAAAATGGCGGGTGACAGTGCGCTCATAGTAGCGAGCGTTTTGAACGGTATGAGTACGGAGTGTGGATAATTAAAAAGTGAAAGCACAGGTACCAATTTACCATAGAATGCAAATGCGCTGGACCTACAGCTTAAAAACAACCTTGCCCTCCCTTCAATAAGAGGTAATTTGGTACAAAGGGACACTATTCCCAACTTAACGTTCACTAAGAACGTCAGAGCTACCTTGGATAACCTCGCCGAGGACATAGGTAGTGACCACTGCATCCAGGAAATTACCATTGAGAACGAGGTCTAAGCACCAATAAAATTGCAAATCACAGAGTGGGACCAGTTCCGTAAAATAAAGGAGCAGAAGAGAAATAGAAAAATATCGCAAAAACCGACCTAAATGGCTTAAAAATGACGGAAAATGAGGCCAACAAAGAAGCCGAGAATAATAATTCTTCCAGGTCATGAACTCTCATATGGCTGCAGAAAAAGCATGACCTAAAAAAAGCGTGGTGTAAAAACAAGCTCCATGGCCGCTTACGCACAAAAATCACTTGCCTTGGCCGAGAGATCAAATCTCACGCAAAAACGCTCTGCGGGCAGAAGTGGAACAACACGTGTGATGAAAGAGATAGCAAAATGCGTAGAGAAGCAAATGGGGCTGCTCAAACACCTTGTGACCGACAGCGCTAACACCACCAGAGGCGGCACCCAGCTGCAAATCAAACGATTGGTGCACAAACATGCCCAAAAAAGTGGTAAATCCCAAGCTCTCCTCAAAACGTCTGGCGAAAAATATCTCTCACTGAAAAGCAGAGCAGTAGCCTGGGAAAACTAAAATCTCTCATATGGAGGTCGAACGCAAGAAAATCAACACGAACTATTTAGTGAAGCTGAAATACGGCCCGCTCTGGAGATACTCAACAGCAGACAAGTACCAGGGCTAGATGGCATCGACAATAAATTTCTACAAAATTTAGACGAAAAGGGAATCGTAATCATTAATAAGAAGAGAAATGAGGCATGGAAAACGTGTACCGTGCCACAATAATGGCGTAGTGCCAAGGTTTCGCTCATACCGAAACCTGGTTCGCCGCTTAGCATCGATGACGTAAGGCCCATATCAATGACATCATGCGTTGGAAGAGTTGTTCAGCATGCAAACCGTATCACGGACTACATTGAAAACAATGGGCTCGTTCGACACAACTTTATTTGATTCCGCAGGGCACTGTCCACAAAGGACGCCATGTTGATGTTAAGAGAGCACATAAGTTACGGACTCCTCCAAACGCCCAAAGCCAAATTAGCCCCATGGACCTTTCCAAGGCTTTTGACACCGTGAAACATTAACACATACTGAGAGAAGTGTCCCAGATTAACTTAGGCAAAAGCTTCTACAACTACATTAAAGCCTCTCTGGAGAATATTACCGCCACCATACGCATATGAGAGCAATGCGGTGAACCCGAATGACTCGGAAATATCGGCACCCCTCAAGGGTCAGTGCTCTCGCCACTGATCTTTAATGTGGCGATGCACAGGTTGTCAGAGAAGCTCACTCAAATCACCAATCGTGCACCACGCCCTATATGCGAATGATAATACCATAAGGGTCCCATGTGGCCACTTATACGTCACCAAGGAATGAATCATTCAACAAGCACTGACTACAACAGAAGAATTTCTTAAGCGAACTGGACTTGCTCTCCCCTACAAAATCTACTCTAATGCTCTTCCACCCTTCACAAAATTTGGACAAAGAGGAGCAGCAAGTATTGCTCAAAGCTGAGAACAACCAAACGATACCGCAAGTATATACGATTAAGGTACTAGGACTAACGTTAAGCGCCGAGGAGGGCAACAACACGGAGCCACTCAAGTGCCGTGAAAAAAGCATGAACAGTTTCGCAAGGGGCATTGCTAGAATCGCCAACAACGGAGCAGGCCTCCTAGAAGACAACATCATGAAGGCGTTGATTGATATCTGGGGTTTAACGTTCCAAATACCACGACATGATTACAGACGTCGTCGTCGAGTGCTCCGGAAAGTTCGATCAACTGGGGTTCTTTAACGTGAACCGAAATCTGAGCATACGGGCCTACAGCATTTCCGGCTCCGTCGGAAATGCAGCCGGCGCAGCCGGGATTCAATCCCGTGACCTGCGGGCCAGCAGCCATGTATCTTAGCCATAGAGCACCACGGAAGGGCAATCAAAAATGCGTATTACACATTTCTCGTAAGTCACGTAGCATACGCTTTACAGTTTCTGAAACTTACGAAGGTTGAAATCAAAAAGGTCGACCCCATGCTCCGCAAAAGAGCAAAAACGGCACTCGGCTTGCCAAATAGCACGAGCGACGAGAAACTCGAGCAACTCGGTCTGCACAACACGACCGAAGAAATTTTTGATGCTTAGAGAGAGGCACAGATCTTACGCCTGTCGTTGACGCAGACAGGTCAACTCACCTTCCTAGACGCGGACACTTGCCGAATTTTTCAGCCAGAGAAAAGAACCAAACATATATCAATGACGTGAGAAAGCACATTATGGCTCAGCCAATGCCCTGCAATGTTCACCCAACGTTCAACAAAGGCCAAAGGAAGAACAGAGCGAGGGCGCTCATAAACAAGGCAAAAACACAACACGCACACACCATTCGTAGATGCCGCCCGCTGCTATGGTAGGGAGGCGTTTGTCATAGCGGTCAATTATATGGACTGAAATCTCATAAACGCGGAAACCGTCCAAAGAAGCCATGTCCACTAAGCAGAGGAAATGGCTATCACGCTAGCCTTGCAGAGCTGCGAAGCGAATTTCGCAATATACACAGACTCCAAGACGGTGGCACAAACGTTCGGGCTGGCCTAGTATAGACAGAAGCACTGTAAAACTCACCGTAAATGCGACAAGAGAGAGAAAACGAGAGCAAAGAAACCCTTATTGAAGAAGAGACAGCGTAAATCCATGTATACTGGTTCCCAGCCCACATGGGACAGATACCAGGACTCGACCACTGCAATCCCGTCAAAGAGGTCAATCGCCAGACACGCGAAACGCTGGCACGTTGATACGGGTAGGCCGAACATCACCGCCACGTCGTGGGCCCTCCGGACAGCCCAGAGTTGATGTATGATGCAGAAAGTTTGTAATAACTGCTATGGTTCATTTAACAAGGTAGTTTACCAGGTGCATGGCTAAAAGTTAGTTGCGGCAGGCAAGACCAGTAACCGTTGCAACTCCTATGTGTCTGCTAACGTAGGCAGCAAAAAAATCACCAAGGAATCACTAACGGTGAAACAAAGGCAGTAAAAACCGCTGCTACTATTTTTTCGTGGTTTCAAGGTTATTCCAAAGTTTTTTTTTCTTCCAGAACGTATTTCACGCACCGTAAGAACAGACACGTGATGGTAGTGAGAACTGCTCTCGGAAAAGTGTCAGCTTCTCAACTTTATTTTTGACAGCACATTCCGATTATTAGTTGAATAGAGTTAGAGGCTGTTCTCCGCGTGCTTGGTTGTTCATTTTCCCAGTTCTCACTATATAAGTAATTGTGGCTGCATCTAATTTCCATACTCTAAGGCAAAATGGTGTTAAAAGGGTGCATGGTTCGTCCTTTTGGGGACTAATGGGGCTGCCACAACCATTCTTCTCTTTAAGGACTAACGGCACCGGGTCTAACGTTAGTCCCCATAGATGAGCTCAAGGCACTACCATTTAGTCCTCACATTTACACCTTAGTGAGTAACAGTTACTCTAACAATTCACCCCGAAGGACTAACATTTAGTCCTCTCAATTACACCTTTGTGAGTAACCGTTATTCTCACAATTCTCCCCAAAGGACTGACATTTACTCCTCACATTTGCACCTTATAGGGCAACCGACAATTCCCACATTCACACCTTACCGGGCAACCGTTAGTCCTTACAGTTGCACCTCGCCGGACGAACGGTTGATCCACTCAAATACTCTGATCAGATGAATTTTTTATCCCCAATTCAAACATTTTTTAATTTTATTTTCTGCCAGGCCTAATACTTTTCTCGCCTGTTTTTCTGCGCAGTGAGCAATAAATAGCGCAGAAAATAACATGAAAAAGTGGTTAGCCACCTATGTGTAAATGCTTTCGCAGTCACGGCAACAACGAAAGACAAAAGTGAGACATCGGAATCTTTTATTTTCCTACATACACATTAACTTTCTCCATTCTTTTAAGCGAATTCACGGTGGAGCGTACAAGTCCAGTCTCATTGTCACATCTTGTTCATTCCTTGTGGAGCTCCTCTGACGGAAGCGATAGATGGCAGCCATTGCAGAAGCCAGCGCACGCAGCCTAGCCTTCTGTCTGTTGTGTTCCCAGGGCTGTACGTACAATGAGATTGTAAAAATAGATAGACACACGTGACAGAAGATGAAGATGCACGCATATGACAAGTACGTGCAAGTTAATATAAAACATGCGTGTAAAATATCACACACAAATAACTTTACCTTCACATCTCGTACAATCCTTCTGAAGCTGCTCTGACGAAATAGATACATGACAGGTATCGCAGACGCCAGCGCACACAGCCTTCACCACGGTGTGTGCGCACGGCTACACAATAAGGGTGTAAAATAGTGAGTCACACGTGACAGAGGATGAATACGAAAGCATATGAGAATACGTGCAAGGTGAAATGATACTTGGGTAAGATATCAAATGCTAAAAGTTTCACCATGATGTCACACATCGTCAAAAACTCATTTCGATACCCGTAGTGCAACAGCTTAGGAGTGGCGGCCGCAGCCACAACTTCGCGAACCACCGCGCCGCCTACAAGTCGGCGCATTCTGAGCGAGCGACGTCGTTCAGCTCGAGCAAGCAACGCGAGATCAAACACGGCACTGGACCGGCAGTGTCTGCCGCCAGCGAACTTCGAACACGAGAGCGAGCGTACGCTTGGCTGCCGCCACGAACAGCGCCGAGCTGGTTTGGAGCTAGCGCTGAAGAAATCGACGGTAATGCGGTCCTTTTCCACAAACTCGAGCGAGTGCAGCGTGAAAACGCGAGTCCACCGCCGTGGCCAATAGACGGTGCCGAGCTGCTTGTGACCGACTGAAGGGGAAGCCAACTGTAATGGCGACCAATTTTCACTGAGTTCCGACGCTAGCGAAAGCCCCACCAGCCCGTGTTGGTGCACTTACAGCGTGTGACATATTACAACCAAGCTTGTTACGAGAACCCGCAACGTGTTTTCGATGACTCCTAACACGGTGACGAGGTCTTAGCCCAATATCATCAGCCCTGAGCTCACCGCAGCGGCGAAGACAGGCCAGCCCTCGTTGAGCGAGCGTATGGGAGGCCAAAGGCAATGGCGGCCGATTTCCAGGCGGTCGCAAAGCACAGGCGAACTGCAGACGGCCAAGCTGACCTTCACGGTGAATTTTGCGCGTGCGATATACTACATGACCGAGCCCGTTGCCGCCAAGCGCAATCCGTATCGCACACGCGACAAGTAGAGTAAAATAAAGAATGATCACCTACTTGCGAAAGAATCCAGCGCTGATTTCTGCCCTGAGTCGGACTGAAGTATATATCCGATAGGCCTGTTGTCTTCTCGGCCGCCATGTTGGCCTTATCAACTGTTTCTTTCGTGTGTTTGTCGTGACTATCTTGAAGAAGAGATATACAGCGTGGCGTGGTGACGTGTCGAGACCTGCTCCAGACTTCATGGGTGCAGTGAAACGTAAAAACAGCAGCGCACGCTCATCCAAGCGTACACAAAAGCACCACGTCGTAATCCTAGATCGTCGAATCCAGGCGTCCTCGGTCGAGCACTCCGAGCGCGACGCAACGCGAACCGTCGTCAGCGAAATATGGTGAAAGACTGAGCCAGGAGAGGAGGAGGATGACTGGTGTTCTTGGCAACACTTGTGGCACTGCCTGCAATTCCCGGGTGGTTCATCCTTTTGGCGCGTGTTTGGAGACTGAGTGGTTTGCACGCGGCACGCTTCCCTCGTGATTGCTCCTCAATGGTCTATTCGTTCATCGCGCGCGCCTATTATGCTCCGTTACTCCTTTTTCGTGTAATGTTGCCTTCGAGTGTACTTTCTGTTTACCACTTTTGACGCTGTTTTTTAATGAAAACGAATCGAGAGTGTTAGTGCTGGGGCCCTGAAACTGTTGGCACCGCAAGCTCTTCAGTTCTTTAGCAGTCCTGCAATAGAGCAACGCAAGAAGAGTACGAAAATTCAAGAACGTGGCGTCCCGACCACCTAAAGACTCCAGCGTCATAAAACACTCCACACTGTTGCTGAAACATTTGGCATGTCGATTTGTATTTCACAAGCACCTGTTCTTGTCGTTATGGTGTGCCTTTATAATAATGTCATCATTACTTTGCTATTACTAAACTTCCTGTTTACTTCGTGGATGCCTTATACAAAAAAGTATTCTTCCTGAGGCTCCTTTTAGCAGCGCGTACTTCAGTACTTCTGCATCATGCATTCAATGCAATAAAAAACTATAGCATATTCACAAATTTATTGACGATGAGTGGGTGAAGCGCAGAGATCAGTTACCCTCTTCGAACCAAATAGATAAAACACTTTAAACGTTTCAACACGCTTGCTCTATATACGTGGTTTAAAGCAGATACGTTACCAAGTTTTGGTGGTTAGAGGTAGCCGTACATAGTGCGTTTGGCGTTAATCAGCTGCTTCCATCGTTTTAGACTCCTTTTAACCTGCTTTAGGGCGTCGACATGCCGCTGCGGCTTTGCGAGTCCTGCAGCCTCCGGGACCGCTTTTCTGCGCTGCTGTGCCGCTGCTGTGCCGCTGAAGCTTCGCGAGCCCTCAAATAAAGGTCAGCTTGCCCGCACGGCCGCAACGCTGGATCCTTCGCGAGCCCACTACTCTGGCTACGCTTGTTTGCGTTGTCGTGCTGCAGCCGGTCTGCGAGCTCTCATCTACCTACGAAAGCAGTTTTGCCACCTTCTCTTTGTTTTCTTCGCTGTCCAAGAGAAAGATCGCACTCTGGTAGCGAGCGACACAACAGCGCCCCTACTGGTCTCCACTCAAACCAACAGAGTGCGGTTATGGCCTCCGAGATGGCGGGCGTGCGGTGTGTTTATTTCTGGCCGTCCAAATCGGCGCGCTCTCAGAAAAACTTAAAAAGAGTACCACCTTGCGCGCCCGACTACCATATTAGGAGGCAATGAATGAGGGTACCGGCGGTGGTGGAGAGCATGACATACCGCAGGACACACGGGATACCAGCATGCGCATGGATTTTTTTTGCCTACGAGCCAGAATCACCACCCGGAACTTCTGGCTGAAGTGAAGGATTTTTTTTATGTTACTGCGTTTATTTTGGTCCAGTTTGCGAAGAAAAGCATGGCACCTGATGCATTTTCCTGATAGGTAAATTTACGAAGGTATCAATTTGACTGTAGCAGTATTATTTTTTTCACTACTGAGCGTTTTGTCTCGGAGCTAAATACGTCGATTTCAAAAGTATAGAAGCATTCTAGCATTTCTCTTTTTTCGAGACTTGTATGGGTGAAAAGGATTCTTTTCGTCGTGAAATCGTACTGCTCTCCTATCCTCACTTGTAATTTTACTACTATATCACATGGTGGTATTTATTTCTGAGGTGGACAATCGAAGTGCGTTTACGCTTTAGATAACTGAGTGCTCTGGTCATGTCATTGAAATAAGGTACGTGAGAAATCATTTCGCCGGAATAACGACTTTGATTAGCTGACCTGCATTCATTCTCCACGTATTTAACAGTGCAAGTGCCTGTATCATCACCATCTTCATTTTCGTCATCTGAATTTTGAGTGCTTTGGCAGCACAACGAAAATGTCAGTGTCATGTTCATTTACTGTACCCTCGACGGCATCAAAGGGTCGCACATGTAGCATAACGGCGTCTTTTAATGAAAACTAAGCATTCCTTGAGGTAGGCTACTAAATAAATAAAAAGTGCAAATTACCACTGCCATGTAATACGAGAGTGTCTTACAGAATGTGAAGGGTCAATTTCTTTGAGAAGAAACACCGAAACGCGTGCCCTGCGCGCTCCGGTGGCTGCTAGCAGCGCATCCAAGTGGAAGCGAGAGCAACCACAGTAGACTGCCTCGATGCGGGCGCTCCCATTCAGAGTGCGGACATTTTTTGAAAGGGTCGACACCGCCTCGCCGCGTGCGTCCGCCATGTTTTGGTCCCCGCCACGCTAGTTTAAACGTGTACTCGGCGCCTGCTGCTTTGCCGGCCATCTCATTCGTCGCAAGTTCCGCAACATGACTGCATGCTGCGTGCCACACAGGGCCGAATTATTTTAAAAATGAATGAAAGGTTTTTACTATCTCAAGCGATTGAAAAATATTGTTTATTGAGAGTGAGATTAAAGATTGACAAGTGGCAGCCGACAAGTGCTTCTTGTGCATGCAGAGTGAATTTCGAAAGCTTTGTTCCTGTTTCCTATCACCTTTGAATTGCTACGTCGGGTACTTGGGGGGACAATTTTCGAAACGGCGTGTGCATTACTAGTAGCACAGTCACAGATTAAACTTTACAAGTTATGAGCATGGTTTAGACTGTGTTTGTGCGCGTACTTGTTGCACCTTGACACAATCGAGTGTTCAGATAGCTGGTAACTCTAATTGTTTTTTGGGATTTGAATTATTCTCATAAATTTGGTGTTCTTTTTGGGGTGTGCTTGGAAATAGTACCTTCACTGTTGTGGACACCTCTTTTTGTTTTGTTTCATCCACAAGGGTGTGACTATGAAATTTTCGTGTCTGTAATAAAATGCAACAATTCTCTCTGGGCTATGTTTTCTTGCTGAGCAAAAACTGAAACTAGAAAATTCGGTATTCATGCTCACATTGCTCTTGATATTACGTTTAGCCTGCGTGTATCAGCCCGCGATAATTCGCATACCGCTTAACTGCTACGTGACGTATACATCTGCTCACTGATATATATATATACACTGACTCAACAATATGCACTAATATACACTGATTACTTTCGCATGATCTGCGTAGAGATACATACAAATTTGTTCAGACATGTGTAGTGTTTGCATATTGTTGTAGTACAAATCAGCGACATTTTTTCTTGGATGCTTTTTTTCAGCTGTATCAAACCTAATTTGCATATGCATAGTTATATCTAAGCTGACCTAAAACGGGTTTGAATGACATTGGACGATGTGCACCTGTAAGCTGATAGTGGAGGTAGCAAGTATAAAACCGGAACCTGCCTGAGCGAGCTTGCAATTAGGAATGGGAAGGAATTGTCATGCTTCAACTATATCATTTTAGTTGATAAAAGTTTCATATATAATCTAACCGTTCAATAAGCGGGCACTGTCTTCACATTTTAAGAGCAAAGCTTTTATGGTCTAAGGCAGTCCCGCATCTTTTCGGTATAGCCAACACAACATATAGACAGACGGACATGTGGACGGACGAAAGCACGCATGTATGGATGGACGCATGGACGGATGTATACACGGACAGACGAACACACGGACGGATGGACGTAAGGCCGGATGAACGGATGCTTCACCCCAATTATCATCTCTCGGTAGATATGCTGTGATATTTTGTGATGTTTTACTAATTTATTAGCTTCACTGGCTGCGTTGTCCACTCATATTAGGACAAACGGGACCTTTATAGTGCACGTCTAAATACTGTGTGCCAAACTTTGAGAATTCAAGCTGTAGTAACGTCAGACGTACATAAATGTGTAAGTTCTGTGCAGTAATGGCAGGTGCATTATTGCACCGCTTTTATTTTCGACAGTCTAGAGAAACACATCTTTTACTGCTTTCTATTACACAGTGTTCCGCAATAAAAACAACTCGTCGTGCCTCGAAAAAAAAAACGCCAACATATCCACCCGCAAAGTATAAAAGTGAATAATGATGTCGGCAGCCCAACCCTAAGCGCAAGCCTGAAGCCGAGTCACCGCACTGCCAGTCAGGATCTATGCGTTCTGCCACGCATTCAGATGCGAAACGTTCGTTTGCTTGTTGAGATTCGTGCCTACGAACTCGTAACTAGTCACATTCGTTAACAACTTTGCGTTTGTGTCAGGCCATTTCCGCACAACCTTCCTTTACTAGAGAGCAAAAGGCTTCGAAGCCCTACGCTTGCAGTGCGTGCGTGCAGGAGTGGGCTAAATAATGCCGACTGCTGTAGCAGACGACGCAATTGTCTCTACTCTGAATGGAGCAGAGGCGAACGAGCGCATCGAGGCACTCTAATCCAGAGCCTCTTTTTGCGGCATCTCGCGGCAAGCAAAGCTACCATTCGTTGCGGATATGGAACCAGCGGCAAAATACCCCCCCCCCTTTCAACACGATTACCGGCCTCTTGCGCTGTTCACCTTGATAGGAAGGAGAGGGTGGTATCTTGCCGCTGGTTCCATATCAGCAAATAATAGTTGCTTTGCTCATTGCGAGAGACACGAAAATAGGCTGTGGATGCGCTTGCTTCCACTTGAACGCGCTTCCAGCAGCCACTGGAGCACGCAGGCCACGTATTCTCGAGTTCCCTTTAAAAAAATTTACACTACATGAAACTCTCACGCGTGTTGCGTACTTCTTCAGCAAGCAAAACATATAGATGTTATTTCTTACATTGCCCAACGTATTCACTGAACAGCGTAAAGTTCACAGTGCGAATGGGTACCCGAATAGACCAAAACATACCTGTAACTAGCCCGGGGTCGTCTCTGAACCGGCGAAGTTCAGCCTGCACATAGTCCACACGAATGGCAAGCTCCTGCACACTCCTCCCTGTATCCTGCTTCTGCGGTTCGACAAAAGTTTCTTGAAGTGGCGTTACAATAAAAATCAGTGCGAGATCTGTGAAAGGAAAGAAAACGCGACCATCTTAATTGATTTTAACCCGTGAGCGTAGAATGCAGCACTGCTGACTTCGCTTGTTATTCGGGCTGTCATTTTTTTTTCTTCGCCAGTCCCTTCTTTATTATGCAGCCTGCAAACTTAGAAGTAAAGTCAGTTTCTAGCACATGCGGACCTCTTGCAGAGGTATCGCAATTTGAAGTGCTCTAATCTGGGCGGCGCAAATCTGCAGAACAAAAGCCCCTTAGAGAATATATACGCCCAAGAACTGACTTTGCATCTCGCACACCTTGGTCCAACAAACGAGTGCGAAGTTATACAAAAAGGCAAAACAAACTTTGCCAACAGAGCGGCAGCCTTTTCGACCATACGAGGGAGTTCCGCGGTGTGAAGAAAAGAGCGCGACACTCCCACCTCACGAAACACGCTCTCTTTATGCGATTAGGACGGCCGAAAAGAAACCCGCCACGCGCACACCATCTGGAGTGGTTCTAAGAGGCAAAAGAAGAAAAAAGTGAGCCCCGTAACTGTCTGCATCAGGGTGCGGCACCTCAACAGTAGCTCACAAGGGATGGGGTTGAGGAGGGATTAAAATGATAGAATTAAAGGTATATATAGAGAGAGTTGCGCTGAGCCAGCGAGCGAGGACATATCGAAGAATAGGGGAAATGGGAAAGATGGAAACTCGGTCACAGGAGTCCGAGGACGGGGCACCACTTGCGAGAGCTCTTGTCGGCGTACGGAGATGGCGTAGGACAAGTCCAGTTGGTCAGAGCTACGCTGTCGTCGGCTGTCGGCGTCAGGAGATGACGTAGAGCCAGCCCAGTCAGCCAGAGCTACGCTGACGCCGGAGATCGCGAGGGCACAACCGGTCGGCACATCTCGAAGGCCATGGTGCGGTGGGAGCGATCAGCTGTCTTCGCTGTCGAAGAGAGAGATCGCGCGCTGGGAGGCAGCACGTGCTGCAGCGCTTGTCACGCCGATGAGAGTACTAAGCTAGACCCTAAGAATCATGGATGGAAGTCATGTGGTGTTTTGCAAAAGCACGTTCAAGAGTTGTGATGTCCGATGCAATGGGCTGTTGCAGTACTGCATAGGTCGGTTCAGTCATCAAATCAGACAGTTTGTTGTTGAGCCAAGCTGATTCTCACCGGATCCCAGCTCGACTATAATAATAATAATAATAATAATAATAATAATAATAATAATAATAATAATAATAATAATAATAATAATAATAATAATATTACAACCCTATTTCCTCACAACAAAACGGGGAAAGTAAATACGAATCTTCCACTCTATCCCACATTACTTAACGAAAAAATGCTGCGGTGGTTGGTCGTTCAGATCAAATTAATGCGTGACAGATGTGTAGCGGGTACCCCGCGTATCCTCAGAAAGACAAATAGTGGCGTAGTGGGTGCTGTAATTCATAAACGTTTAGATCTATGGCGTAGTCGATGCCTTGCAGAAAGCTAAAAATTTGGAGTTGGCATTGTCCCAACACGAAGCTAGGGTCAGAATTCGCATTAGGAAATTTTGTAATAGTCGGTATTTTTTTTAGTTTACGTTTTCTGCTGTTACTGAAGTTGTCGTTTGTTTGTTCGTTCGTTTCAAAGCTATCAGCACTGACAAAGCAAAACACTTAGTTAGGACTAACGCACAAATATCGCGTGTGAGTAGATTACGACATTGTCCACACCGTGAAAAAATCTTCCTGCTGCGCAGCCGAATCATTATTTTGGCTTTGCAGCTCATTCGACAATCTGTACGCGTGATAGCAAATTGGGTGTTACGCCACTTTTATGTTCGTCGAAAACATTTGGGAACCAACATGAGTACTTCTTGCCAATTTTTTCCCGTTAGGTGTGCTCATTTGAGAAACGTTTTGGTCTGTTTTTCACAGAAGTGAGCGTGGCGACTAAGTAATTTAGCCTGCAAAGATTCAGTGTACTATATAGACAAAACCTAGTGCCCCACGTTCCACTCTATCATTAGAAACACTTTACACAGCATGTATAAATATGGAAGTGACTGCAATATTTATCGTGCAACTTTCTCCAACTATTTTAAATGAAACTTCCTGAGAAATATTAAACATTACTAATGTGAACTCATCAGGATAAAGATGTTGTATTTGCCCCGCTGCGGTGGTCTAGTGGCTAAGGTTTTCGGCTACTGACCCGCAGGTCGCGGGATGGTGTTCCGACGGCTGTGGCGGCTGCATTTTCGAAAGAGGTGAAAATGCTATAGGTTCATGTGCCCAGATTTGGGTGCACGTTAGATAACCTCAGATGGTCGAAATTACCGTAGCTCTCCACTACGGTGTCTCTTGTAATCATATGGTGGTTTATAAATAATCGCCAAACGCGTGGCTGCTGCTATTAGAAATCTTTTGCCATCTGGAAGGTGACACATTGCGTCTTGAGGCAGGAAATGTTTGCGTGGCCCAAGTATCATTTATTTCCAGGGAGTAAAGAGGCTGGCACAAAACGGTCGATAAATGGCTCAATGCCTGCTATGGTTTTGATTGTTTCAGAGGAATATTTCTAGCCACCTTCTGGCAGTGATGATCTAATAAATAGTTTATAGGCGACAATTTATAATTGTGGAGAAAGTGTAAGGTTTCTACAAAATCTTGCAAGCATA
Organism: Rhipicephalus microplus; assembly: GCF_043290135.1. Lineage (NCBI taxonomy): Eukaryota > Metazoa > Arthropoda > Arachnida > Ixodida > Ixodidae > Rhipicephalus > Rhipicephalus microplus. The sequence continues at coordinate 326,226,579 of NC_134710.1, read as the reverse complement.
CCATTTACTTTACGTAACAAGTGAACTGTCCGATATTATGGTATAAAAAAAGAAATAAAAACACTGTTACGCCAACGATAATGGAAAGCGTTGTGTGCATCGTTCTCGAAAAATAGGTACAAGGGATTGTCAAGAACCGCGACAAGTATAAAAACACAAAAAAAAAACAAATTGGCATTCGTATTTCTCTATACACATAGCTTTCTCTGTCTTTATCTTGCACATTTAAAGCAACTGTAATATTAACGATTGCACTGTCACGTCTTAAAACAATGATATGAATATTGGAGACGCGTCAGTGGAGGTTCTGGAAATTAAGACCACCTGGAGTTCATCATGACTAGGGTCTGGGGACACATGCTCGCAGTGCCTTCCCACTTCGGCGATAGCGGTGGCCTGCCGTAACTCAATGGGAAATAGAAAAAAGTCATATGTGAAAAAAGATGGATATCAAAAATGACTCTTATTTCTGCACAGCGGATACATAAACATATTTTTTTAATTAGACTGTCACAGTAAAAACTTCATGGCTTCCCAGAGTGTTTAATCCCTTACAACGGGTTGCCATGTGTTTCCAACGGGCGATGTTGAATTATCTTCGGAAGCCATACCTTTTGTAAGGCCATCCTGAAATTTCACCAGAAATTCTCGAGTAGGCCTCTGTTGTAAGGATCGTGGAGTCATTTTTGATAACTACCTCATTTCAAAAATAATTTGTTTCACCTATTTTCATTCATTTAGGGCATGTTACTGTTGCTGCGACCGAGAATGTGGGAAGTACAGATATTCGAATTGTAGGAAGGATACAAAGCGCAAAGTTACATGTGAAAGGTAACAGCTGAGTCGTTTAAAAATATCTTCAACGGCATTTCTCCGATGTGTAAAGTTATGACGGAGAGCGCAACCTTGGAAGAGCTAGTACTTGACAATTTCAAATGGAAAAAGACTGAGGGAAAAATTGCAAAGCGTACTGCGCCGGGCTGAGATAATGTTTCTGCCAACGTCATTAACGAACCGGAACATAACACTAAGGAAGTACTTTTGACAGCCGTGTCTTATGTTTATAAGACAGGCTAATAAGAGAGACTTGGTGAAGAATTTGAAAAACCTAACCTATAAAGGATAGGAATAAAAGAAGAAATTTCGCTGCTGTGGACAACTAATCATTGCATTGATACAATACAGATTGGAGATTCAGGCAGTAGAGTTAATAATAGCAACGAGATAAAAGTATCTAGAGAGAACTTGAGAGTGAAGTTTTAGCCGACAGATGGGAGGACGATAGCCTGTTTGTTCTCACTCAGTGTATAGAAAAATATCTGTAAGAGAAAATGGGCCCTTTTAGGTCGATTTCATAAACATCACTGTGGCGTACGACAATATTAGTCCCGAAATTTCATAGGATAGATTGAAAGGAATGGGCATCGCCGACGACTTAGTACTGCATTTGTGGGAGATAGACCGAGATAACGTGAAGTGCATGCTTTGGTGTTGCATCATTTGGTCACGAGGGGGGCGAACGCGTGCTGAATCACAGCGCTGGAGGTGGAGGGAAGCTTTGGTGGGGCTTCAGGCATAGATTGCCAGTGCTGGTATAGATTTTAGGGGGCAAGTTCTCCCTTTGAACCCCTCTTCTTGACGCCCATGTGTGCATAGAATGAGAAATATTAGGTAGCAAAGAGAACGATGATATTAGCAAGAGACTATCTCCTTTATCCCGGCTGTTCTTCTTGATTTACATGGAGACGATGGAAAAAAACGGTAGAAGGTAGCAAGATTGGTTTCAATCTGTCACACAAAAAAGGTGGCGTGAAAATTGAGCAGAAGATTCTAGATTTATTTTATGCGAACGATATTGTCTTATTTGAGGACAGTCGAGATGATAAACAGTGGTAGGCGGATATAGACGAAAGGGAAGCTCAAGCTTTATTAGACTAAAATTTAGTGTAACAAAATGTGGATTGTTGGCATTAAATAATTCCAATAATCAAGTGTTGTCAAAACAGGGCCAGATGGTGAATAAATACAATTACCTCACTGTCGGAATAAATTAGGGTGATAGTTATTTGGAAGTACAGGAAAAAGCCTCGGCAGCAAAGGGATAGATTCATGCATTCATTGTTGGGGTTAACGTCCCAAAAGTACCACATGAATATGAGAGACGCCGTAGACAAGGCTTCGGAAATTTGCACCACTTGGAGTTCATTACCGTGCACCTATATCTAAGCATACGGGCCTATAGCATTTTCGCCTCAATCAGAAATACGGCGACCGCAGCTGGGATTTGATTCGGCGACTTTCGGGCCAGCAGACGAATGCCTGAGCCACTAGATTACCATGGCGGGTGCAAAGAGAAAGAAGAATGCTGCAATAATGAAGCTCAAAGCGTTGTGGTGGTACAGTAGGTACGAGGTGCTTCGAGGTTTGTGAAAATGTGTTGTTTCCAGGTCATACTTTTGGAAACTCACTTATGTGCATGAGGTTTAAGTTGAAATCACGAATGGCGGGTGCCTCGCATTAGTTGCTCACGATAAGACGAGACAAATGAGGTAGTAAATGGCGATTTAGGGTGGACACGTTATTGGGCGAAGAAAGCTCAAAGTGATACAAGGTTTGAAAAAAGGCTCCACTATTTGTATAGGAAGAACGTTGACAAACAGGGGTGCAAAAAACTAGAAGGCTCACTAGTAATTATACCGCTGGTAGTGTAGGCGACAAAGAGCGTTAAATTAAAAGTCAGAGAGGTGGAGAGGATTTACGGGTTGCCAGCCACTGAGAAAAAAACATCTCTGAGTAATTAGCAAACGGACGCAAATGAAATGACAAAGAAGGCATTTTGTTATTTCCTGGGGAAGCACTTTACTGTATGAAGCACGAGGGAGTATTCAGAACGCGTACTCATAAGGCGAGATTTAGTATAGAAGAACATTGCATATGCTTTCGCCAAGTTAAACAAATGGCGGAGAATTTTCTGATTGACTGTCGAGATGTGCAAATACTGGGAGTGTTAAAGTGCACCTAAATCCAAGGACACGGGCCTAGGCCCATTCGCCTCCACCAAAACGCCGTTAAGACAATTGTGGCAAGAATGATGCGCGAGACGCGAACAATGTACTCGATGTTGAAGCACCATGTTCTCATTGATTCTCTTTAAAGCCTACTTCTTCAGCGACCATTTCTGGATTGAGCGTCGTCCTCATTGGCGTCACGCCGTAAAAAGCTGTCACAAAGAAACGTGAAGAAGAGTGAACAGAGAGCGTGGCAGAGACCGAATGATGGTGATGACCAAAAGAGCGCGAGGAGGAAAGTGCGCCCGTCTCCCCGCAGCAGCTGTCATTGCAGACGTTTCTCGTCGTTTTCTTCAGTGCACGGAGAATCATTCCCCACTTTAAATGCAGTGCATGCACGCTCGCCCGAACTTATCATCCTCGATTTTACTCACTTTGCCGCACGGCAAGAGATAATCTTTCTTTTCCTCGCTAACGCCTCCACTGTTCACCACACATAAACCACGTACTCATTAAAGGGGTCGTGAAACAATCACTCCAAAGCGAATATGCGAACCCACCAGCGTCCAGACGCACCAACTAGGTGACGTCATCATAAGTAATGCTTTGCCTATCGAGGAACGCGGAACTCTTCGGTACTTGCGAGTGCGTGCAACTGGGACACTCATCAGCGTCTTTCTCATACGCAATCGGCGCTAACTTGAACTCTGACGTCATATTAAGCAGCGTGTTGTGGGACGCGCATCACGTATGGCAGACGCCGATGAGCGCCTCTTGCGCGTGCTTCATATCCCATGGAGTTCCACGTTCCTCGCTAAGCAAAGCGTCTATGAAGGTCCACTCGGGCTCATGACCGAGTTAACACATTTGGGTGCTGATGGTGCCACATTGTCGTTGTAAAGTGGCCGTTTCACGACCCCTTTAAGTGCCAGGTGACAACTTTTCTCGCAGTATTACCCTACGCTGCTGTATCAGGCATCACCGCCGGGCTACGTGAGAAAAGGCTTATCTTTTCTGTTTGCAACTAGTACAGTGTAAAACATTTAGGCGCGAGGTTAATAAATCAAACAATGCGTGCGCGGATATATTAGCGCCCCGGTAAATGAAAAGAGCTAGGCGACGCCACAAACACCAACTGTTCCCCACGGGTTTGCACAGCGAACTCTGCGCAAAGATTCACCCTTTTCCCTCTCTCTTTCCCCCTGCGGGAAGTCCCGCGTCGCTTCCGCGTGAAACCCGGGAACCCAGTCGTTGCACGCTCGAAATTTATGACTTTGTGCAGCCCACGTGTGGGTTCAAGGCTATCTGTGTGTGCGCCGTCATTTCGTTTTTCTTAAGCCCGTGTAGTAGAACAAAACAATCGCGATAGTGCGCACCGGACGCTCGCGTGAATCATCTCTCTTTGGCGACAAAAATCTCTGCGCTGCTATGCGCACTCACGACAGAGACATCGAGAGAAGGTGAGGGGGAGTGATACGAGTAACAGAGAGCGGGGGAAAAGAAAAACACGGCTGGGGAAAGAACCACATTCAAGCGTCCTTTTGGGGATGTCGGAAATTCATCGCGCGTGCTGCTTTAAGGGCTGCACGGAGAAAAGAAGCGAGAAATGCGCTGTGCTAGAGAAAAGAAAAAACATAAAAAACAGAATGGAGAATCGGAAAGTAACGTGCGATGATACTTTGCGAGCAGCGCGCGTAGGTCGTACGTCTTATTTCGTTCTCAGTCAGCGCGCTACTCTAGCCTCCAAGCCTCGGGTGTGGTTTTGAACCATGAACGAATGGCCCACTGCTGTATCTTAGCTCAGAGTGTGCGTGTTCTCGTATGTATATATATATATATATATATATATATATATATATATATATATATATATATATATATATATATATATATATATATATCGTGTTTGCATGGAGCGTTTCTGTCATAGTTTCTGTACTTTACTCAAAAGAAGAAGAAAAAGAGAAAAAGGGCAAGTGCCAGTGTAGTCAAACAACGAACGAACAGACGAGCCCATCGATGGTACTCAGGGCCTCTGCCGTTGTATACAGGCGACGCAAAGTTGCGGAACCGTATGCGCGCCGATCCAAGCAGGAAATGGTATTTCAAGAAAGATGACAGCCATGCAAGCAGCGGAACCGAAAGAATCAGTTTTATACTTCGCAGAGTTCTTCTATAGCGTTACAGGCGATAGAAGCGTAAATCCCGTCGATGCAGTACATAAAGGCCATATGGCAACTCCGAAATATTCTTTGTCTTCGGGAAAAGCTCAAGCATGCAGAGCTGGCCTCTCAGCCGTGCTATACGCGCTCAATATGCGACGTGGAGCGGCTTGCACATATTTTCGTTTTTTTTTTTTTTTGAAGGACGAGTACACATTTCATGTCGTAAGGCTCGGTATATATTGCCGAAGACCAGGAAGCGAATCGTAAGTGGTCCGAAAGCGGTCGTCTCGCATGCAGCCTCCTAGAAATGAAGTGCGTCGCCATTGCTTCGTGTCAGAACTGCGCATCTTTTGGGAGAAACTTGAGCGATGTTTAGGTGTTCCTCACGTTTCTGGCCCTGCTGCAGTGCTCACGCCGGAAACGTCAGCTGAAGCTTTGTTATAGATACTTATATGCTGACCAACTAGCTTTGTGAGAAATCGGGGAATCCTTAAGCGTCGCATTTAGGAGTTGAAAGCGATAGCTATATCCAGTACCTATAGTGCGCACTTGAAACATTTGGCGCATACTTTATATTGCACGATGTTACTAGACAACTTTGAATTTTTCAACGCTACAATCAAATTGAGAAAGTTTAACGTGGCTTTGTCAGTGAAGCTTTCACACATGGCTGAATTTTGTGCAATGGGTAGCATGCTTTAAACCACGAGCAATCATGCGCGTGAAATGACTTCGAATTTGCTATACACCCACTACGTGGTATTCAGGAAATGGGTGCACTAACGTGTATGCCTTTTGTAATGGGTGGTTGGCTTTAAACCACGAAGTCGTAATGATAATCCCATCTTCTGATGTCTTACGGCAATTAACGATAAATTACTGCTCTATTACGAGCTGTATTGAGAATACCATACACAGCACGCTTGTGTTTGTAAAACTTGAAAGTTTCTTTCACTGCATTTTCAAGCAGACGCGTAGTTGTGCGGTAGAACACTTGCTTGCCCGACAAACGACCTGCTTCTACTCTCAGTTGGACTCTGAAATTTTTTATTATTTATTTTTCAAGTATTGATACGGGGTAAAGGCGTTTAAGAAATATATTCACTGGAATAAGCAGGCGTGCATACAAGATGGAGCCCAGTCTGCACGAGATCGCACTATAGATCGTCTTCTTTCCAACCATGTTTGTAGAAGCGAAAAGTCGTCGTATCACTCCGCAATTTTCGCGCCTTTCCAACACGGCTGCAACATTTACCTGCGAGGACGCCCGTTTACCGCCAGCCCCTGCTGCTTCCGACAATATTGTGCGCATCGTGCGCCGCGATATCGAGGCAGCATCTCCACTTTCTGACCAAGTCCGGGTCCCCGACGACTCTCGCGAAACTATTTCTTTGATGGAGACTGCTGTGCGCCAGGAACTTGCCAACGCTGGACTTAAGACACTATGCTTCATTAACCAGCCTGACTACTGACTGCCCAGTACACCTGATATGTCCCGCGGACCGGACAACCGTCCACGTTACCGGAACTCGGCGAAATAGCGAACCTCCGATGGCAGGTCGGTCTGCTTGAACTGTGAACGTGTCGACCATATTTCACGTCGTTTCCACACTTCCTGAAATTTGCAGCCATGATTGCAATATTCCAACATCTGACGCCCACCTGCTGGTTCCGGATATCGATAAACGTCATCCAAGACCACCCAATCGAACCGCTTCTCGTCGCTTTCCGGACGCATGACCCACTCAACTAATCCACGTTGCTCTTCCTCACCCTCCTAGCGCCCGTCCTCAAAAAACTGACAGGCACAGCTCCTGAAGGTGAGCGTGCCTTGACGACTTGACCCGAAATTCTACTACACACGATATCCAGCACCTAAACCAAAATGTTACGGGGAAAAGGCGTCTAAAACTTTATGTACTAAGGATGGACAGGCAGGAATACAAGATGGAGCCCAGTGTGCAAGAGATCGTACTAAACATTGTCTTCTTTCCTACCATATTCTTCTCTGGGGTCTTGTTGCAGTATGTTTCTCAATTTTTAGGTTACGGACAAGATGATTTTTTGCTCACAACCAATGACGCCGACGCCGACGATTTATCCATCTCTTTCTTACTCCTCTACTTTTCTATCTCTTTTCTTCCTATTACTCTCTCTTCCCCCCAAATGTAGGGTAGCCAATCAAGCCAAGGTTGGCTACGCCCCTGCCTTTCCTCTATATTTACCTCTCTCTCTCAGCGAAACAAGCTTTTTAACTCTATCACGGTAATAATATTGATTGCAGAAAATTTATATACCAAATACGCAATGTGATCGTGAAAGACGCTGCAGTGAATGGCTCCGGAAATTTCATTCACACATTTAACGTGCACCTAAATATATAAATACAAAGGGCTCTGGCATTTCACCTCATGGCTGTTGCGGCAATCACTCGAGCACGTAACTTTGGGGTCAGCAGTCCGTGTAACTCCAATCGTTCTTGATGGCTTCGAGAGATGTTTGGGCAATCAATTTGTGAGGCAGTGAAGACCAATAATGGGGCCACTCTATGAATACTTTAAAAGGTGGTTCAGGACCCTATCAACAGCCTGGTTTGCACATCTGACACCTATGAAAGCAATAGAGGCACGATGGTCGGGTTCTCAACGATATTGCCATCGTAAAGTTTTCACCCAGCTCAGCGTCAGCCTGCCATTGCTGCATAGTTCTTTCTAGCACGCTAATGTGAAAATACGGGTTGTGGGCATACGTTGACAAAAATTGTGAAGCTAGCTCAGACTCACTCATGAAGTATATGTTCCGCCTTTGACTAACTCGGACTCGCACTTGCCAAAATAAACTCTCCTTAGGCGAACTTATTCGGACTCACACTAACCAAAATAATATCCAACCGGACTCACGCGGTCTCGACCACTGATCTGGGTCTGAGTGAGTCCGAGTGAGTTTACTCATGAGTGAGTTCGCCGACCTATATATGGTTAGTAGGCGACCTCCGTTCCAGAAATAACGCCTGTCGTTTTTTATCTACCAGACCTTTACCGCAACGTTATTAGTATTTGAAAAAGCGTCGCTATTAGCCATGTGTACAGCACCAAAAAATTCGCAAGTGTGGCTTGCGTGGGACAACAGTTGTACAGAAAGTTTGTTAGTGAAAATATATTGCTACCAACGCCCAAGCAGCTATCTTAAAACAGGCTAATACAATGAACTTTAAACGAAAAACGTAGGCTGATGAACGTTCGAAGATAGTCAGTTCAGTTGCCATAGGTGAGTACTACTTAACCGTGCTATTCTTGATGTACCCTTCCAGTGCTCTACCAATTGAAAGACGGTGACTGATTCGAAAGTTGTTGGTTGGTTACCAACCAAGAACCTTTATGCGTTCAGTTTGATTCATTTTCATTACGCTAACATAATTATTGCACAACAACTGAAACTACTGTAATGAGGAAGAAGTGCACTCCGCAGAGTTTTGCAGCCACATCGTCACCGCTACCGGAGTGGTTCTTGCTGGACGTTGTTGCTGTACACGCTCGCTAGGCCTACGATCGTATCCTGTATGGTATTATAATATCTGCAAACGAGAATGTGTCTCAGCTCTTTATTGTAAAGCCAGTATTGTCCCGCATGCTTTCCATGGCTTTATTTCCTATTGGCTTCATTAACTCTTGTACGTGTGCCCTGCTGCGGTGGTTTAATGGCTAAGGTACTCGGCTGCTGACCCGCAGGTCATGGGTTCGCATCCCGGCTGTGGCGGCTGCATTTCCGATGGAGGCGGAAATGTTGTAGGCCCGTGTGCTCAGATTTGGGTGCACGTTAAAAAATCCCAGGTGGTCCAAATTTCCGGAGCCCTCCACTACGGCGTCTCTCATAATCATATGGTGGTTTTACGACGTTAAACCCCACATGTCAACTCTTGTACATGCAATTAGTAAAGACCGTCGACCGAGAATTATTAGGTTACCCCAATTAAAACTGTCATGATGAAATACTTGAGTCAGTGTAAGCTGACAATGACTCGAAGACACATAGAACAAAATATCAAACATTTGGCACAGTTAAAGAAGTAGCTATATAGGCGAATATACATCAGCGTGAATCCAACTGACGCAGAGTGAAGACAAATTATTACGGCGTCCGATTACCGAGTGCCATATCTTTTTCGTAATGTGTCTTTATTGCTTCCTTTTTAAAAATAAGGCAAGATATTCAGCACACAACATCCAGCACAAAAATATCCAGCAAAAGATATTCAGCACAAAAACATTTCACCACTGTGTCATGAACACGGTGGCAAAAGGCTTTCGTTTTTTTTTTGTGGGGGGGACACGTATTAACTGGCGACTTTACTAATTTACTACTAAAACGGTGCAACCATCGCCACCTCGACCACGCACGAATACATCAGAGCATAGTAACCGTTTGAAACACGCGCTGCACAAGGAACTAATATAAATGAAATACACAGTTCACACATAGCTTCGTATGCATTGGGTGCCTGTGTACGAGCCTTCTCTGTCAGTTTTGACACATTCAAGTACAGTGTTCTCGCGTAAGTATCAAGGGTAGAAGGAGAGAAATAAACGGTCATTTCGAAAAAGTGTTCCGAGCGATGCCCGGTATCACCCTAAGGTGGGAGGGTTCCCTACTCCAGGAACCCTCTACCTTCGACTGTGCTCTTGGCCCTGGCGACGAGTTGTCACAAGTCTTCCAGATCCTGATAATAATATGTGGAGTTTAAACACCCCAAAACCACCGTATATTTATGAGATACGCCGTAGTAGAGGGCTGCGGACATTTTGACCACCTGAAATTCTTTAAAATGCAGCCAAATCTGAGCACACGGGCTTACAGCATTTTGCCTCCATCCAAAATGCAGCTGCTGCAGCCGGGATTCGCTCCCGCGGCCGGTGGGTTAGTCACAAGTCACTAGACCTTAGTCACTAGACCACCGCTGCGAGGCTCTTCCAGATATTCGAGGACGAGCTTTGCTTCCCATGTTTGCTTATTGTTTGTCCTTGGTGCTTTGCCCTGCTCCGATTGCATGTCGTGGTTTGCATGATACTGGAATTCCAGGAGCAAGTGTGCCAGGGTGTGTGGAACGCTGCAGAGCGGGCACATGCAGCCATGCGTCGTTGGGTGGAGGTGGTGCATTAGTGTTTTATGTATGTACTTGTTGCTTTGCAGGCGTCTGAAGATCACGCTCTCTTTTTTGGTTTGTTTTGAATGGGGTGAAGGGGGGACCCGTGGCTTCAGTTTGTAATTTTGAAGTAGCGACGAATAGGAGTTGTCTACAACTTCCATCTGTGCAGCCACAGATCAGGTATCTTTTGGTCCCAGGACAGCCAGGCTGACGTGCTCGCGGTCACCGGTATGGGCCACTTCATTTTCCTGTAGACCCTCATGTTGAAGAACATAGATTACATATATAAAAGTGAACACCTTATTATGAAAAAAGGTGCAGCCGTTTCCACCTTGACCACGTATGAATACACTAGAGTATAGTAACCGTCTGAAAAACGCACTGCACAAGGAACTAGTATAAATAATAATAATGTTTTATTTTTCATCATCAGTTCTATGAAAGACAGCTAGGTAAAAGCTGCTCTCCGAAAGAGGCAGCTTGACAAAGGCCCACAGCCACCTTTTAGGACGACAGCAGTGGCAAACAGTCAGCAATGTGAACTCAACAGCAACAACAACAGAAACAATTTAATAAATAAATCAAAATAAATTGAGTATATAAAAAATAAGTCTGAATTCTAAAAATAAAAATAGCAACCTTGATAATACAACAACTGCAAAGAAATCTTAAAAACTAACCATGTGTATATCGCGCAATTGATTCTGTGTACAGTGTAAGAAATCTATGCCAGCTTTCACGTATTTATCAAGTAACGTAGGAACTATGTAGGATAACTTATCTGTGGAGCAGTTTGTTCTCGAAGTTTTTATTTTCCATGTTTCTTTATTTCGTGTTTCAAACAATGTAATATTTGGCTGCAGGTTTGGGAGGTCATACAGAAAATGTCGACTTTCTTTCCATTCACGCCTGATCGGCTTCGGTAGAGACGGTGTACGGGCAGTATTCCAAGCTTTTGAAATATTTCGCTTGTGTGAGCATCATAGGACAAGTTAAAAATGATTCTAATATACTTCTTTTTTTTCAGCTACAGTTTTTGCAAGTTCGTGTAAGTTGTAGTCCCCGATACCGTAGAACAATAGGGAAGATGTAAATAGAAAAGTGATTTCCCAAGTAAAAGTTTTACCTTGTATGGTAGAACAGTTTTCCCACTCTACACCATACCCACTACACGAGATAATTGACCCAGAAGACTATCATTGTGTTCATTGTAAAGCATATTACTCGAAAATGTAACTTCAACAATTTTTATACAATTTACTAGCTCATTATAAGGATCGCCATACTTTAGATGTACGTTTTCATTAAAAGGCTTATTCTTAGGTCAGAATAGTACCGCCTTTGTTTTACTTATGTTTCTTTTCAAATTAATACAGCATGACCAAAGCTTTAGTTTCAACAGAAACTAGTTCTTTTTTTCCTCGAACGCGATACTATTTTAGGCTGAAACAAACATGCTGACATCATCGGCATAAAGGACGTATTTAGCATTTGGACAAATACGAGTTAAATCATTTATGTAGGCTATAAGAAGAAGGGGTCTAAGGATGCTTGCATGAGGTACACCCTTAGTAATAGGCTTCAGCTCTGAGAATTTTTCATCTAGTTCAGCCGCCTGTTTGCGATATTCAAGGTAACTTTGTATTAGGTCTGTGCATGGCCACGAAATCTATAGCATTGTAACTTTTCAAACAACGTGGAATGCTGATTATTGTCGAAGGCTTTACTAAATCAACAATTATACCGAGATCAGTACGTTTGTTATCAAATTCAGACAATATGAACTCCTTTTGATCTAATATTGCCATTTCCGGAGATCGATGTTTCCTGAAACCAAACTGAGTTGGGGAAATGAAATTGTGTTTTTCTAAGAATTGGTACAGTTGACGGTGCATAAGCTTTTCTAACCCTTTCGAAAACACTGGCAGAATAGATATGGGTCTGTAGTTTTGAATATCATTTTTGTCACCTTTTTAAATAAAACAATGAGTTTTTCTATCTGCATTTTTTCGGGAAACGTTGCATTTGAAAAACAGACATTCAATATGTGAGTGATATAAGGAACAAGGATATCTAGCGCATAATTTATGAGTCTAATCTGCATACCATCAGCATCATGAAATGAAGTATTTCTAAGTTCCGAGAAAACGGAATAAACATTTTGGTCCCCTAAAGGCTAAAAAATATGGTTGATTGATTGATTGATTGATTGATATGTGGGGTTTAACGTCCCAAAACCACTATATGATTATGAGAGACGCCGTAGTGGAGGGCTCCGGAAATTTAGACCACCTGCATGGGGTTCTTTAACGTGCACCCAAATCTGAGCACACGGGCCTACAACATTTCCGCCTCCATCGGAAATGCAGCCGCCGCAGCCGGGATTCGAACCCGCGCCCTGCGGGTCAGCAGCTGTGTACCTCAGCCACTAGACCACCACGGCGGGGCAAAAAGATGTGGTGGATGAATTGGGATCCGGTAGAAATTGAACAAAATCACTAGACATTTCAATATGTGTATTATTGACTAAGTGGCCATTTAATACATTTGCAAGTTAAGCAGCTGATACGCTGCGCAAATTTATAGTCAGATTCTCCACACTTGCCCGTGTTGTACCACACGCAGTCTTGTCTGCGCTGATTTCTATGTCGGTATGTATGTAGTGCATTCTGCGCTTGCTAATTTCTTTATTTAATCGATTTCTGTATACTTTATATTGTTTTGAAATGTATCAATTTTTATTTACAAGAAATTTGTGATAAAATGTATTTTTATATTTAGTTTTGTTGGCAAGTCCGGGGTCATCCATGGCTTACGCGTTCTCTTGTTCAAACGAACTTGTTTTTCGGGGAAGTGATGTTTATAAACATCTAAGATTTTGTCTAAGAATGTATTACAGGCTTGTTCTACGTTTTTCATTGAAAGGATCTCAATATGGCTACCACCAAGCAGTTCGTTTCTAAAAGCTTTTAGGCTAGATTCAGAGATATCTTGAATGGTTACCATCCGCTTCTCACGTTCTCGTAAGGTGCTTTTTTTCATAAAAAGGATGAAAGGAAGATGTCGCTAATATCCTCAGATAAAACTCCTGCAATTGTGTTATTATCGTTGGCATTTGTAAAGAACATATCTGGTAAAGTTGCACTGTTTTTTGTAATTCTGGTCGGTCAACTAACAGCATCTTTAAAGCCGTTTGGTGCAATACTTGCGTAGAAGTTGAAGTCCCGTGCCGATACCGAAAAAAATACGCACTATGTAACAAAAAACGTAAAAGCGTCTCATAGAAACAAAAGAAGCCATCAAGGTTTCTGTCTGGTGGCCTATAACACACACAAAAAAGATAATTACGGTATGAAATACTCAATTTACACACACCTTCGTATGCATTGGGCACCTGCGAACGAGTCTTCTTCGCCAGTTTTGACACAATCAAGGACATTCTTCTCGCGCAAGTATCAACGGTGACATTAAAAATTTGTATGAAAGCCCAATTTTGCACTGAGACGCTTGAACACGCACCCAAGAACTGTTTCATCCTCAATCATATCTGTACTTGTATACGTTTTTTATATGTAAGTAACCTGATGTGGTGAAACGCATACTGAAGTGCACAATTTCCCAGCAGTTACATTCCATCAGATGTATATTGCGTGTGAACAAGATGCTTATGGCCCTGAATTGATTGTTTGCGGGAAGAACTGACCTTTGACTGTCTAGCTCTCCACCTGTGCACGTGTCCTGCTATTTGTACCTTAAAGCTGCGACACAGTGTGGTTGGTGGGGCTATACCGCAGTTTTGTTACGCAGCACATTGTTATTGCTTTGATTGACGACTGTTTTCATACGAAATGTGCGTATGCACTTACAACAAGAGTGCGAGAAGGAATCCGCCACTTAGTGGACTTATACGAGATTGCTTGTGAGCTAACAGTCGATGAAATCACACTGCAGTTTATTGTTGAACAAACACGTAAGTCCTTTTTTGACGCGAGGGCAGTCAGCCACATTACATAAAATGGACTGCAGCAATCAAGCTATACATGTTGATCCTTCTCGCCTCAGGGCACGTATACTAATGGTTCCTTGCCTTTATTGTTTTCGTCTTTTTCAACATAGAGATACAACATTAGGGTAAGATTTCTCAGTGTCTTCTAAATCTGAAATCGGGCATTTTGTAAGTATGTGACCGAGGCCAAGCCTAGCGCGAAGGTGACATACATTATGTGTTTCCTCTTCTGTTAGGGTACACTATATATTACGCACCCCTTCCCTTTATGTGGGATAATTTGGCATAAGTAGCCATAAGTCGTAAACGAGGCTTTGGCCAGAAAAAAAGTTGTACCCAATTATGAAGATAAAAAACGAAAAGAGCCTTCCGGCTTTCCAGAGAAGAACACTCATGTTATGTCGAAAACTGGAAGTTGCTATATGGAAAGCCGCCCACTGTTTTTACGCGTTGGTAAGTTAAGTGCCTTTTACTTGCCGTGGACTCCAGCAGAGGACGAATTTATCCACAATCGAAAGTCGTTCGCTAAAAAAGAGGGCTCTTCTCATTTGCATCGCAAAGACTTGGCTAAGGGTCTGCCCTGCTACGAGGTACGAAGGTGAGCGAGCGCGCACATTAGGGACGTATTTCTTGATGCCGAGCTTCTGCTACTTTTCATACCGCAGTGGCCTCTGCCCCATCGAGGCTTCTCTCTGTACAGCCGCTCCTTACTGACCTCAGAAAGCTTGCGTAATTGGGTGGTGGCAGCGAGCTAGAGACGAGAAAGGTGCGCTCGTAAGTGGACGGGCAGCACAATTAGCAGCAGCCGAACTGAGCTGGTGATATACGTCGACGCGTGGCGAACGTACAGCCTTTGCAAAAGGACAGAAATCAAATAAGCTAACGAGCCGGAGGTAGCTCATAATTAGAAAGGTGGACATAACGCGCCCCTTGTGCTACCTTGCAGGGGAGCGCGGTGTCCGGTGGCTCTGTCGTCCCAGTTTGTCCTGTGCACACGCGCATGCGGGGCATACAGTGAAATGGCTCTCGGGCAATGCGCTTAGTTTGTTATGGCATGAAAAAAAGGTAGAGATGACGCATAAAGTTTTGGAGTAGCGTCCCCATTAGCCCGATTAGTGCAATTAGGCAGAAACAATTGGTGTGCGTGTGCGCGGGCTCTACAAAGCCTCGCGTGTTTGATGTATGATATGTGTAGTTTAATGGCGCTAGGGCCATTTCATGACCAAAAAGCGCCAGGACCTGATAATGAAGTTGAAATATGGTTATGTGGTGTGGTTGCATGAAGGCGAAAAGTTTCACGCACTAAAGGCACGTAAAACTTACACGTACTGAAATCATGACAGGTGCGTCGTAGGAATGAATTACATGCGCTCACGGTAATAAAACTTTGGAGTATGAACAGCGAAAATGCTTTGTCAACGCCCCTGTGTCCAAGAGCGGCGACGCTGATGCTTTCTCTAAAGTACCTACCATAGTTGGAACTTCTGATGAGAGGTCATGCTACGGGTTTTTTTGAAATATGATATAAAATCACGTAGGTTCTTTACAAACGGGATAATGAGTGCTGTTTAAAAAGCGGTTCAGTGTATAAAAATATCTCAAGATGCAGTGAAAAGTGTTCTCTGTCAGGCTAATGAGAAGTGCTTTTTTCTAATACCTTGTAATTCATTGCATTGTATGAGAACGTGAAGCACGGTAAGTTGCGCGCCACACTAGTCGCATATAGGTGGTTCACCGGCCAACAGTGCGTGTACTGTATGTGTGACCTATCTTAAGTCTGCAGAGTGAGGCTCCTCTGTGGCATGACATTGGTGCCGGTGGCCAATTACCGAGGTGCGGCTTGAGAACATGTAATTGATTTTGAGATTGCGTTCCCATAGAGCACTGCCAGTAAGCTCTAAGCATTCTCGCCTGAAAGGGCTTGCGGTCCATAACTGGAACTGCCATGTATGTGTTGTCAGCGTCTGCATGAACAGCGTCTGCAGAACAGAACAGAAAGCAGGCCGGTCAGCCAGTACATTGCCTTCTATATCGTGGTGGTCTGGCACCCAGCACACTACGATGCCCTGCCGCGGTGGTCTAGTGGCTAAGGTACTCGGCTGCTGACCCGCACGTCGTGGGATCAAATCCCGGCTGCGGTGGCTGCATTTTCACTGGAGGTGAATATTCTGTAGGCCCGTGTGCTCAGATTTGAGTGCACGACAAAGAAACCCAGGTGTTCAAAATTTCCGGATTCCTCCACTACGGTGTCTACCATTATCATAAGGTGGTTTCTGGATGTTAGACCCCGCATATCAATCAATCAATGAAGCACACCACGACGTTCTGCAGAGATGTGTAAATTTCATACAAGATAGCGTATAGCTTAACAAGCACAAAGTTTCGGCGAATTGCAAATGTTTTTAAAGCGTTAACAACACCTAAATAATCTGTGTATATAACAGTTTTGCATATTCCTGATTCCTTTGTGTGCTTAGCGGCTGACAATATTACATGAGACTCCGCCGTAAATATGCTTTTTCGGGCAAGCTAGCATCTAAAAAAGATGGACCAATCGCTGCGTATAAGACGCGATAATCAGACTTCGATGCATTCGTGCAAAATTTGGAGGATGAACATTTCATCTGTAGTTATAAAAAGCGCATGCGAATGTGTGCAACAGGGGCGTGCTTTGTGACTTCTACGAAAGATAAGTCACAGTCAATGAGCTGCCACCGCCATGGTGAGAGCTGTATAGCAGGGGCCATCAGTACGTTTTCGAGAAGCAGGACGTCAATTTCCGTCGCCAAACATCTCACACGCAATAAGTAAGGCTCTCGCACTGTACGATGTTTTTCACAAAAAATACTGCTGGATAAGTAATTGATGGTACATTATCCGGGGTATTCCTCATTTGCATGCACTTTGAGAAATACACGAAAGATAAGTATGGTCTCTGTAAGTGGAGTGACCACTCGTCTGATCCAGCATAGATGATTTCTACAGCGGTTGTTTTGAAGGCACCTATAGATAAACGAATTCCTAGATTATGAACGGGGTTAAGCATCTTCAGGGCGCTTGGTGTGGCAGACTGATGCACTATGCCCCGTAGTCTAGACGTGTGCGTGTAAGGCTTCTGTATAAATAAATGAAACACTTTTTATCTCTACCCCATGTTCTGTGTGATAGCACCTTTAAATACTTGTTGTTCGTCATGTACTTTTTAGGATATTTAGTTTGTGGCACGTAAGTGACCTTAAAATCTAGGATTCGACCTAGGAATTCGTATTGCGTTTTCACCGGTAGTCGGTGTCTGTGCAGATCGACTACGGGATCAGGGTACAGGGGCCTCTGTTTCTAGAAAATACGATACAGGTGTTCTGTTTGCGGATTGAGGCAGAACCAATTTTCCTCTGCCTACTTGGCCACTTTGTTCAAACTAAGACGTACCTGTCACTCACATATTGCAAGAGGGCATGATTTGAAACCTATCAGTAAGCCATCGACATATGTACAATAAAATGCGCTGCTTGGGAGGCAAGAGCGCAAGGCATTCATTTAACCATAAAAAGCATACAACTAAGGACACCACCCTAAGGCACTCCAGTTTCCTGAAGAAATGATTTTGATAAGACGTTCCCCACCCGGACAAGAAATGTACGATAGGACAAGTAACTTTCTATAATGGTCCACATCCTGCCTCGTACACCCAGGTGCGACAGGTCTCTCAGTATCCCAAGTCGCCATGTGTCGTATGCCTTTTCTATGTCGAGAAATACCGAAAAAAATGTTTAAAGACAAATGCTTCGCGTATTTTCGCCTCGATGCGTAATAAATGGCGTGTTGTGGACCGACCTTTTTGAAACCCACCCGCGTAGGGTTCAAGCAGTCTGTTCGATTCTAACACGAGTGCATTATGCCGCAATTCTTACTTTTATTTCAAATACATTACTAAAGAAACTTGTTGATGCTGTCGGCCTAACACTTGAAACGCACGATGAATCCTTTCCTTGTTTTAGGAAAGGAATTTTAATAGTCCCCTTCTGAACTGGGAGGAGATCTCACCATATGACCATTTAGCGTTGTAAAGTGATAGGAGGGTTTTTTGTGTTTCATCTAGAACGTGTTTCAATGTCTGGTATATTATGCAATTAGAGCTAGGGGCAGATTTATTGCAGCAGTTTAGTGCCACCTGCAGTTCTGCTGAACGGTAAGGTTGGTTTTTTGAACGTTTGCGTTCAAACTTCTATTTTTCTTTCCCGGATTAGTATCTTTGGAAGGTTTCATTATAGTGTAAGGAGCTTGGTATGTATTCAAAATTCGCGCGTAGGTAGTTAGCTTGATCTTCCAAGTATTCACTTTGGGTATATACTAGTGGTAGTGAGCACGTTTTCTGACCTTTCACCTTCTTCAGTCTATTCGAAGTTTTTGCCTCATCTGTGTTCAAGTTTTACTTGATATAAACTTCACCCAACTCTCTCGTCTGGCTTGTCGTCGCGTTCTCCGTGCCTTGGAATCTATGTGCTTGAAGTTTTTGTTTTAAGTTTTCAGCTGTGGGGTGATCCCGAAGCTGTCTACACGTTTTATTGTGTGCCCTGCGCGCACTCCTACATGTATCGTTTCATCAGTGAACCCGTTGCTTACAACTATTGGCGATAGTTTAAGAAATAAATTTTGATGCAGCATCATGTAGGAAAGCTGTAGAATACTTTACGTCATCATCAATAATTAGGGTGGACATATTTCAGCCCCCGTCACGTAAAAAAAGATTTCATTATCGCTCCCAATCAGCTAAGTCTACCTTTCAGTGAGGGGCCTGTGGTGGAAGGTCACTTTGCTTTTCAGTGCTCAGAATTACGTGGAAATGATCGCTTCCTTATGGGTTTTTAAAAAGGTTCCACTTGAAATACTTTCAAAGGGACGGTGACAAAATGCTAAGATCAGACGTGGAGTATGTTTTCTTTGTGAGGCTAAAATATGTGGGTTCTTTCATATTCAATAGAAATAACGTAGACGAAAAAAGAAGCTGTTTGATAAGCCGTTCTCAATCGTCACAGCGAGATTCCCCCTATAGCACATTGCGTGTATTAAAATTACCCAAAATTAAAAACAAAGGGCTCAGGGCACTCATCTAATAAGGAATCGATATCTCATTGGTAGAGCTGATAAAGGGGCAATATATACATATTCAGCATATTGTAATGAGTTTATCTGAAAGTACTGCTCGAATAGCCACTGCTTGAAAGGCTGTTAGGATTGGAAAATGCTGTACTGCTATGTTTTTGTCAATAATAGAGGCTACACGCCCAGATAATGTAGCTTCATCCTCTCGATCTTTGCGGTAAATAATGTGTTGTCTAAGAAAGTTTGTGTGCCTTGGACATGTGTGCATTCTTAAAGGTGTAAGACGTTTGCTTGAAAGTTTTCGAGAAGTTCTTGGACGTCATCGAGGTGGTGCAATAAGCCTCCGATGTTTCATTCAATTATAGTATTCATGTTGAAGTTAACCTTGGCTTTGTGTGTGCGTGCGTCGAAAAACAGGTTCACTCTTTTAGGGAGCCTTTAGACTCTGTATTTAGAGTTTTATCCTTCTGAGAGCAGTCGAGGAGGGCTCGCCGCTCTTTGCGCGCTACCTTCGCTATCTGACTAAGTGTAGCTGTCTCCATAGCTTCACATGAAACAATGGACACTTTGGTGTACGTTGTTTAGCCTTCACCTCAAGAGACGACGGGTTCGACCCCACCGTGACGGGTGTCAACAGGACATCCTTGGTCTCAAGAGAGCTTTGGCTACTACCATAAGGTGCAGACGCATCTGGTGCGGCTGATTTCAGAGAAGGCAGGGCAGCCTCGGCTGCTCCCACTATGGAGGCAGGTGGCGTTTGCCCAAATACGCTACGCATGGTGTGGGCAACTGCAAAACGCCGCTGTGGTGCCACCCCCTCGTGCACCGCTACGGTGAAAGTTGGTGTGTTTCGAGATGAGTATAGGATACGTTGTCGTGCCTCCTCGAATGTTGAATTTTCTACTACATTTACAGTTATCTCTTCCTTTTCCTTCTTCCAGGGTGGGTATCCTTAGAAGTACGCTGGGTGAGGACCATCGCAGTTTGCACAATATACATAATCCCTGCAGTCATCTGCAAGGTGACAAGATTTAGCCGCACCTGGCACACGTTAGCTGCCCTCGGCATCTCTGGGACGCGTGTCCAAACCTTTGACATTCAAAACAGAGTAATGGGTTTGGAACGAACGGTCTGACAGGGACCCTGACAAGAATGAGGGGCTTGGTTGGAATTGCTGCGTTTTCTCGCCTGATTTGTAGCGCTGCACCTAGAACACATCTTGGTCCACATACACGAAGAATTTGCAATTCAGTGAGTGTTTTAGACCATCATTTGAGAGCACGCCTTTAAAAGTGTTCATGATTCAAAGGGCGCTAACCGGGACTGGGCTGTCACCAAATGCCAAGAGGTGCGCATGTTGTCATGTCGATATTTATCTTTAACTCCAAGGAGCAGGTCGTCACTAGACAGCTTTGTTGCTTTATAGTGATGTCCAATGGTTTCTATTAGGCTCTTTGCCGAAAGGAATAGATAGATTGCTGGATCTCTTGTGGTTGGTTGTTCACAGTCGATAAAATGATATTTCGGAAGTGTTTCTCTATTTTTCGGTGAACCAAGAAGGTAGCAATGGTGCGTACACTTTTGAGGGTAAAATCACTTGGGAAAAATTGGTCCCGTATCTGCATGTTAATCAGCAAATTTGGTTGAAAGACGATAGTTTTCCGTGTAGAGAGAGCGAACAAAACTTTTGTTTGATGTTCTGTGCAAAAAAATCTGTGAATGGTGTTTTGGAGACGCTGCGTTAGAGTGCCTCGATCGTGCAGCGGAGGCGATTGAATACATCAATTCACGCCACACGTGAGACATCAGCGCTATTTGGCATTTTTCTTAGAAAACGGAGCGCGTGGCTCTGAAACTGGTGTGCGCGCCCGTCTCAGAGTTGTGCGCGCCCGTCTTGCGTGTAGAACGCAAGGTGACGGGTAGGTGGCACCGCCGTCTCGTCTTAGCAAAGCGTTGGATACGCTCGCCTTTTAGTGCAAGCGTTGCATGGTCAGTGCAGCGTGATAAGCGCTACGGTCATTAAAATTACTTATGTATACCTGTTCTAGTAAAATACGCACATGCAGAATGTATACGTGTTGTTATTGTGCCCCAGACATGCGCAATAATTGCTTTTTAATGGACAATTGATGCCCCGCCACGGTGGTCTAGTGGCTAAGGTACTCGGTTGCTGACCCGCAGGTCGCGGGATCAAATCCCGGCTGTGGCGGCTGCATTTTCGATGGAGGCGGAAATGTTGTAGGCCCGTGTACTCATATTTGGGTGCACGTTAAACAACCCCAGGTGGTCAAAATTTCCGGAGCCCTCCACTGCGGCGTCTCTCATAATCAAATGGTGGTTTTGGGACGTTAAACCCCACAAATCAAATCAATCCTCAATTGACAATTGCACAAGTATAAGCGCTAAATCTTGAGCAACATTGGCTGGCGCTGTGCATAGGGTCAGCCGTTTCTAGTACCCGGTGCCGTTAAAAGGGGACAAACAGACAAACGTACAGACAGAAAGACAAACCAAACTTTTTGCGCCGAAGGACCCCAAGAAAGACTATCGTCTTTAAAAGTTCGACGA
This sequence comes from Rhipicephalus microplus, assembly GCF_043290135.1. NCBI lineage: Eukaryota > Metazoa > Arthropoda > Arachnida > Ixodida > Ixodidae > Rhipicephalus > Rhipicephalus microplus. The sequence goes on along the minus strand of NC_134710.1, from coordinate 326,204,586 downwards.
TCCTATGAAAGAAATGCATTTATGGCAACCCTGCCAACAGCCCACCACGGAGCTCTGCACGGGCAGGATACGAGACGCGAAGGTAACGCATACGCCAGCTGTACTTGTCTACTATAACAAAATATGGTTTAGGCAAGGTTGGGTACCCGTACAATGTAACTCCTGCCGCCTAGAAAGCGGAAGTAAATTGAGGAAAGAAGTAGGCAGCAAAAGACAAAAAGGGGAGAGAAAGGTGAATGTATGGGGACACAGATAAACAGGAAAAGGCGGCTACCGATTTCCCATTGGTAAATTAGCTCATGGGTGCCGTATACGTGAAACCGGGGCCAAAGGATTGTTTTGCCTCTGCCGCGCGGCCTTAAAGATTCGAACATCCGGCCTTGGCTCTACCCGCCCCCCCCCCTCTCCTTCCCGTTCACTTGGGTCCATGGTGTCGCCACACAACAAACGCCTGCTTGCGCAGACGCCCATGCGAGGGCGTGTTGGATGTAGTTCCCAAATTTAGCCCGCTTATGTCCGTATCTATCCTATTTTTATGGTCTTGCAACGACAAATGGGTTCTCGCAAATTGCTCAGAAATAACCAGCGGACTGCTCTCTGAAAAGGCTGCCTTGCACGATGTGTCAACGAACCTAATCTCAAAGCGACAAGAATATGCAAATCAGTGCACTGTATTCAGCACGTAGCTATTGAAAGCAAGAGAGAGAAAGAGAGAGAGTGAGAGAGACCATTTCGCATGTGAATGCGAGAAACAAAGAGATCGTTGTGGCCTGAAGTAGGGTGCTCGTGTTCATGGTGACTTAAATGCCTGCAGCACGTGTTTTAAGGCTGTAGTTCTGTATAGCAAAAGGGTGCGAGGGCGTTGTACGCTTGCTCGTACCCGTGCATCAATTAATAACAAAACGTGTCCTCTGGGTCACTGGTCTAAACCAAGAGTGATGGAAGAAGCAGTAATCGCAAAGCCCTCTGCTTACAGGGGGTGAAGTAATCTCACCACAGCTACGCTGTGTGAATGTTTGCATGTATTTTTTGAATAAATGACCCAGCGCTGATTTTACTCTATTTATGCTACGATGATTTAGAGCAGAGTTCTCGGAACGAACCTTCAGAAAAAATGTTCATACTTCGCAACTCGCAGCGCTCGTTTGGCAATGATGAAGACAACTAGATCAAAGACATTCGTAGCGATCTTCTTTCCTTCTTTATCGTCTAAATAGTGTCGTACATTGCTAAAGATCAATTACCATGAAGTTGCCAACATCTCTGTTCTGGTGCAGCATAAATATGCCTATTGAATGTTTTTATTTGTCGCGATATATTACATATATATTCCGACAGTTGAAACTTCCAATGGGTTCACTCTCATCTGGCTTTTTTGTCATTTTTAAATGGTTTGACACATACGAGACGGCACTTTAAATTAAAACCGACCATCTGAACACGCAGTTTTAAATTGCGAAAACGAGGGTGGGTAATTTATCTTCGCGATATGCTAGCTGCAGGTTTGACAGCATGTGCCATTATTGTTGCAATACTTTCTTTGTCTCAGAAACCAAAACGAGTGTGCAAACAAACGTAGTGAATGATAAGAAGGACTACTATTCTATGATGAGAACAAAGCAGACTCAAAAGAACACTCGTACATCTATTATCACCCATTAAGTTAAAAACGGTTCTACACGTGCAGCGCACATCTGCAAGTACATTTCATTTTCAATACAAGAGTATCGAACTTGATCACAAATAAACGAGACGTTTGTCGAATGCCTTAGGAGATAGAAGCACATAGCAGAAAGGTCGTGTAATCAGAAAGAGTTTCAGGTTAAACCTTATCGACTAGCATTTTAGAATTTATTTTACTATAGCATATTGTGAGCTCTCTAGCCTATAAGCATTAAACATTTAGATTGAACCACTTTTTTTATTATTTACATCGATGTAAGAAGGGGAATATTAAACCTGAACACATTTTTTGCTGGAGTTAATAGATCTGCAACCATGTATCTTGCTTTTTCTTTGTGTCGAAGTTATTTTCAAGTTTGACGTCAGTTTAGACATTCCTTGCTAAGTGCGAGGCAACGTGATGAAAGACTGCTCCAGTCATCACCATGAGGACAGAAATTATCGTTTCTCAAGAAAAATTTCGGTTATATCCTTGTCATTTTCTTGTAAAATACTGGTGCACGTTAGAGCCAAGTGCAGTGAATCTTCTGAAGGTGAAGTCGGCACCAACTAGCTGATAGCATATAGTAAGAAAATACTTCCTGTAAGAGAATCAGTTAGAGCAGTTGATTCTTACGCAACATCTGATGATAATAATGGACAAACTGACAGTATATTTTTATACTTCAGCAATACCTTAGACGGAGGTATTCACGGAAACTTACATTGTGTGTTCGTAACTGTTGAACCTCCTGTTATTTTCATTCTTTGTAATTTTCAATCACAACCACGATGCCCACGCCGAGACTGGCACTGAAACTTCTGCTAAATGAACTTTATAACACCATTGTGTTAAAATTACCTTGTTCGTCTCCAGAAAGTTGGGGAATATGCAAATAAAGTAAATAATAAAATCTTCTGGGTGAGGATGAGTACCGAACCCAGGCCGCTTACGTGGCAAAGAAAGGTTCCACCACACAGCCACACGTCTGCTTGGAAATGCAGTTGAACTAACTTCCTCAGCTTGGAAATGTCGTGAAAAGAACTTCTGCTACACCAACACACATATCCTTTACACTGGCTTCAAAATAAAACTTGCAATTTTGCAGTAATATTGCGTGCTGGAAACTTACATTGCAATCAGATGCCTGAATATGTGATTTGTAATAACGACCTTGTGGCATGAAGGCAGCCACCCATTACAATATGTACGCACGTTAGTGCACGCAAAACACTGGCATATTCGCCCAGAATAACGTACGGAGTGCATATGAAGTTCGAGAGCATTTCACGCGCATAATTGCCCGTGGTTGAAAGCATGCTACCCATTATACAGAATGTAGCCATGCGCGATAGCTTCGCTGACACCAGCCATTCTCAACTTCGTCGATTACTTTGTAGTAACACACAATGTAAACTTCTCGAGTATCATTATAAAATAAGAATTATGCATTAAGTACTAAGTGGTTGAAGTACGCACTAGGAACAGGATGCAGCTATCACGTTTAACTATTAAATGGAAAGCGCAAGGAACCCCAGTTTTTTCAGCACGAGTTAAACTGTCAGACTATTGTGATGATCGCGAAAATACTGTATCTGAAGCCTTTCACATTACAATAGTAGTGAAGCCTGCGTAAGCTTCCCTTTCATATAGGTCCTTCTGAAGGAGGTATTATTCCGATCTGTTTAACGTCACATTGCTTCTATGTGTGCGGATTTTCTATTTTTGTTTCTTCTTCTCGCAAACTTTGTGTTGCTGCCTGAAAAAAATTAACACTTGATTTTTGGGCAACGTCTGTTTTATTTCTTGCTCTCGTACTGTAGTAGTTTTTTGTTTGTATTCAACTGAAATTGCTAAAACAACCCACGTATACACGTTTATTTGGATCGGTATTACTTTAGCTCAAACAGCTCAGTATGAATAATTTACGTTTCTGCATCCTTCTCTCTATTAGTCTTTCAGTGTTGAAAAAAATTCCCGCTAGCGCTAAAATCACCAACTCGTCACAAGACGACACGAAAGCGCGAGAACACATGGCCTCAAACTGCCATAGGCACTGCGATAGGCGCCGTCAACATACTGATGCGCTTGTAGTGACGTCGTGGCGCGTAGGCTCCGCTCAGCCCAAAGCTTCCCACGGCCTTTTATGATCACGTGACAACTGGCACAGCAGCTGCAAAGTTGCCTCCTAGCACAGCGCGTAGGGAAGCTTCCCGCTTGAGCCTGGGAGGCTTCTCGGCTCACGTGGCAGCTTTTGCGGTCTTTAACGTTACTGTACAGGCTACCTTTATTACAATAACTCTACCGACTCTCAGTGGCGAGTGCCGCGGCGTGAAGGAGGAGATGGCCATGCCTATCTTTGATATTACCCTCCCTCCGTGAGACTGGGACGGCCAGAGAGAAGCTGACACGCAAACTCGGATGCCGTGTTGCGGGCTGTATAGTTACCGCGGCCGCCTTGAGAGGCCATCCCGTGGACACGCGCAGGCTTGCTATCACGCTGACAGTAAGCCGCGGATTCGAAGAAAAAAAGGGGCCCCGTATCTGCATGTTTTACTGCAAATGTCGTCGAAAGACTATAGTCTTGCGTGTGTAGAAAGTGAACAAAACGTTTGTTTTATGTACTGTGCGAGAAAATCGGTGAATTGTATTCTGGAGGCGCTGCGTTAGAGAGTCTAGGTCCGTGCAGCGAAGGCATCGAGGCACGTAAGACACGAGCGTCATCTGGCAGTTATCTTCGAAAACGAAGGAAGGTGTGGGCGCCCGCGTGATAAGTGATAAGGAGTAGAACGCAAAGCCACGGACAGGTGCCACCACCGTGTTGTCTTAGCAAAGCAGTGCAAACACGCCTTTTTGAGCATCGCGTTGCACTGTCAGCGCAGCGTGATAAACGCTGCGGTCCTTAGAATTGCTTGTGTGTTGTAGCGTTGTGGGGTACAATGGGTGGAATGACCAAAATGAGGTCGGTGATGAAAACAGGACTCCCATTCAGGAAACTTGAACAAGTGATTTATAACATTTAGAAAAAACGTTTACTGGTCCTCGTTGATCCAGCGCCCGCCATCACGGCTTTCTCGGGCCCCCGGTCCCTCGTCCCCCTTCGTCCTTCTTACCTTGGTCTCCTGTCGTTCCTCCTGTCGTTCCCGCCTTTCTCCTTTTCCCTCGGTACCTCGGTCTATTTCACAAAAGGCAGGGCAGCTCACAGTAAGAGGAGGAATAGAGGGATGTGAACCATCAGCACGGAGCCCGACTCCCCCTCAGCTGCAAGGGCACGATTGCTCGGTACTGTTATGTCGACCCATCCGCTTCCAAAAACAGCATTGACCCTTCGGCTTCCCGAAACAGCCGCCGCAATCCGCGGGGTTTAGTTGTGGCGCCAGCCCACCCGTCTCGCGACACCATGCTCAGCTTCTAGTAACAGTCGCCGCATTTGCGGAACCGAGTTATGGCGACAGCACACCCGTCTCGAACACGTCACTGGCAGCCGGACGCAACAGACTCCTCCGCCGCCGAAAGACTCGAATCGAGGGTGGCCAACTGTCAGGTCACCCGAAGCGTCGAGACGATAGGTGAAAACACTCAGCCTCTCTGGGCCTCGGCACTCGCGTCACCAGTGACCCTGTCCCTGGGATACACAACACGAGCAAACACACTCAGGTCGGCGTACCCGAGCGACATGCCCACCGGACGCTATAGCTCTCCTGATTCTACCCTCAATGTTTTTGTGGGGGTCAGTTCTTGAAAATAAATGTAAGTGCCGTGACCTCAACCGCGATTGGAACACGTTAGTAACAAAAAAACAGCAAAAAGGAGCATGTTAGTCACAAAAAACAGCAACAAGAAAATCAGTGTTCCAATTTTCAGTCCACCATTCAGTTCCCGGCATCTTTATTCCACGATTCAGTTCCACGATTCAGTTCCCGGCGATTTTCCACGATTCAGTTCCACGATTCAGTTCATCCACGATTCAGTTCACCGGCATCTTTATTCTGGTTCCCCTTTTTATACTTGACCTCAATGTTATATTCCTGTAGTATGAGGCTTCATCTCAACCGCCCCCTGTTTTTATTGGACATTTGCTTCAGCCATGAAAGCGGGCAGTGGTCAGTCTCGACCGTCAATTTCGTGCCTTGAATATAGCATCTTAGCTTTTGAATTGCCGACACAATGGACAAGCATTCTTTCTCCGAGGTACTAGCTTCATCTCATGGGGTCAGCTTCCTACTGATGGCGAATTCCACTCGTCGAGTGGGAGCAAGTTTTATTGCTCCAAAGCTGACAATCCGTGTTTCGCTGTTAGATTCCGAGCAAGTTCGCATTTTCCACTGGTAGATTCAGGGCGATCCACTCCGCGACGGAGCGTTCCGCGTGCTCCGTCTTGTAGAGACGGATTTTGCCCGAACTCTGAGAATGCATTGCCGTCACTTCCGGTACAGTCGGGCAGCTGGGTTGCCCTCAGCGTTTTTTTAGGCGGTCTAGTAACCCTCTGCTCTTGTTTGCATTCCTAAAATAAAAAGCGGTAGCCCTGCTTTCCGCGAGACTGCGTGGTCGAAATGCGAGCTTTGAAGTGGCGACACAGTTGTCACTGAAACGTCAAGAGCAGGAAACAAGCAGTTTCTGGTACCAGTTTAGTGGCGTATGCGTAAAGTACTTCCGGGGAGACCTCAGGCGGGGAATTCACGTGCTCCACTCGCAGATCTCGTTCGGCACACGCGGTGTGCTCATTCCAAGATTTCGGCGACCACTCCAGATCTACCAGTGGAATTCGCCATGAGATAGAGCACAGGATGATCTTCACCACGCTCGTTAAGTTGGGCCAGGACGACACCTAGACCTCGGCTGCTGACGTCTCATTAGAGAATGAATTCTCGGCTTAAGTCTAGCGCGACAAGAACAGGCCCAGAAGACAAAGTTTTCTTAAAGTTTTGGAAAGCCTCCTCCCTCTCGATGCCCCAAGTTAACACTTCCAATTAACTAATGCACTTAGCGGTTGAAGGGCGCACTAGGGGCCCTTCAACCGCTAACGCGTTCCTCTAACGCGTTTAGGGTGCACAAGAGCCCTTTAACCACTAACGCATTCAACCGCTAACGGATCTTGCTATCGTGTTCCACTCTTAAGGGCGAGTTCCCCAATTTTTTATTGCGCCTGCCATCCCTCCCTGCTAAGCTTCTAGCGCTTTCGTCGGGATGAGAAAAGAGAGGAATGCAATCCCAGCATGCGACGAATCTTTGTAACTCCTCTCGCACTGGACGGATTTTTAAATTTCTGCGCCATTTAATTCATGAGTCAATAAGTTCTTCCAGAGAGTTCATTGCCTGGACACTTGAAAATGTGTTTCAGGGCCCCTTCAGGTCCCATTCCAATTTTCACGTAGCCGGCAAAATAAACAGCTTCGAGAAGTTCGCAGACTTCATTCGACGACAAAAAAGCACAAGATCACGCAGGATAAAATCTTTCCTGCCTGTTTGTCCATAGTTCCCCGCAAAGCATCCAAAACACCAGGTTTGTCACCGATTTTTCATCTCGTCCACTCACTGGTTGAAAAACAGCTGTTCTGGCAAAGGGACATGGCATTAACGTATCAACGACACACCGTCAACTGAAACTTGTCGTGGATGTAAACGAAGCCGTCCAGAGCATGAGGCCAAGCTCCGGAGAAAAAAAAATGGGCTGTAATCAATTGGGATCTTTTTGAAATTACCATCACAAAAGAAAAAGAACTTGACCGCAGAGGAGAACCAGGCACTTTGAGAACTTCGACATGATCAGAGCATTGTCATCTTGCCCGCCGGTAAGGGCAATTTCAAGGTGGTCTTGGACAGGCGGGACTATGATTGGAACATTTCAGCTCTTTTAGAAGGGGATGCATACACGCAGCTAGAAAGAAACCCAACGAAGCAAACCCAGACACAGCTAAACAAGCTACTCGCGGAAACTTTCATGCATTACCCAGAACAAAGAACACTTTACCTGCGACTAATCTACCGTGACGGATCTGCACTTGGTTTCCGTGGACTACCGAAAATTCACAAATCTGACGTCCCTCTCCGACACATTGTAGATTTCATTTCTTCTCCATGTCAAGCCCTTTCGAATTTTTTACACGGAATCATCGCCCCTCTAACCCGGAAGACACCAACTTGTGTGCGTGATTCCAGCCACTTGGTACCGCTACCTTCAGAGAGGAGCATCGACGATGAGGATTGCGTGGTCTCACACGACGTCGTTTCATTGTTCACCAATGTGCCAGCGCCCTTAGCTTTGTGCTCTGCCCACGCTGTGCTTGAGCCTGACGCAAGCCTACTTGGGTGAAAGAACTGCCTCGGCGATTCATGAGCACTGCCGTCTACTGCAGTTCTGTCTGTCTAGTACATACTTCTCCTACAAACGAAGAATTTTCAGGCAGAACAGTGGAACCGCGACGGGAGCTTCCATATCAGTCACGATGGCAAACTTGACCATGGAGCACATAAAAGAAAAAGCACTCAGCTCCTTCTCGCTGTGACCCAAGCACTTACTTCGTTATATGGACAATTCCTTTTTCTTTATGAAGACGCCTGAAGCTTCTGTGCAGCCAGCCATACAATTCTGTGCACCCAGCCATACAATTCAAGGCCAAGTGTGAAAGCCACCGCAGGCTTTCCTTTCTCCACGTCTATGTGGCAAGCAAGCGCAGCAGCTTGGAGTTCTCTGTTCACAGGATGCCAACGCACACCGGCCGCTACCTTCAATATAATACATCTCATCCCACCTGCCACAAGGACTCGGTTGTCACCATGTTACTCCAGAGAGCTAAGAACATATGCTCTAATGACACGGAGCGAAAGAAAGAAGAGGCCGGCGTAATAGCGACCATCAGGAAAAACAAATACACAACAAACTTCATACGACCGTCACCGACCTGGCGAGCCAGAAGGTCCTGGTCGACCAAGTGCTAGTCGAATTGGACGCCAATGGACTTCTGCGATGAAGAGCACTTTTAGTGTTTGTGAGGAGCCGCTCGCAGCGGACCACCTCCCACATACTCTCTGTAATTAGATATAAAATGTTTTCTCTCTCTATCTGTGACCCGCTGTGCAGAGCAACAGAGAATACGGAAACCACAATCAGCAATAATTGGAAGCCCTCCAAAACGCGTACCGGTGCCATATGTCCAAGAAACCAGAGAGATGTTGGCCCAAGTCTTCCACAAAGAAGGGGTTCGCATCGCACACGTGCCTTCATGTACGCTGGGCTGCCTCCTCCTACGCTCGAAAGACCTGCCAACCGTGAACTGCACCTCCAGTGTGATGTACAATATCCCGTGTGCCGAGTGCCCGTCTTCGTATATCGGCGAGACAAGAAACCTACCCGAACAACTCAAACAACACGCCAACGACGTCCGGAAGCTCTACAAAGAGCGCAGCACTGTCGCCGAGCATTCTGAGACAATTCACCACCGGATAAATTTCGACGCAACGATCATCCTTAAAAGAAAGAGTAATTACAGGAGAAAATTACTACTCGAATCGTGGCATATACAGCGAACGGACCAAAACATCAACCGTCTTCTCGGACCCCTCCTCCCCCTTGTGTATGCACGTGGGCTATGATCTGCCCCGCGGCCAAACGAGATAGAGGGGGGTGGGCTCATTAATCGCCCAGCGCGTGCCTTGAGACGCCATTGTAACGTAGCCTCAGCCCTCCTGAGGAAGGAACCATGCTGGTTCCGAAACGTCAGGTTTATGAAATTTTACTTACTTTTTGGTTCGAGTTAGAATCGTGTCCCAACTTTTATTGTAGTTTCCTACAGCATATTTACGCAAGCCTACCTTTTCAGAATCGAATATTTGAGGAGGAAACAGCCGGAAACAGGCACACAGTTTCCCCGCTGCGATGGTCTTGTGACTAAGGTACTCGGCTGCTGACCCGCACGCCACAGGGTCGAATCCCAGCTGCAGCGGCTGCATTTTTAAGGGAGGCAGAAAATGATGTAGGTCCGTGTGCTCAGATTTGGGTGCACGTTAAAAAACCTCAGGTGGTCGAAATTTCTGGAGCTCTCCGCTACGACGTCTCTCATAATAATATGGTGATTTTGGGACGTTCATCCACACATATCAATCATCAGGTAGAAAAACTGTGCCTGCAGACCGCACAGCATATTGACAATCTGTTGCGACTGAATTGATGTGGCAGTTTAGTTTGACTATTCCTTTCTAGGGGGAAATAAGAAGCACGTGCTACACGCTCTGCATTTTGCATCAATTTATACTCCCTCTCCTCTAATTGCAAAAGGTCTTTTATCACTTCCACTGGTCCAAAAAGGATTCCCGAAAAATTTCTTGAGAACCACTAGCATAAATAATTCGAGACATGAACCACTCCTTTATAATCCACGGCCATTTCTAAATTATTAAAGTCAGCTGGTGCACCCAACTCTGCTAAATGACATTGAAAGCGCTAGCGTTTACTGTGCGAATTACATTTACATTATTCACGTTGTCAAGCTCAGCAAGTGCTTGGCACATAGCTACACTCTCATTCACTATCGAACTTTTGGGCAAGGTGGGTTTCTTCGAGTTTCTTTTTTTTCTCTCTCTCTCTTTTTTTATTGAGTTGCATTCAACGCCGAACGCCCGTTTGAAAGAAAAATAACAGAATTTGACAGCTGTTGAAAAGGAACTTTCGACTCAAAGGAAAGACAGAGTTATGAATTACTAATTTATATAACCAAGGTGTAATCGAGTCGTAAGTTCACTCTATATACGTATGGGCAACTTCGGTGCTATTATTGCTGCTCACTGCAGTCGTTCGACGATAGTAATATTCAGGCGATGGCTGCGACAAAGTAGAAAGTGCCCGCCAAAAGTTCCCTCCCTCCGAGTAGGTCCTATTAGGAGCGGCGGCAGTGCTCGCTCGCGACGTCATCTCAAGTCGTTTTCACTTCGGCGTAGGGCACAAAGCCGCCTGGTAGGGAGTTAATGGGTGTGGAACGTAACTGACGGCTCATTCACGCAACTGCTATCGAGAAACGACTGGAAATGGATCAATGAACACTCTCAGCCTCGAAGTGGTACTCAAGTCTAATGGCGACTGGAACAGAGGGAGACGTGCGGGAGGCATAAGCTGCTTTGCTCTCTTGATTTGTCGTATGATCTTGGGCTTACATTGAATGCTCTTAGCACCTTGGAGTGTACGACATGATGTATAAGAACGTGGGCTGTATTACGTGTACTGTGGGATAAAAAAGTAATGCATGTCAGTGATGTTGGACTTCTGTCGCTTCAGGAGTCGTTTTTTTCTCACGAAACTGGGATCCGAAATGGTCTTAAATATGTCGTCAGGTACACATTTCTAAGTGGCATAATTTTTCTCATAGTTTTAGTGAGTAGCCAAATAGAAGGACGGATGGCCGTTGTCAATGCTGCCATTAGTCATGGAGGCAATCGTCGGGCTAATTCCGAGGGCAGACGTGTCGGCCCCTCAGGAATGCACTATGATAGCACGGACAATTTACAATTTGTCCTTTTTGGCGCGCCAGCGAACGCCAGATGTGGTCTAAAGAACGACGCAGAGCCGAAAGTTGATAACTAAAGAAAAATATATTCTCAAATACCACAGAACATACAAAACACGAATATGCACAATTGACAATAAAATAATAAAATGCGTCACCCATCACAAGATACTCAAAACAACGGGCTACACTGCACAAATAGATACACTCAAAACAACAGACAGAAACGACAACACGCGCTACAATGCACTCTGAGTCATTAACTAACCAAGACACTTATCAAGTAAAATGTTCGTGAAACAAATTCAGTCCAATGTTCTTTGAACAAAGCTTGAATGCTTCACTCCAAGGAAACACTCACTCAAAATCTAGTGCCGGTTGTCGCCCCGCTGCTCCCGAAGTTTCCCTTCCAGGAAACCTCGCACCGTCAAATGCCCGCTCTTCAATAACAAAACTTATTCGACGGTAACACGCCGGACACTCACGTGCTGCGACTGCAGAACACGTCTTCGCCCACGTGTGGTAAACACACACTCAACTCCTGCTTGTAAGGCAAGCTTTTGCACGCTGGTGTAAAAACACTCCCTCTCCTGATGACCAGCTTCCGCTGCTCGCTGATATACGTTCACCCTGGGTTCTGGAAGTTTCGCTGGCGCACAGCACAGCCAAAGCTGGGGAAGGGGTGCGATTTTTCTCAAACTCTCCGCCACCTGTGACACAACGAAGGAGTGACTCACGCCTTCTTTCTCGATGTTTCTGGAGTTCGATCAGTGATAGGTGCGAGAGGGTTGGTCAGCGTAGCGGCGGTGCGATTGAGGGAGAGAGGAGGCGCGCGCGAGTCGTCTTTATGATACTTGTTTCTTCTTTACGCCGATTTCTGTTAAGTCTGCTCGGCGCCTCTATTTACGATTTCATCTAGCGGTTAGAATTTGGAGGTGCGCGCTTTGTTGAGCGCTAGTTTCTAACAGCCGGACGGATTGATGGAACAAAGAACAGGCAGGCAGTCAGGCGGGCGAGCAGGCGAGCAAGCAGGCAGGCAGGTTCCGAGAAGCGCTGCCCTTAGATCCGCAACCTGAATCGCTTCCATGTGTGTACGAATACTTTTGTGTTAACGAGTAGAAAGAAACATACGCTACATTGTAAGATTGTTTTCTCTCTCTTTTTATTTTGGTTAGTTTTACGAACAGAATAATATTTCATTTTGCACAGGCTGAGAGACCGCATAACATACCTATACATCTATCCACAAGCAAGTTATTCACGCTACTTTGATGTATTGTTTTTTCTCTATGACAGCTTGCCTCGAGCATGATCCGTCCATATAAAGTCACTAAGGCTTCGCGGTAACGCGGGCCCTCCATAATGCGACCTTGGTTACCTCCCAAAGTGGGTTTATCAGCGTCTGGGTGGTGCTATCAAATTTCGAAGCTTTAACAAACCTGTTCTGCATTTCGGTTGTATGCAAGGACATTCCATACAAACGGTCGGACACAGCAAACGTTTAGAATATATCTCAATTCACTTCCAAGGTGTAGCTAAATGCTCCTTCTCTCGATGGAAGCTCACCGCTAGCGCTTTCAAAACTGACGCAGAATGGCAGCGAAAGTTTTAATGACTTCACACCAGATTTGTAGTGAGCATGGACGTACACTGGGTTCCCCTTGATGGCGGACGAAGGTTCATCGCAGTGCCTCCCCCTTCCTAATATGTCATTGTATGTGGCTGACTTTGTGACCTCTGTGGCTGACTTTAGTGACCTCTGGAGCTCCGCCACATACGTGCCGGCAAAGCATCACGACTGCTGTCAGTGCGTTTTTGTTTTGCGGGCGCTTGTGTGGCACGTGTGCGCGAGGGCAGACCATACTCAGCACGACATACGTCACAGCCTTGTGTGGGCACCTAACCAAGCCACCTTCACTTTTACGCCAATTCCTAACTCATGCGCCCACAAACCAAACGCGAAAATGTTGCACGTAAAGAATGAGATAATAAATAAATTGGCGAGAATTTTGCTACGTGTATCTTGCTTCCTGGAGCCATAAGAAACGTTTGGAGCAAATAATGCTCAAGGCAGAGTAATGGAGGCACTACCGGACACTTTCATCATTAGCAGAAATGGCTAGTTTGTTAAGCAGTACCTTCTGATTTTATTTCGGCACGCATGATTGACTAAACAGTCGTGCTATATTTTTTTCAGGATGGGTGTTGCTCGGAACACTGTTTGGAAATAAACGTTTGTTTCTCTTTCATACAACTCATGAATATTTTCATGCTTAGAGCACCAGTGAACCGTTATTGAAAACCATTGGTTTAGTGATCCCGAAACTGAGCCATACACTATAGATGCAATAAATTAATTAGTCTCTAGTTAAACAAAAAACGAACACTACATGCGAAATAAAAAGACTACACTAGCACCGATGGAAACAGAACCCGCTCTCTGCGCATCATGCATGCGTTTAAACGCATGAAACTGATTAAACTTAGACCACGATCTCATCTGTAGCTGACGCGAAAAGCTGTTCGAACAATACCATACCGTATTTGAAGCACAGCAGATCCCAAGTTTGCTCATTGTGCATCGTGCTGCATGCAAACCGCGTTCACTGAAACCCTTAGTTTTTCAGGGGGGAAGCACTTTGGGTCTCGACGTGTGGGCGTGTATTGTCCGTTGTTGTGATTGTCCATTTGCTTGGCGAAGGTGGCTCTCGCCTCCGCCTCAGCGCTCGTCGTGCAACGACAAAAAGTGAACATCGCGCTTTGATTGCGGAATCGCTCTCTATGCTGTGAACGCTGAAATAAGAGCTCGCAAGGAACGAGGACGTGTCCTTGCCTGCTAGAAACAACGCCAACGCAGGCAGCGTCTGTTCGCCCGTTTCTTGATTGAAAAACCGATTGCTCGTGCGGCACAATACTTCACCTGCAACCTCGTATACCGGCAAGCTTTAAATATATATATATATATATATATATATATATCGTCACCTTATGCACTTGAAGGCACGTGAGAAGCTATTGTGCAAATGGGTTAGCGGCCAGGAGAACGGAAAGTGAGATGATATCGTGGTCAGCAGCCCAACTAGCTGAAATTTATTAATGAATATTTTACTTGCTGCGGTGAGTTGGCATGTTTCTATTGAAAAAAAAATAATCTAGGCAGTGGTGCTTGTACATGGTTTCAGTTAAAGATTTTTTTCCAGCAAGCCTATGCTCCGAGATATCAGACTCCAAAGTACAATCGTCTTTCGCATAATTACGAATGCCTCGGGTGAGGTTCAGCGCAAAGCTCTTCCCTTAAGTGACGCGTCTGTTGTGGGCGCTGTTTTTTTTTGTGTGTGTGAAGAGGGTGAAAGCGTAGACATATAAGTGATAACCGCTACCCTTGCCCTCTCGGCCGTTGATATAAAATATTGAAGAACCCTTGCCACCATTATCGTAACACGAAACTGCAGAGCTTAAAATAGTGGCATATACCATGCCGAAATAAAGGTGCGAGCGGGAAATCTGGATGCCAATGTGCATGCGTTATAATGACTAGAGAAGCGTCTGGGGTTGTAACCGGGGCTACGCCAATAGCGTGACTGCTGATGTCTGAATACTGTAACTTTTATTGAAATCAAGAGCAACAACTCCACCAATAATAACTGAAACAGTGTTATCCTTACTAATGCATATTTTCTGCTGCTACATAAGCTTATTTAAATCATGCACAAATCTCATCGAAACTCTTAGCCTCTTGAGACGTCAATGCCCTAAAAAGTGTTCGAAATGCCTCCCTCCGGGCATTTGCAGGAACAACAAACCACGAAAGCATAAACAACTATCGCGTCGACTCGATGACTCGCGCACTACTTGCGCAGAAATACTCGCACAGGGAGATGTTATACTGTCTCTCATGTCATTAACATCACTGGCTCTGTTACGCGAACTGAATCTTTAACGTAGCCCCAAAAGAAAAAAAGTCGAGCGGAGAAAGGTAAAGAGATCTATGTGGCCAAAACATCACTACTGCGCGCTCAATCCACTGTTGTGGAAAGCGTCTGTCCAACCAGTTCTCCGCTCTGGAAGAAAAATATGGTGGTGCTCCATCATGCTGAAACCATAATTGGCACAGGTCATTCGAGGAAAGACTATAGACAAGGTCATCAATGACAACACCTAATATTTATTTTGTGTACACCTTTCTGTTCAAGTGTCCTAAAAAAGTGAGGTCCGATGATCCTGTCCCCGAGTATGCCGCACCACACATTCACACTCCAGCTAACTTGATGCTTGTGCTGCCAGAGCCAGTGTCGGTTACCTTGTGCCCAATAGTGGGCGTTGTGAAGAATAAAACTTCCAGTTCGGCAAAACTGAGCTCATTCAGTCCAAATTATTCTGTGCAAAAAGTCATTTACTTGATCAGTTTTAATGAGACCACAATTGCAGAAATCAACTCGCCTTTCAAAGTCCACCTCATTCAGGCCCTAATGAAGGTAAATGTGATAAATATGGAATTTGTGCTTTCATTGAACATTTGTGACTCTTCTGACTCTATGACCGCAGTGATCTGCAATCTGTTAAATGCTGAGCTCTGGCATTGAGGTTACGCATGCGAACACGTCGATTTCAAATTCTTCATCGACGACTGCCTTTGTGGTCCGAATTGAAAGGGTGGAGAGACGCTGTGCTACCAAGGGCACCCTAACGCATTCTCAAGGAGATGTCTCCGTGTGATGAAAAGTCACGAAAAAACGTCGCGAAAAATGGTCTTCTCTTATCGCGTTCATCAGGATCATGCGTAAGGCTAATGGCGCACCGCGCTGTCACATTTTGGTTTCGCCGGCTGAGAGGGCAAGGGTAATTGTTATGCAAGCTTACGCTTCCACCCTCTTCACACACTAAACGCAACAGGGAACAGATGCGTCACTTTAGGGAGGAGCTTTGCGCGGACCCTCACCTTCTTGCATGCGTAATTATGCGGTAGACAATTAAACTTTGCAGCCACATATATCGGAGCACAGGTGTGCTATAATAAATCTTACAACTGATACTCTGTACATATGCCACTGTCTATATTTTTTTCAATATAGACATGTCGACTTATAGCAGCCAGAAAAGTTAATTAAAGGTTTTAGTTATTTGGGCGGCTGACAGTGATAATTATCATCTAAATTTCCGCCTACCCCCCTGGTTGCCTAACTTATTTGAACAAGTGTTTTTGACGTGCCTTCAAGCGCCTAATATTTAAAAAAATTATAAAGCTTATTGGAACCCCCGGTGTATAGGCACTGGATTTTGACCTGCAATGTAGTGCCGGTGGGAGGTTTTCCTAGTACGTAGCTTATCTATGAAGAAACGGAGCGCACGCGTTAACTAGAAGTAGTGGCATCAATCGCCCTTTCTCAGGCTTCACGATAGTGAAGCTGAAATGCCCATCCCTATATGCTTTATCAATTTCCCTTGACCAGTATCGGGCTGCGGAAATGGCGCTTGCCTGCCTATAAATAACTGTTTTCCTTTGTTTTTTTACAATGTCTGGCGGAAAAGAATCGCAGGATTAAAGTATTCTTATTGAATGGGGGAAAAGAAGCAGGATGTCATAGATGCAGAGGAGCACGAAGATCAGTAGCTCAGCGAGTGCGAAACCAAAACTTTTGAGCCCAGGCTATCTTTGCACAGTCTTTTCTGGGGATCTAAGTAAACTTGTTTACATTACTGAAGTCGTCGTTTTCTCTCTTCTCCATGTCGAATAATTTTTTTCTTCCCCATTAAATATACTTCTATTCTGTGGCATTGGTTGAACACCTCCTAGCTGTGGCGTGTTGCTGTCTGGTGTCCAGCTCACACCGGAGTTAAAGGCAACAATAGGGTAGACCGCCTAGATCGAGGTAGAACTCATCGAGCCGTTATACGTACCGCTCAAACGAACGACCTTCAGACACCAGCGGCACACTTCAAGACATACTGAAGACACACATACTGGGAAGGCAAAGCAAAATCCGACTTCATCTGAAGCTAATCGGGTGACAGGCGAAGGACTGGCCCCAAATGCAAACACCTACTTTTAACTCGCAAGATGTTGCCCGAAAAACAAAGTGACACAGTGTCTGGGTAGGATTCGACTTAGACACTCTAATACATGATCTACTAGTGCACGTAGCGTCTGACAGACGCCGTATCGCAGATAATTAAGGGAAGGTTTGTTTTCGCGTTGGGGGCGCGACTTATTAAAGTGCACTAGGGAAGCCCATCGGTGACCCTTGACCACGCATGGTGAGCCTCAACAACAAATGGTGACTTGGACGCCCACAGTAAACAATCTCCCTTATTTTAATGAACTTATTTATTTTTCTCTGGAAATGATAAGAGAATAATACAGAGACCTAGTGTATGCTTAAAATTTTGATGGGTTGAATGCGTAAGATTCTTAGAGGCCTAAACACTCTGCTGCTAACGCTACTCTGCAGCTAACTAAGGTTGTTAAAATGCAATAATTGCAGCAAGCCAGTGAAGGAAAAGAAGAAGATCGTGTTCGATCATGGCGATCACGGCTTCTGGCTTAGTTATTCCACGCCAGTTAACGTTTGGGCGTCCATAAATTTTGGTGCCAAAAGCCCACGTGCGGACAAGCCTTCTCTCTACGCACGGAGCACAGGGCTTCTGCTCTTGCTTCACGTCGCGGGTGGCGAGTACTCGGCTGATGGATGCGAGGATCGGCGTCAGACGAAGTCAGCCAGCAGCAGGGGTCTGAGAATGAATTGACTCAAAGGCAAGCGATTTGCACGACGCGCGCAGAACACAAAGATGATTCAGGAAGCGTGGATCTTGCTTGACATCGCCAGTGTCACTAATTGCGAACCTCACAGCTGTAAAAACAACGACTCTCTACTAGCTAGGACGAGCTGTTGCAGATTAACGAGCAGTTTGATCAGTATATCCCCACATAACGTATAAAAAAGGAGTACACCACTATCGTGGAATACCAAGACGAAGCTGTCAGCATGCTCGCCTAGCTACGTTGCCATATCACGCAGTTGTAACGAGAGCAGAACAGCCTTGCCCAAGCTTGCAGTACTGAAAACACAGAATCAATGGTTTTCGGAAACGAAGCTCCCGCAAGACTCATGGCACCCCGGTTGCCGCAGCTGCAGATTCCAACGTTCACAGGTGACATCTTGTGGAAGCAATTTTAACAGCCCAATCACCCAAATAACAACCTGAAGCCATCCACAAAGTTTTACTACCTCAAAAGTTTTATGTCTGGGGACACAGCAGTAGCAATAGCGGGTTTCCCCATGGCCGCATTTTGCTATGCCAGTGCCATAGGCATGTTGGAAAGATTCGGCAAAAAAACGATTATACACCCCCATCCGACAGCACTGAGAAATCTACAAGGTGTGACAACCACCAATGACATCCGTGGGTTACGAACATTGTACGATGCCACGCAACTGAATGTTCGCTGCCTTGGAACGCTGAACGTGCCGAAACTGACGTATTTAGCTATGTTTGTAAACATCTTGCTACAAGCTCTTCCCAGAGACATCGGTCTTTCTTTCAAGCGAGAAAAATGGCGCCGCGCCTTGACACAGTATTTTGACGCAGGTGCTGCTCCAACCTCCTCTTCAAATGTACCAGTAGATGTGACAGCTCTCGACGCGGAGCTGACCGACCTTTTACTCTTCATGCGGGTGGAGCTCAAAATCAGAGAACAGCATGCAGCCCCAAGTCCAAGTACGGCAAAAGACGATCGCCCTGACGAAGTGAATGGTGATGCCCCTATGGCGTCAGTGATGCCCATCGCATCTATCGCAATATTGCAGGGTTTCTTCTGACGTAATGATCAGCATGGAACGCGCAGCTGCAACGCCACTATTCCGCTTGAGATCAAGAAAGAGCAGCTGAAAAGACAGCCGGTGCTTCCGCTGCACGTCAAAAGGCTATCGAGCAAAGAATTGCAGGGTTAAGCTCACCTGCAATTCGTGCCGCGGAAGCCACGCTTCAAGCGTATGTGATTTCAATTACCGCAGGGTTTTGACTGCAACAACAACCTCAGCAAGTGTCACATTAAACGTTTCTCATAGCTTCTTTCTTTTTGTGATAAATCATTGTGTACTGGCAGACCAGCTAAGAACAACGTCATCTACCTTCAGACATATTGCACCGACGTGATCAAAAAGGCAAAGGCAAGTGCATTCGAGGAATTCTGGATGGAGGTAGCCAAAAGACTTTTATTCAAGAAGTTATAGCTCGCAAGCTCAACTTGAGTGTGGTCCACAAGACACGTCCAGCTCTGAACATTTTTGGAAGCACGTGTTCTTCTTATACAGGAAGCCATGACGCCGTTGAAGTAGGGCTTCGAGACAGATTCAACAAGGCTGAGTTTCGCTTAGAAGCTGTAGTAGTCCCAACCATTTGCCAATATATAACTGTGCCGTCAGCTGAGAACGAATTTATTCAAGCACTGAGAAAACAAGGCAAGTGGCTAGCACACTATCACTCAGCAAAGGACACACCAAACGCTGTGATCGACTTGCTTATTGGATCTGATTATCTGTGACAAGTAATTACCGACGAAGTCATCTGATGCCCGACGTCCCAGGTTTGGTGGCAATCGACACCATATTCGGCTAGACTCTACATGGACCAGTCGGCAAACAGTAATCTTTAGGCTGTTTACCTCATGTTATCAGCGTCCTGAGAGTAGATACCGCACAGGTGGAATCTACAATAGAGATCCCACAGTCTTTCTCAAAGCATCACTTCATGACTACAACTGACTCCAACAAAACTTTCTTAGACCGAAACCTTCGACAGTGTAAGCAGACAAACAAGCAATCTGCCGGTCGACACTCCGTAGTACTACCATGAAAAGACGACCGCAATCGGAGTGATGACCTCATCGAATGGCGAGTGACATGCCTGCGGTTTGCATCAACGACAAGGCTTTCTTTCCCTCAAGGGTTAATGCACCACAATGTCAACAGCGTAAGCACAGAAGATGCAGTAACTGCCCGAAGTTGAAGCAAAGTTTCTCTATCAACGCCTTGCGGCCAAGAGGCAACCCTATGACGCAAGACTTAAAGCGTATAACTCAAGGTCAAACGAGCGCCAGAAGGAACCTCAAGAACAGGAAGACAAGCTCCTCGATGACTCTACGTTTCGTTACGCTACACCGTGCATGCCTACTTGGCGGAAATTCAGTCATGTCTTCTCTGGAACGCCGCTCATATGAAAGGTCAACTTTGCCACAGGCTACCAGGAAGCTGTGCTAACGATAGAGGCTACTGTATCGTCTTCGCGTGAGATGGAAAAGGTAGTATTAAAGTATAGTGACGTCCGCATGGGTATCGTCAAACTTCCAACCGAAGTCGATTGGTAGATTGTGATGTCACCCTGCAACATGACCGAAAAACCCGATGCTTTTCGTCGCTGCCTCACGTAAAGCAGGCATGTACTGTTAATGGTGTACTAGTGTGGTCTCGCTCCACCAAAACAAAAGTCGGCATTGTAGTGAACAGTCCCGTACAAGCTGTATGGACTTGACTTGCTTCGTACTTCTTCTGGGGCGGGGCGGGATGTTTAAAATATAATAAACACAGCCAGCCAATGAAGGCAACGGAGAAGAAGGAGATCGCGTTTGATCATGGTTCCGATGGCTTCTCACTGAGTTATTTTGCGCCTGTTAACGTTTTACTGTCCACAAAGGTTTCCAAGCTTTTGATCGTGGTTCTTCAGTAAGCCAATATGGTTTGAAGAACGCATGCGTCCGTCGCTTGTAGTGGAAATTGATGTTCTTGGTCTACCTAATCGTCTGTCGAATTTCAGCCAATTGGTTTTAAATACCACTTTCCAGTTACCGTTGATTGATATGTGGTGCTTAAAGTGCCGAACCCCCCTGTGTTTATGAGAGACGCCGTAGTGGAGGGCTCCAGAAATTTCGACCACTTGGAGTTCTTTAACGTGCACCCAAGTCTGAGCACAAAGGCGTAAGCATGCTCGCCTCCATCTAAAATGCAGCCGCTGCATCCGGGATACGATCCGGCGACCTGCAGCTCAGCAGACGAGTACCTCAGCCACAAGACCACCATGACGGGGCTTCACTTACCGTTATCTGGGAGCCTAATCTGGATTCTACATTTCGAATATATCTGGGTATATCCAGAATTAATCTCGTAATGAACAACCTACGAGCAAAGTTTTGGTTTGTATACGCCGTGATTTGGCGTACTTGAGACTGGACGTCGCGTCGCATACTAGCAATGCTTGCGTCAGCATGACTAACAGATAAAAAGCGGACATTCTCAGTAATAGGAGGGTAATACGCTCAAGCGCACTAATTGATTGCGGCCACCTGAAAACCATTCTGCAAGCCGTAAAAAGCCTAAACATTATAATTGGCGACTTCGATGAACATAAACTGCTCTGGGGTAGCATTTTAATCATTTATTTGATGATATGGCGATCTTTCTTCAAGACTTTGGCAGTATAGTACATAATAGGTGGACACGACAAAAATTAACAATGGAAAATGAACAGAAAAATTTCTTTACACACGTGCTTTCAAAAAATATATAAAAAGGCCAGCGGCGTCATTTTAACAATTTTCAAATTGAACAAAGAATCCGTTAGCACAAGCCAAAACAAAAAACAAAAGCACATGAAACATCTCAGCTAGACAACAATACTGCTGGCTATTGAAGGAAGACTTGACTTGCGGTAGTGTGGTCTTTGTACCAGTTTTATCGGGCAGTTTGTTCCAATTGACAATCGTTCTAGGAAAGAAAGAGTACTTTAAATAGTTTGCACGTGTAGTGAAGGAGTATCCGTTAATGAGTATGTGTACCTGGTAACGTAACCTGTCGTATATGCAATATGGGACGTGCGTATCTTGTACTGGCATTTCATCAATTAAAAGAATTTAGACGACATACAGGATCTCAGCTACCTATAGCAAGTAGGCCACTTTCAGATACGAGGTTAGTGACTGAAGCGCCACCATACATATTGAAGATGAATCTGACAGATTTTTTTATAAGTTTTCTAATTTTGCTGGGTCGGTTTTAGTGAACGGGTCTCATATAAGGACGGCGTATCCTTAAGCAGGACGGACGAGTGTTTTGTGCCAACAAACGTACTTCTGGTGTGAGCAATTTCAATACACACCTTAAGAAGAACAACTTACGCCTGCAATTTTCTAGCACTTTGTCAAGATGTTTTCACCACGAGAGACCACTTGCTATGTAAATGTCTAAGTATTAATATTGTGTAACTTCTGATAAGAGAAGGTGTTTTGTGCCTTAGCATATAGTAGTGGCTTCTTTTTTATTTTTACCTGCATTTCTACAGTCAGCTCAAAATTGATGCACATTTGCCATTGATTACACCAATCAACTACCTAGTTTAAAATTTTCTTTAGGCTAACCTGGTCTTTCTGAGTTTTTATTTCTTTATATATCACGCAGTCGTAGGCATAAGACTTGACTTTTATGAATGAGTTAGTGATAATATCATTGGCATGCAACAAAAAAGTGGTCCAAAAATGAATCCCCGTAGGACGGCAGACTTTGCAAGAACTGTATCTGACACTGTTTCATCCGCATCTAAAAACTGACGGCGGCCGGTTAGGTAGACTGTAATCCATTCTATCATTTTGTCGTTCTTTAAGACAGCACAGAGCTTATGAACATGTTTAACAAGAGAGACAATATCGAATGCTTTACTAAAATTCTTAAATATGGAATCTGTTTTTTTTAACTTTGTTCATAGAGTAAGCGAAGTCATGTTCGACCTCAACGAGCTGCGGGATTGTAGAATGGCCATTTCTAAAACAATGTGACAAATTTGTTAACACTTGTTGTTCATCGAGAACAATAATAATATATTTGTAAATGATATGCTCCAACATAGTACAGAAAGTTGAAGGTAATGAAATTGGCCTGTAAAGTTTTTTTACAAGTTTTGTCCCTTGACCTATGTCAAGGCTTCACCCTAGCAAGTTTCCAGTATTCCTGTATTGTTCCTTCGTTAACAGATCTTGTAAACAGAACATGAAAGTATTTCGCTCACCATTCTGCGTAACGCATTAAAGTAGTTAGGATATATACTACTAGGCCCTTGGATTTCTTTATATTGAGCTTTAACAGTAAATTTGTAATGCCATGTTCCGAAACAGCAAGGTCAATAAGGGAATGCAGTTTTGTAGGGCAGCATTGTAGACAATCGTCATCACTTATAGATACACATTTGAAATGTAAATTAAATTTAGCACACACTATTTTCTTATCCTGCATGCTTTTAACACTCAGAAGAAAGGAGCCAGAAGATGAAGTCGGCGTCACAACCCTTCAGAACCTTTTGGAAGATGATCCAATAAAATCTAGCAATATTGTGCTTATCTTCGAGAACTTTTTTCGCCTGTCGCAGACAGCTTAATACTTGCTTCTTGCAGCTGCTTATTATTACGTTATACACATATCAAGAGCCACAGTGACTCTCGTCTCAATTGTTAACACTGTGAGGTGCCAGAAACACTGGAGCACACATTTTGTGGCTGCCCAGCATACGCACGTGAGCGGGAAACACTGCTTTTTTTATTGAATGATTCCGCAATAGATCATCAGCAAATGAGACTGTGTTGGGCCCTTGGCCTTACTCCAACAGTGCAACTGTGGTCGTAAGAGCAGTCGTAGCCTTCTTAAGAGCAACTACACTATAAGGAAGACAATTGACGCGATCAATGCCAGGCTTGTAGGAATGCGGCGTTTCACGCTACTTGGAATGCCTCTTCCTGATCGTCTGCAAACACCTTTCAACAAGAGAGACGAACTTCCAGAACAAAACTGTTTATTAAAATTTGAAATCAAAGGAAAAATCTGATCAGGTGCACAAAAATTATTACCCAGCAGTGGCCAATTCTCAGCTTGCGTTCTCTACATTCACACATACACCTCGTTTAAAAACAATCGTGATATAAGGTAGAACCATTCTTCAAATATCTCACCCTATTCCGACCAACGAGTGCATCAGATCGTAATACCGAAAAAAGGAGGCAGGGATATTCCAGTCTAAATTGTAGCCGCCCCCTTTAGAGCCTGCCCTCTACAGTACATCTTCGGAGCAACACTGTGCGACAACCACAGCAGTGTCCTAGAGCCCTTTTGTTTACAACTTTTTTCTGTGTCAGTGTAGTCAGCCTGGCCCGGTGTCATCACTCGTGAGTCCCTCTGCTGGCTAGTATGTTGCCGACCCCGAGCAAGTAAGCTTGCCCTCCGCCCCACGCAAGTCGAAGCGAGGTCTCTCCGCACTGTTCTCCTTCTGAAGCCATAAATACGCGCCAGCGAGGAGTTCTCCATTGTCGGCAGTCAGGCTTCTCTAGCTCTTTAAACGATGCCGCCCGCCACCTCGACTCCTCTCCACCCCCAGCGAAACAAGTATTCTCTTCTCGTTCACCACTTTGCATGAAACTTGGCCGGCGCGCCCACATTCCTCTCAAAACCGCAAATTGCTTCCGAGGGTCACTCCCAGTACGTAGCCAACTTCGCCTTCCGTGCCGCGCCAGCTGTGGCCCACGTCTCTACTTGGCGGATTTCGCAAATGACGAGCATGTTTGTGGAGGCTCTTCCTGCAAAAACGGGCCCCTCCCGATGTACACAAATGGCGACTCGACCATCGTATTTCAAAGGCATGGTTCTTCTGCCGCAACGCAGTGGAACGAATGCAGTGGCGTCGAAACGGGTGCGACGAAACCATTAAACAATTCGAACACGTGTTCTATGCGCTGATCGTTGACCCAATCACGTGAGGGTTTGGCTCGGTGAAGGTAACTAAGGCTGTAACATTTTATTTTGCTTAAAAATGATTCTATACGCTCACCTCTCTATCTAACCATCGTCATCCATTACTTTTATTCATACCCTGTCCCCTCCCCCGGTATAGAACAGCCTGCCATAGCACGATATCGCACAGGCCGACCACTCAGCCTTTCTGTAAATATACATCTGCCTCTTTCACTAGTTTCAGGATTGAGTGCTCATTTCTTGATTTCGTTAGTGTGGTTACTTTAACGTAAGTGCTCCCTTACACGTTTAATAAACAGGTTTGTTAGCTATGAAACAAAACGCACCATGAAACGAAGCTCAGGTGAATCTGTCTCGGATCTTCATGAGATCAGCGCAAAGAAGATTTTGGGGGAACCTGCTTGTGGAGGTTTAAAAAAATAAAGTTGGCAGAACACTATTCCATGAGTGGTTAGTGTGTGACATATGTCAGCACAGGAGCGAAACCCGACGTGAGTGCGTACGCTAAGTTCCGGGTGCCCCATCTTAGAACTGCCTAATACGCTTTACTGGGAAACCTGTGCCTAAAAATAGTGACACTCAAAACACAACGGTGACTACGAGCACGATCATTGGTTGTCGAAATCTGACATAAGAGTGGGACTCGACAACTATTTCTGCATGATTCATTTTATTCATCTTGTTCGCGCATGTCGTAAAATGTATACGTACTACGCTACTATTACACTTTTGCGCACGCGCAAGCTGAAAAGAAAGAAGGTATTTTCGCTACAGAATAGGTTACACCATTCGGAAAAGTTTGGATACGGGCAGGTGCACATTGCACAGACCGATAAGTGCAACAATTGTAAGGCACTGAAATACTGTCACCGAAAGGAACATGTAAGCCATCTGTGCCCGCCAATATCTTCTAAAAACTAAAGAATGCAAGCAAAAAGGGCTGCTATTAATCAGCGTTTTGGCTATCTTCCTATTACCTTCTACGTTTTCATACCTTCGTATTTTTTCTCTATATGTTTGTCCTGGTTCTCCTGCAGCGACGTGCCGTTCATGAATTGGTAACGCGACCGGCGCTTCGGCCATGCATCTGGCTCAAGCGGGACAGGCCCTCTCCGCGCGGCTGCGTATCGCACAGGCTTTCACCCTGGTTCTCTCCCATTAGGCCTAAAGCCCGGAGAACGTGGTCCGCCTTTCTTTGTCCAAGGTGTCTACGTGCGCTCAGCGCCGAGAACCATTAAGGAGCTCTCCGCATGGGCTGGCTCGGAACGAGCCGCGCCCAGGCCACATATCGCGTGGCCGAGCAGCTTGCGTGGAAATACCTGACGAGCCGCACGTGCGGTGACTTGCACTGCGCGTACGCTATCTGCCTAGTGTAGCCTCACGCAGGACCCATGGTGTTCGGAACAGATGTTTAGTTGAACTGGACACAGTCACCTCTCACACTCGCTGTGGCTGCCTTAACTGGAAAGCGTGACTCCATCGTAATGAAGCTATCACAAGGCCGCGGAGCACAATTGAGACAGCATGGCACATCATCATTGAAATCATCATGCACGTGGAAGCACAAACGACGCGTGGAAGCACTGAACACTGGTCGTGCGGATGTCCTTGCACACGAGTTAACCGCTATGTCATACCTAAATAGAACTGTACAACAAAAAAAGATATGAACAACAGTGATAAAGGCACACCCAGCGTCTTCTTTGGTGTGCAGTCGTACTGAAATATTGCAATAACAATTTACCCAAAGTGTCACTCTCGTTATAACATATTTTAAAGAATTAAAGGCTCACTACGATTGAAGCAGCAGAAGAAATAGCTTTGAGGTATGGACACCTTGCGTCAAGTTGCCAAGACCTTGAGAAAAAAATGTGATTGCTGGAGTATGGAAACGTGACCAATCGTATATTGACTAAAAGCGCTTGTTTTATTTGGAGACTCAGTCTACTTTCGAAGTGGTCATACAATAATAATCGTTGGGGTTTAACGCCCCAAAAGCACGATATGATTATGGAAGACACCATAGTGCAAGGCTCCGGAAATTTAAATCACCCAGGATTCTTTAACGTTCGTCTAGATATAAGTATACATGGGCCTCAAGCACTTTTGCCCCCATAGCAAATGCTGCTGCGCTGCCGGGATTCGATTGCGCGACCTGCGGGTCATTAGTCGAGCACGATGGCCACTATAGATGCACCATGGTGGATATACTATTGAAGTGGTGTCTTAGTCAAATGACTGAAGCGCTAGAGTAGTGCAATCACTGCTAGAAGCGGTGAAGTGTTCATTTTTAGCAAGCCTAGTAATACTTTATTTTAGCATTATGTTAAAGAAAGCTCATTAACATAACATGGTTCTTTAGCTGAATAATACTTGAAGCGCCCAAAAATGGTCTGTGATTTCCATTTTGTGATTTCTAGTTCACATGATTGTGTGAGTATTGCCAACAAAATATGTGAATGTGATGTGCAGAGGGAGGAGCACATGCGGCAAAGTACACTGCTCAAATCGACATTATGTTTGCATATTTATTCTTTTTGATAATGGGAAATCAAAAAGCAGAGACGGCCCGGAGTATCAGACTTATGGCTTGCTACGTTGTCGCTACCTTTCAGCGTGGGAGGCCATGAAGAACGGTATCCAAAAACAGAACGTCATGTCGAAGCGACACGTGAATAAAAAAATGCGTGCAACGTCTCATCTTTGATGATGAAGTTGATGCCACTGATGATGATCAATTATGGCTGGGTGCTTTGGAATAGATTGGTCTTTAGACCCCCCATTCGTTGCGCAATTTACAAGGTGACATGCCTGGTGCGATTTTAGAATTCTGCCACACGATGTTACGTGCATTAACGGGACTCCTCGCACCACATGGCACCTGCATAGGTTATCTTTCAATTTTTAAAGCAATTTCTGCGAAGCATTGACGTGGCTCTGCGAAGAACATTTGCCTGCTACACAGAATGTCTATTTTTAGGTAAAATCTGAAAATGATTTTTATTTGCATCTAACTGCATTTCTCGTTCAAAACCAGTGACACCAGCGTTACAATTTTTGGGAAAATAGCTGCTTAACTCTATTTCGGCAATAACACGCTGGCGGTGCTAATTTTGCATTCTGTGATGGTTTGGTCGTTGTAGATAAAAGTAAATATTTCGTAAAGTTTGTAGTGAGATGTATTTGCAACAAAAAGAGCAGTGAGTATGGTAATAAATAAAATTTACTTTTTTTTCATACACGAAAAAGAACCACATAACAAAGCGCACGTGACCCAGTACGTGGATGAAGGAATGAGTAGAGAGTGTGCAATGAATATAGCTTACATTGTCATATTTTAAATAGCCTCACTGGGTGCCAACACGGTTTGACGCGGACTTAGTGATGTCAGGTAAGTGTTATAAGTACATTACCTGCTGGTTCTTTCAATGCTCATGTAGAAAGGCCCAATAAGGTTTCAGTAATGACATTATCTCACCGAATCAGATTAGTCACAAGATTATGCTTTTTTGATGTCATCTGAGCCGTTCGTGACGTAACATGCAAGCTATCAATACAACTGACTAGCAAGGACGAAGTGTTCCTAAACATATAAACCTTACAATGAGTGCTGCTGGGCAACCAAACTTGTGTAGTGAATTGAAAGGAACCAACTGGCCACGTTTGCGTAATAAAAAAATTGACGAACGCCATGAAAGCCTGAAGAGTAATGTTCGGTGCACTGAGCGTAAGTGGATATACCTGGAAGAGTATGTTATCTTGACTTGTCAGAAAAGAAGCACTACGGCTCGATAGAATAACGTATTGGCTTGTTAATAAAAAAACTTTTTCCCGTCCGTTCACTTCTTCCTTTTCTCGTGAATGTGTTTATGTGCGCAGTAGTATACCATTAACTGTGCACGTATCCAATCTTCCTCTACGTCTCGAGTGTTCCTACGCTGGCACAAAATAAATCCTTCGTCTCTTGTGCATCTCCATATAGGATGTTCCTTATTTAGACGTACCTAGGTTTCACGCACAAGACATGTATAGTGTCCGTTTCATTGCTCTATTTTTTTTCTTCCAGCCTCACTCGGATTTTCGTGCTTTCCGTCTCAAGGAGCACGTCCGGTACAGCGTCCTTGATTTGCTATTTCGCCAGTGCTTCGTGCATAACTGCTCGGCAGGTTCTCAGTGATTTGGGCAGATACGTACCTTGGTTTCCTGCTGCGTTTCTTTTTTTTCTTTTTCTTTTCCTGCACTCGTGCCGTGTTCCTCATTGAATTACTGGTAGTAGTTGTAGGCAGCACTGTCTAGGGCGCTCTTCGTTGCTGGCAGACTTTTGTTTTTAGGGTATTGACGAGATGGCAGTGGAATAGGTTGCGCTGTTTTTTTTTTCTCAACTGCATTTTTACGCGCTCGTCATATTTTCTGACATGCCACGTGTCTAGTGAGTTATCGAGCGCGTAACTTTATTTTTTGACACCTTTGCTTTTGCAGTCAAAGCCACCAAGCTCCAGTGATTCCTCTGAATCTGTGGTTCTCTAATTGGTTCTCGCTGCCCCAATACACATTGAGAATATCTGTAAATATTTACGCTCCTGTGGCGGTGAAACAGTGCATCTGTCTGGCAATGTAATAGACACAAGGAAAAAGGTGTGCTTTCGTGCACACGCGGAAGCAACATGAAAGCGATGGCTTCTCTCATTGTGCTGTGTTTGTGCTATAAACGCAGTATCAAGATGCTTTCCGTGCTGACAGCACTCACACTAACACCAACAGCTCAAGAAGTTACGACATGATTGAGCACTAAAGAAATTGTACGTAGGTTTGACTGCACGAATCCTAAGTGGCAAAGTTCGAAGCAGCACTGTTGAAGCTTCTCTGAAAAATCAACGAGTATAGAAACTGCTATGAAAAAATAAACAAAACCAAAGCACGCTGTGATTTGCTTGTTTTGTGCTTTTTATTTGGATGGATGTAAAAAGTAGCCACGAGTGAAAGATACTGCTGTCACTACGTTCAACCAGAACGGATTTTAAGAGGAACCAAATATTAGGGAGTTTTAACTTGTACGTATACTTCTTTACGTTACCGTGTTACCGGATACCAGATAGAATCTGGGCATGCGCGAGTCTTTACGGAACGTTAACCTTTACGTAACGTAAACTACTCACCGGATAGGCTTTACGCTCACGGCCCGGAGCAAGCCACCGAGTCAAGACAAGCCGAATTAGAAGCGCCAACGGCGAACACGTTGTTTACATTCGCTCTGTCATCAGCGGAATCGATGTCTGGGCGCAAGCGATTTACCCTCAGAGATGACATCACTCTAGTAAGGGAGGTAATATATGTAAACCCTTTTCTTGACCCTTCGAGGTGGCTGAAGATAGCCGATCAGCCCTTCGAGGTGTTCGGCAGGCGCTTCAGCATTCGCAGTGTCAGACAAAGGCTTAACTTAATCCTCCTGCGTTTTCTGCGAGATCAGAAGAAGAAAATTAAGAGGTAAGTGCGTCTCGTATTGAACTTTGTTATGTACTGTTCTTTCCCATTGACAAAAATTGTGATTACTGGCTCCGCAATAGCTCCGGTACAGAAGAGGAGCAGTCCGAACTGGAGGACCTCCTGCAGCAAGCGGCTGACATAGCGTGCGAGTGCGGCTACGCGCCACCGCCGTCAACCGCACGACAGCTCGCTGAACGCGACGACATCAAAAAAAGAGCCACAAGAAACTCGGTCGCCCGACCACCAGCGAAACGTCGCGTCGACAACAGGGAAGAAGATGCCCTGGCGGCCTACGCGGAGTTAACAGCGGCGGACGGTGTTGAGCCTGGTAAGAAATGTGCTGATTTCGCAATTCTTACTCGTACTTAACTGA
The DNA here is from genome assembly GCF_043290135.1 of Rhipicephalus microplus. Taxonomy (NCBI): domain Eukaryota; kingdom Metazoa; phylum Arthropoda; class Arachnida; order Ixodida; family Ixodidae; genus Rhipicephalus; species Rhipicephalus microplus. The sequence goes on along the minus strand of NC_134710.1, from coordinate 326,173,788 downwards.
TAGTGAGCCGTACACTTGGCCTGCGTTGAATTTACAGGTGGGGTCATTTGATCAATTGCATGATACTACAGTGCTTCACCGGTTGAGTAAGTTAAGAAGAGAGTAACAAGCTTGACAAATATTTGTAAACGTTTGCTTTCTCCATGATCATAGCAGGCACAACCTCTGGAAGTTTTCTGTGTGAAATCTGAAGGCAGCAGCCATGCTTGCAGCACACTTTGCGGCCTGTTGTACGACTTAGTTAGGTGCTACCTGTGTGGCACTGTGGTATATTTACCAGATAGGTGGAGACAGAGATATAGCAATGTTTAATAAGATTCCCGGAAATGTTTGCTTGGTTGCCTAGCTTGCTACTTCCGGTGTCAGTTGAATACCGTGATGTAAAAAAGGATCACATGTGCAAAAAGATATGTCTACTCACAAACACACACACGCTCAGAAAAGAGTCACGCAGAGAACCTTGAACATGAGTTATATCAAGTGGCAAAATTGTCAATGCTATTAACATGGCATGCAGTCTGCTTGCACAACATGGGCGAATTGGAATATCTTCATGCAAGCCTTCATCTTGCAGTAGAAATTAAATTCTTGTGAATATGCAATTGTTTTCTATGTTGCATAATCATTTCACCAGTTACATAACATTTTACTAGGTCAGAGCTTGAACTATTCTGCCAAAGGTTGAGGAATAGCTGTCTCACCAAAGAAGGCTGTGATACGCCATTTAGTGTCTAGCATATTTAGAACAACTTCACTCTTCTGAACCAAACAGTGGGATTCAATGTCGGACAGATTGTTGGGCTGAGGTACTGGCTAGATTTAAGGATCAAGCAACATGTGAATGTGATGAATTTTTTTTCAAGGAATTAGGTGACACTTTTGCCTTCAACAACTTTGCACAAGGCTGAAATAGACTATTTATAGGTGTACCTGAAATAATTGTCTAGCTGGAGTTTGTAGATGTTTTTTAGCATGGTTCTCCATTTTTCTATAATTATTCTTGTTTATGTGTAACCTAATCATTATCTATAAGTACTTGTATTCCCTCTCTTTTGTTTCTTGTTCCTTGGTTTAGAGCCCTTATGTTATAACAAATCAAATTTCTGCTGGCTATATTAAGTAGAGCTCAATAAAAATTTGTTTTCTTCCTGACCAGCAGATGGTGCAAGCACGTCACAGGCTTGCTCAGGCACTTCTTAATTCAATGTATGAGCCGGAGAACATAGAGATTCACATGGATCTGCCTAACTGTGGTGAGTGAAAATACAGTGAGAAACACTAAATTTTTTTCATTACACACGTGGTGAATACACTGTTGCATAAACTAGTGGATGCTGTAGCATGCAAAATTGGGATAGTTGGTGTTAATTCATTTTAAGACTGGAAAATGCACGTACACGAACACACGGAAGAAATGGCAACACCATGGACCCCTTAATATAGTCCTAAATAGTCATTTCCAGTCAGGTGGGCCTCTCAGCATGGCCTGAAATTACTTTTCATTATTTTTCTCTTTTCTCCTACCTGTCATTTTTAGCCTTGCAGTGGGTTTTTGAAGCTACTAAGGCGGCAATAGGGGCTAGTTGATAGCTTGTGCATTACCTTGTGTTCTTTGTCATTTTTTGGGTTCATGTTATACCTGGGAGATCATAGAAAATAAGGTTTTTCAAGTAATTGCACCGGCACTATTGAGCCCTAGCCTCCAGCATGTAAATAAGGCACTAGGAAGAGCCTGTATTTCTCATCAAAAGAGCTGCTGCATGAGAGGAGTTATTGCCGATGTGTATTGGAAATGAAAGCTGGGTTCAAGCTCAAAGCACACAACACAGCTCTTAAGTTGGTTCACTTGTGATGTACAGAACTCGAAGACAACCGGACGGCCTCATGCCCAGCACCTGACCGCATCACAACTGCTGCACCCAGTCGAGCTCAAACTCCAACATCAAGTCCTTCAGATGTTGCTGCTGCAGGTTTGTAATCCCTAGTTTTGTTGGTGCATGCCTACAGACTCAAATGATTTTCGTCATTAGTGCTTTCAACATCAACAAAAGCGACTTTAGGTGCAGCTATTGAGTCTATGAAATCATTCAAGATGGCCTGAAAAATTCTATTTTGTGCTATGAAAGAAATACAGGGTCAGATTTTAGCTGTTGCTAACATTTGCACCAAGTCCTTAATTAAATTAATATGAGCTCAGCGAAGGACATTGTTTTGTTTTTCAGTACAATATTTTAGTCCTATGCAATAATGAATTAATAAGAGAATAAGTACCTAATAAGTGTAAGTAGTTTCAGTGTGTTCAAAAACTAGTTGCATAGTTTCATCATGGATCCACTTCTTTTAGTTGCCCTTGCTGCTTTTCTATCGTTTCTTTGTCTCCCTGAGAATAAGTCTGCTTTATGTGCATTAGACTCAAGTAGCAGCCTCCTTCTGAACTTGTTTACTTGTGACCTCTTGGACTACCAGGCAATGCAACTGTGCATGGGAGCCCCCCTGATTCCCACACTGGTGACACCAGACGGGTGGCCAACACTCGTGTGCCTCTGCAAGGTGTGTAACAAAAAAAAGAAAGCTTGGTATCAGTGTATCTTGTATTTTGCCTAGTAGAAAACAAGAGTATCATTCAAAATGTAGGTACACAATTGTAAATGAAGGTGCTTGCTATTGAAGGTAAGAGTAAAAAAAAACACTTTAATTGTGTAGTAAATCTTTCTTTGAGAAAGCTTATTTCTCTGTCCCCTAAAATCTCCGAGTATATGGCTTTATCGCATCTTTAGTCTTGGCCAGGAAAGGAGACATGAGCAAACTGGTGTCTCGTGTGTCCTTTTATGTTAGGCAAATTTATGACGTGGCATGTGCTTAGGTGTGCCATTGTCTGGGTGCTATTGTGGCCTTCAATAGATCCACACTCTCAGGGACATGTGGCCACTCTCACTGTGAGAAATGTTTGAGCACACGTAATCATCTTCCAGTCGGTTGCAATGATGTGAACTTGCAGTGAAGTCAAGGTGGCAAAAAAAGGCTACTTTTTAGTGCAGTGAAGTGTTGCATATTACGATTGATATGAAGCATTTGCTGCACTAGGAGACTATGGAACTATTCCAGTAAGTATTCCAGAACTAAATTGTTAATAACAATGTCATCACCTTTGCTCCGCTGCCAGAAAATATATAATGTGTGTAGCCAGAGAGCCTTTGCACTAACTTTAAAGAGCCATAGACATAGAGTAGGTCATCTTTGTTTTAAGATTAATTTTTGGAAATTTGTGCATGATTTTTTAGCACAAGTCCATGCAGCTTTCTGAGTAATACAGAACAAGCTCGTTAATTTGACCTCAATGAATTATTAAGAAAATTGGATGACTATTGGATGACTCGGGAGTTTTTCCTGGCTCCGGCCAGTATTTATATAGTTTATTGCCAGCAAACCTGTTGATTCGGTTACATTTGGTTTCAACGTGGGTAATATGAATGATCCGCGAAGCCCACCAAGCATGAGGTGCCGCATCCCACAGCGGATGTGGCCGCAAATTGCCTGAGGGAGAGAGTAGCGAGAGTTGTTATTTTATTACTTGTTTTAGTATATATCAAAATTCCTTATAATGAAAACAATAGTTCAAAAATAGTATGAGGACCGCTTTAGCCAACAGCGTATTTCTGGGAAAGCCACTGGGACCGAGGCTACAAACTTGGTCAAAGCGAAGTGAGGTTAGGAAACGCGCTTGCCAGCAAGTGTACTTTGCGGCGAGTGACACTAAACTTGCTCGTGTGTCAACGCGCAAATGACACTCGCAGCTAAGTGTACTCGCTCAAAGTGCACTTATATTGCCAGGTGTGATAGGGGTATAACAGGCATTTCTTCATTTTCTCGATACTATTGATAATTCAAGATTAAATAACTAAAACATTTTTTGGTCCTGTGTTGTTTGACTTAACGAGCTTTTACTGTATCAGAAATCGGACAGAATCAGCCAGTTAAAAAAAAAGGGGGGGGGGTTGAAATGTATTGCATAAATTCGCATGACTCAGTTACTGATTGCCCTTTCAGAGTTGCCAGCTGATTCACAGCAGCGCAGGGCTCAAAGTAGCCCATGCTCACCGTTGACTGCTGCGACTCGCACTTTAACTCCAGCGCGCCCCCGAGCCACTCCAATCAGAGGTATGCATGTAGGCAGTTGTAATTGCACCAACACCGATTTTCAAAGCTGGGTTTACTCTCTTATACAAATCTCCTGTGTACAGACACGTCTCTGAGCGAATATAAAGGTCCGGAAGTGCTGCAAAGACTTGAATGGTACATGCATGACGTCAGGCTACAGTATCAATTCTGGTGACTTCACACACCCAAATGAACACATGCGATGTCACATACCAAAGCATACGAAATTGCTGCTTACATGTTGCTTTTCCTGTCACTTCTCCTCGCTGTTCGATTGCAGTAGTCCATCATACCTTTCAATCGAGCAAAGTAAAACATGGCTTCTGTCATTGTGTGTGCATTCCAACATCGTCTAAATTGATCACAACGCAAGGAAATAGTTTTATTGTGATTTGTTGTCATGACAGCAACATTTTGCCCTGTATAAACTTTCAGTAGCAAAACAGGCCGCAATAGATACAAGTTCCATAGATTCGTTCACTATTGGGTGCGACAACAAGTGTGCAGCAACTGGATGCCAGCCAGAACAATACTTGGTCCTTCTTTGACCCATAAGTGTATAGAAATATATGATGGAACGCCCGCGTAATGTCACCATATCACCATATCTAGCGTGAGCATGTCGCCAACTCATGTGGCTACAGTGTGTCTTGACGTCAGTGTATGGTGTATGAAACAGAATCAGCTTTTTAAAAACGTGTTGCCTTTGCTTTTTAAAGTGTAGTCAAGTGTATAAGTGAACTTTCTTGGTTTTGAGGGCTTGACCTTTCATTTGATGCATAGAAACAACTTATAAAATTTCTCCTAATACTTTTTTAAGTAATCGGAACATTTTGTTTCAAGCAATTTTGTGTGTACAGAGGCAGCCTGACTATTATTACAGTATTTACCTGCCTGTGTTTACCAAGTCTAGTGTTTTGGAATAGTACTGTACAGTAGACTCTCGTTAAATGGAATGTGAAGAGACTAGAAAATGTTTTCCATTTAACAGTAGCTCCGAGATAAAAAAAAAGTGGAGAATCTAAGTACGAAAGCAACCGTGTTGAATGAAGTTGTTTCATTTAAGCAACCATTCTCTTTGATAGATTTCAGTTTACTGAGAGTCTACTGTGTTAAAAAGAACCATGTGTGCTCAGTATAATATCATGGTGCTTTGTAAACTGTTGCACTTGCTCATCCATTTGAACCTAAGGCAGTTAACTGTTCTTTGTAAATTTGTGCAGGTCCACAGCGGTACGCTGAGGCAACATATGCCCTCATTGAGGCCCGCTGTGATCGGGACACTGCTATCGAGAACCGCCGCCTCCAACTTGAAGAAGACCGGCTCCAGTTCGAGATAAAGCGCCATGGGGAGAAAATGAAGCTGAAAGAAATGGAGCTTCAACAGAGGCAGGCGGAGCAGGAGGCAAAATTCAAGCTAAAGGAGCTTGAGCTAGAGGCGCTAGCGGAGGCGCACAGGCACAACAGGAGCTATCAAGAAGCGCAGCTTGAAATCATAAAGTCATTCATAAATAAGTAGATGTATCCGTTTAAACCTCCATGTAACTAAGTCCGCCATAACTAAGTACTTATTCGGGGCCATGACAAGGTCACCCTCCGTACTGCTGTTCTCAGCTAAATATTGTAGAGCATCTATTGTGCCTGTAAATGTATGAAAAACAGACAATAAAAAATAATATCTAATTGCTAAGTCAGCTATAGAAGTCTCCAGCTATAAACTCCGCCCACTGCCAGCTACCGCTATGTTGCCATGGGGTGTGGGACGTCATGTGTTTCATGCAGGAGATCTGTCTTCTCCCGAACTTCAGCCAGTGCAAATTCTTCAATTTTTCAATTCCAAGGCATACAAAAGTTGAAGTAGCTCCATTTTACCGCAACTGACCATGAAACAGTTGTTGGGCGGAATAGATCCGCTCACAAAGCAAGTGTCTTATTATGTCATGGTTCACATGTACTGTTGTAAGGCTACCGGGCCATATGCGTGTTTATAACGATCCTCATTATAAATTAAGCGTTCAGTCAAATGTGCTGAAATTTCACCAGCTCATTTGTCAACAGCAAAGGACCAACTTTTATAATACAGATTATGAAAATTGCTTGTCATGGCTCCTTGGAATGAACATTAAAGAGATACAATGACTTGGTTTTAGGTTGAAAAAACTGCACTCTGAGAACTCTAACCCCATGTTTCACAGTCGGAAATTAATTATTCGTGGAGAAAATTGAGGGTGAAGTTTCATTTTTATTTAGCACCTGAATGTCCATGCGCTTTATAAAAAAAATCGATAAAGGAAGGCAATACACTAAAACATCTGCTAGTGCCAGTGGTCAAAACATGTAGTTTTAGCGTTTGTCAAGTCATCTTCCGTGCAACAGAGACCAGCCACTACAGTTGAAGGGGAATACATTTTTCTAAATTTTGAAAAGAGTTGAAGTAGAAAAAAATGCAGTGTGGTAATCTAATACAGAATTCATAAAATCACTTGAATAGCACTGCAGAGGGTTTCGCCATAGAAGTACCAACTCTTATGCGAAGAACCTTCAATGCGATGATTTGTATCGGTGATGTTTTGTACTTTGTTACATGGAGGTTTATGCATATTTTATGAACAATTTTATGGTTGTACAAAACTGCAACAGCTGCTCTTGATGATGCTTTGCTGTTCAACAAGCTATGCAGATTGCGCCTCCCGTTTTCCACTTGCTGTTGCCAATACATTGCCCCTCTGTCTCACATAAGGCGAGTAAAAAATGTACAAGGTGTCTGTTAGAAAAGTATCCGACCCCTTTTTTTTGCAAGCACTTCATGAATTTCGAACAAGCGCGCTTGCATTAGCTGATTTTGAACCTTCGTGTGCACGTGTGAATTTTTTCCCGCCTGGCAATTTCGTCAGTCGCTGGGATGCAGTGTTTGAGTGAGGTATGCCCAGTGCTCTCATTGGTTTTTCATAGCAAGGAAAATGAGGAAGTGACTGGAGCAGTGCTAGAATGCTTCCAGCAATGGCAGCACCTCTAAGAGCAGTCTCTAGAGTCCCAAGGGGACTACTTTGAGGGTGTTTAGGTTTACGATGCTCCAATAATGCCCGTTTTTGCTGTTCCACCAAAGTTTGGATACTTTTCTAACCGACCTCATATGATGCTTGCAGGTGCATATATGCTTTCATTGAGTTACAGCCTCCTCTTCACTGTTGAATTTGTTGTTTCCCTAATTTTATTTCAGGCTGAGACATTTTAGCTATGGGACACAAGCTCGAGATTCATATGTTTCCTCTTTCTCTCACTTTATGGTTCAAAGGATACAACTTTCAGAAGGGTTGACAGGCGGGCTAGTTGCTACAAATTCATAATGAAAAAATTGGAAGCGCAAACCAACGGGACAACGGGCTTGTTTGTCTCTTCTCTTTTGTCTCGTTGGTTTGCGCTTCCATTTTTTTCATTATGGATACAACGTTATCGAATGTCTATCAAGGTTTAATGCAATATCGGCTTGGTCTCGCACGGGGAAACGTCAAAGCTTTGCCTCAAAGCCGCCTCGTGAGCTTGCTGGACTGCTCACATTTAGACGCCAAAGTTTGAGATGTGCAGAGCGCCAACCTCAATGATAGGGTCTCCAGAGTAACTGTAAGCATTCTGGCAACATAACTACAACCCTATAACATGTGTTAGAGTGCTGCACGTTCTTTCTGGTACGAATTTTACGTGTCGTCCTGATGGTTGTTCGAATATATCCATCTTAGACGGACTAGATTAGGGAAGTTGTTCATCTAGAGCTACCCCCCAGAAAATGGCATGTCTGCTGTTTTGTTTGGGACTAAGCGGTGGGAAGCTTCTGGCTGGGCTAAAATAGTTTTCATTTTGTGGTCTCATGTGATACATTCTGTGATGCTTGTTGTACCTGAAATTTTACAGAGATGCTTTGAAAAGCTTGAGTGCCCCAGCGGAGTAGTGACTTTAGTAATGAAATATGTGAAACAAAATAAAACCAAATATTTTTTTCACCAGGTTTCTGTCACAATTTCATGCACATTTTACGACTTTGAGTGAGCAATGAGTCTCTACCCTAGGCCATGATTTTTCTACTCCAGACTACTGTATGCCATTTCAAAACATCGACACTGGTTGAAATACTGAACAATCCTTCATTTTCACACAGCTGCAGAAACCTGCATAAAGTATACACATCTTTCAGCGCCAAACAGATATACATCTATGCAACTGCAAACATCCCATCAAATTATACATCATTGTAACCACAAATCCTAAAAATGCATAACCTAAAAGGCACCAAGTATTTTAAGGGCCTTTTTATGTGTGTTGGGTATGCGTGAACAAGATATGCTGAAACAGACACAACAGAAGTCTTCAATGTCGTGTACGAAGTCCCATCAGAAGCACTCAACAAGCATAATTAAGCGTGCCATCGGTGTGGAACTCTGCATGGTGCGTAATTTTGATTGGGTGTCTCATTTTTGGCACTCGCTGCTTTGCAGACTTAGCACAAGCAACCTTTGCAAAATATTTGACCATTATTGCCCAGCTATGTGCATCAAAATGGATATATATATCTGCATATTTTGCAAAATGGGCATAAAAGTTTGCTCTAAATACATTTAAGGTGTGTTGCAAATAAATAAAAATGGGTTTAGAGCACGAGCATTGGCAGAGGGTGCTGCTACAGGTAGTTGCGTTCACTCCTTCCACATATTAAGGTGTCTGGCTCTCATCCCCGTATTTTAATTACATCGTGGTTCATAAAAAAAGTTAGAGATTTTTAGGTGTGGAGCGACCCGATAACACCACCATGATTACCTTGTCATGTGCATACACACAAACACGTAGTTCACCAAACTTAATCGCGGCCTTCAACAGACCATCTTACAATAGACTAATGGGAAAATGCAGACATAAGTAGCTGTTAGGTTCGGTTGGCACAACGAGCAAGTTTTGTTATTTTTGGAATGTCAGAGGCGTCTTCTAAACACTCCTAGAAGAACTGACACCACTAGAGAACAACTGCACTTAAACCAGAACACATAACACCTAAAAAAACAGAAGATAACAGTGTAGAAATAATCACCACTTCATCTGAAGATAAGTCATGAAGAAAGGCATAAGCTACATGCCTAGTGTCAGACAGTTGTGCACTACTTTGTTTTTAACATACTGTTATGTGCAGAGAGAAGGGATGACACAGGAGCTGATCTCATCAAGGTAAATTATGAAGAAGATGCCTAAAGCGAAGCACAGCAGCCAATAAAGGGTACCTTAGCCATTGGTGTCTAGCGGCTCAAGAATTTGTCATATCGGGAAACCTCCCAAAGATCGGGCTATAGGTGCCAGCACCGCACCCGCGCAAGCGTGGATAGGCGGTCGACGGCGCATATACAAATACTCGCCGCCGCGCTTCGTTCAGTGGCTCAGGGGCTGACACTATACTGCATTTAGCACATGTACGCACATGTTCTCGCACCAGTAATAGCATAAAAATCTTTTATAAGAGTTCAGCAGAAAGCTTTCACCGATTGATTACGTGCATGACAGTGCTACAAAAAAAGCCTGATTAATGAGACAAGCATGTTTTTTTTAGAAAAATTATTACTGCCTTCAGTCAGTCACTAACAATGCCACATAAACGCTGAAGACAATGTAACAAAGATGAAATTTTCAGTTAAGTAACACGACATTACATATAAGGCATGCCGTCTGAATTATTTCCAATGTCTGGCTTCTTTAAAGCATTCTTAAATCTAAGCACACGGTTGCACGCGGTAACTCTGTTTTCAGTACAGTTTAAGTACCGACGTGTCACTGTTTATGTGGTAGTAATATTCTTATGTAGCGATACCACGGCCAGATAAACATAACTAAGGCTCCTAGCACGATCAATAAACTACAGTGCTGTAATTGTACACCTACCAACAGCACCCGAGCCTGGTTTTTTTTTTTTGCTACCGAGTCTCTATAGTAACACGCTGCATTTATACACTATTTAATAGTCGTCATGTTTGGGAGGATGCCCAGAGCATTTTGTGATATGCTTGAAAGAGAAAGCGGCACCCACTCTGAAATTATTCTGGTGAATGGAGGGTACAACGACAATAAACGGCACTTTGGAAAGTTGCACTCGCTGATCTTATTACAACGCATAAGCATCCGAAAGATAAAATGCTCTCGTACGTCGTTATAGGCATAGGTAAAACAGTTACAATCGCACTGACATGACTGGACAAACCACACTGAAAATTTCGAAGACGTACGCGCACATAGAAGCATGACGTGGCTAGCAGACGACGCACGGAGCAATCCACCGTCGATATCCAACACGCCGTTCTCGTGAAGGTTCCTCCGCGGCTGCGGCTGTAGCAGATCCATAATCAGTAGATCGTCGATGTACTTCCACGGTAGATTTTGAACCAGGAATGGATCTTGGAGCACACTCTTTGCCATATCGACGACCACTTCTTCGCGAATGCGGCTAGCCGCTGACCGTTCAACCAGAGAGGCTTAGCCAGAGAGGCTTAAAGAATTATGTGGTGGCTCCTTATAGCCTTCTGCACGCAGCCAACTTTAATGGGTTAGGTGATTATATAGCACCAAAACACTTGATAATTTTACATGTTAAAAGTTATTATATTTGAGCCGCAGCGCTGGTTAAGTTTTATTTAAAAGAAAGCAAATATGTGTGCATCCATGATCATCATCATCGGCGAACGTAAACTTTTACGTACGAACGTAAAGGTTCCCGTATGTGTAGCAAAACGCCGCTAAAACTCGGGCGCCAGTAACACGGTAAATGTAAACCGGTAACACGGTAACGTAAAGAAGTATACGTACAAGCTAAAACTCCCTATTGTCAATTTGATCACTCGATGGGTTCACGTAGCTAATTATATGTTACCTGATTGAACTTGTATTTTGTGAATCTGTGGCCTTGCACTGTAGAGTGCTTGCTTCCTGGTTAGCTAAGTTCATAGAGTGACCACCTTAAAAAGGATTTCGTCCCCAGTTTGATGCCCACACTAGGACGATGTTTCTGCAATTAAGAAACTTAATTTGTTAGAAATTCGTACAGGTGTCACTATGGCTTCATGCTACAAGTGCGGCACTGTAATTTCATTTTTTTACTCTTCAGCCACCTTGAGAGATTCAGCAGAACTCATTCACATTACGTAGTTAACATTTTTCAAAAGGACTGAAGTGACAAGGCTAGGAGATTACGTGGAACGCCAATGTACATGTATTTAGTAGGGTGTTAGATATCTAGAGTATGTTCCGCCTCTCTTTTTTTCCCACGTTTACAAGTACACGCTTGCATACATTGGATACTAATATTCAACCAAGTACTCTTTCCAACCTTTAACACGTGGCTCTACTCGGCTTGTACGTCGATGGCTTCGAGTGGCCTTCCCAAATGCTTATTCACCGAGTGTTGCAAAAGCTGGTTGCCTATAATATGACCTCTGATGGCCCAGCGAAATATTCTCACATTTTCTGAGCGATTGCCCCCCTTTTAACTCCGAGAATGGAGCCAACTCCACCTTACTAGGCCAGCTAGAGAATCACGACCTCATAGATTTTAAAATTCACGAGACTTTACCGCGAGCCATTGCGAGGGCGGAGCCGCAATTGCTTTGATATAAACTTGACTGAACGACCCTCTGTGAGTGTTCAATGATAATGTTGGAGTCTAGTTCTAGAAGTGTGCCATTGTCGCGAATTCGTGGTGCCATAAAGACTTCTCCTCTTTCAAACCACTTTTTCCGTTCTCCAGTAAAGGGCCGCCAACCAAATATCTATGACCTATCAGCGTTTCTTTTGCCTCTTTATTTGTCTCTCTCTGCTGCGCTGTCCTAACTTCACTATACATAGAGTTGAATATTACCAGCATAATCAGTATCAGAGAGCCCGAGGGACATGAAAAAAAAACCGAGACCAACGCAAGATATCACCCACGCGCAGTGGAGGGTTCATTCCTTCATTAGCACTGACAAACATCTGGTTTGATATCGCTTCATGTTATTCCGGAACCTCTACAGCAACGATACCTCCTTTCCTGATTGCATAACACATGACACACCGACACATTATGCACCAATTTTTTCATCTCAAAAGTTTCTATCATTTCTGCAGTCAGCCGATCAGGCGTTCTGCATAAAACGCTTGTGTCTGCTAACAAACATTAGCAACTGTAATGGGTGCTGTGCGAGTCTGGATGTCCAGTGATTGGCATAGTTGTACCAATGCTGATATCAATCCGTCGTTGAGACATTTGGCGAATTCGCTCGCACACGTCGCACTGCACGATAAAGCATTTGAAGATAGCTCATTTATTTCTTTTTAGTGCACAGACTTGTTGAGATGTTTCATGGGGCAGCGATTATTATTTGTTTTCTCATTTATTTTCTCTCCCGAACAATCTGGAACACTATTTGAGACAAAAAATCATAGCATATTCACGAAGTGAGACGAAGCTTTGAAGGGTTTTATCGGCAAACTGTGAATCATTCGATGGCCGCGTATGTATGTATGTATGTATGTATGTATGTATGTATGTATGTATGTATGTATGTATGTATGTATGTATGTATGTATGTATGTATGTATGTATGTATGTATGTATGTATGTATGTATGTATGTGTGTGTGTGTGTATGTATGTATGTATGTATGTATTTCAATCCTGTGAACACTCCAAGTGCCGCCATGTGCATCTTTTCATCATATATTAATTTTATGAAAGTTCTGCCATCCAGCAGACATTCCAAGGACTGAAACGAGAGGTGGCTGCTACATACAGGTGACGCATGACCCACGCTTTCAGGAGCCTCGCCCCTAAAAGACCTCCTTAACTTCTGTCCTTTGCCACCCACTTCATCCTGGTAATGTGGGACAAGTGCGCGTGCATTAACAAATCTCCCCCAAAAGAAAGAAAGAAAGAAAGAAAGAAGGAAGGAAAGAAAGAAAGAAAGAAAAAAAAGGAAGAAAGAAAGAAAGAAACGCACGCAGCACTTATCACTTCGCATTTGGCGACAACGTGGACATAACCGTTCGCGGGTATTTAAGTGCAAATGCGCAAATGTTGTTTCGACGATTGTCGCGATTTGCTGCCAAAAAAAGGCAGTATGTCCTTGCTCCTTTTCATTCGAACAAATGCTGACGTGGGCACATGCAATCAGTCGATGTCCAGTCGAGATAACGTGGGCAGGACTAAGATGAGGGCTCTCCTTGAGTGCATTTTCATTACCCTTACGCGTAAGTGTGCTAACGATACGCGGATTGTCTTTATTGTAGTGGTCGCGGCGTGGCATGACGATCCTGCTTGTTATTTGGCACTCGCCTTGCTCTTCAGTACACTTCGTTGGACGACCCGCACAAGTAACCACGCTTCAAAGAATGAACAACGCCACGCGCCACTCCCCTTCCACTCCGCCTTCCACTCCACGCTGAGCGGTAGCAGGCATTCGCTTTCCCATTTCCTGGATTTCTTACTTCCGACCTCCACGTCGCCCCCGAGTCTGGGCGCCGGAGTCAGCCTCGTGCATGGCCGGACTCCTGTCTCTGCCGCGTAGCAGCTCGGGGCGTCGAGTAAATGAGCCTCGCCAGGCTGATGATGGACGCACCGACCTTTCGGTGTGTCATCATCCGATACGCGTTCCTTCTATTTTTAGGGCATCGCCTTTGCCCATACCCCGACCCACAGCTGCAAAAGTAAGATCGTGACTCGCCTCCGAGAAAATCCAAAATTCTGTATGATTCTGTGTGGGTTGGTCATGCATACATGTCTCTAGGTACAGGTGCAAAGAAATGAAGTACCCGCTAGCTACGAGCAAAAACTAGACCTTTACAAATGAATGGTTGGTCGCAGATGGAAAGGTGATTATTTGGGGTGTACGCCTTGTGGAAGCAGACTCCATAGGGGGCGGAAGGGCCAGTGTTTTCGCAGATACAAGACTCCTTCGTGCTAGGTTAGCGGAGCATCTGTGCGTGCTGCTCGAACTTTGGGGAATCTTGATGCACCAACTGCGCAGAACCTAAATACAGAAGTACACACGCATGAGCACTCTGTGTGCTCCTCCACAAGCTCAATGTACATCTATATGGACATGCATCGACACGGGCACTTGATTTATGGGACCTGTCAATGATACTTGAGGATACATGATTAATGGTCCAAGTGCACCCGCCTATAATTAAAATAAAAGCATGAAATACTATCGAGGCCAGTGGTCTGGCGGAGAGCACCAGCCGTTTGTTTGCACCATACGGCGGATGGCACAGCCATGTACTGCAGAGGACTGTAACTGTTTCTGCTTTACGTATTATAACCACTCATTAGGAATACGAACGAACTCGCATTCTCGTTTTAGGCCTTTCAATCATTATCCGCTTTTGCACACGCGAGAAGGCGTGAGCCAAATTCATTCAAGAAGCTTAGAGGCAGCGATCACGCGAATGTACACAGGCTGCTAATGGCATAATCCACATTGAAGCACACCTCGAGGACAGTATTCTTTCCTAGTGCTGCGAAAACAATGAAGGTTCCTGGTGAGCCTTTTTACGTGTCTTGCAAAAATAAAAGGCATGATGTGCTGCCACCAGTGCACAGAATAGAGCTGATGTCTTTTTGTTTAATACTTAACGTACAAGCCAAAGCATGGCGAACCGAAGTCACCCATCCTCAAAAACATCAAGTAAAGAAACGTGCGTAGTACTTATTCTATTCCTATTTTTATTGAAATAAGCAGTCTTCGGCTAATCTACGCGTTTCAGAACGCGTGTGTATACAGATTATTCCTTTTTTTCGAGAACACACGTATTAAAAGTAATTATATGGTAATGACCCACTTCTCGTTTTCGGGCACAAACTCTTCGCCACGGCGAAAGTGCTGTGTCGATCATGCTTTTGACTAACAATTGTCTGGCGAAAGAACAGACCTGTGCAATAAACATACGCTCGTGAAGGCAAAAATAAAAACAAACAAACATTGATGAACAAGGGACTAATATGGGATCCAAAACATTAATGCTTGTTCCATTTTATTATCACCTTTGCGAGTGCATATTTATTTCACAACAACTGCACTGCAACTAAAATGACAATGTGGAAATGATTTTACAAAACTCGTTAGTTAACTTTTTATTCATAGACATGAGGGCAGTTGTTGGCATTATAAAGTTGTCATACATGCCAATGTATGGCATACCAATCTATAAGAACTCACGGAACTTACACGTACTTTAACCCAATAAAAAATACTCGTTGAAACTCATTGAAAAAATATTGAAACTGGCCACGCCCGGAATGGGAAAACGCAGCCTCTCAGCTACTTGAAATTATGTGAGTAATAGAGTGTCGGAAGCGATACATGGCGAAACTTGTAGCACACAAAAAAGACAAAGAATGTGACACCAGGAGGATTCACTCACTTCCAATTGAATGTTTATACAAAAGTGGTAAAGTATATATCTTCACCAATTTCGATTTTTTGTTATGTCAAAAGACGCTGCGCTGATGCAAGAAGCCCCCGCAATCGTAATTTCCCGTGCCTAAATAATTTCACGGGCTGTTTTATTGTTGTTAGTGTCAATGAAGATGCAATTATAAAGTGAATGAGCACAACCACAGCTCCTGCAATATTGACGAAGATGACTGGCTACTGCATTCCCAGAACTGCTACGTTACGAGGACTCGTGGGGTCTGTTATTTGGGCTCCTGTAGGTTTGTACAATATATATATATATATATATATATATATATATATATATATATATATATCCGCAGTGAAGTAGATGCACGTACGAATAAATTTTTTGGCGTTTCGACAACGGGTAAACCCGCGGCCCTAAATATCAATAAAATTACTTTGTACGTGCGTCTACTTCCCCGCGGAAAATTTTATCCGGAGCCAGCATCACTTTTTTCGGTATATATATGTTTCCCGGTAAGGCAGTGAAAAAGAGTAGACGGCATCTTTCTAACACGGAACGAAAAAGCTTTACGTTTCATGGTACATTAAAAATGGATCACCTTACGAAGCTTCAAAATCGGTCCGAAAAAAGCGCCCGTATGTTCACCTTGCTGGCTATATTCTTGAAACCATGTGATAAGTCATGTATGTAGAAGATAACACAGAGACCGCGCTGGCTGATGCTGTTCTCGCTGGTATGGTATGGAAAAACTACTTAGGTTCATTGGGGCCTGAAGTAATACGTAGCGGGCCATTCCAACGTCGGGACAGATAGGCCTATAGACTGTTCACGACGTCGAAGGCGTGTTGGACTGCTCATAGTTGTGTCATGAAATCCGGACTGCGCAGCACAGTGTCTCCCTTGGACAATGTAACGTCTTCGCAAAGACGTAATTCAGAGAACCCTCAGAGCATGTGAACTAAGCTGGCAGAGACTGAGCAAAGCGCGCACGTGTTTGACGCCCAAATTTCTGAATATACCTTTTGCAAGACTGTGGAACTGGAATACACCCCGGCCTATAGATAAAAGGTCTCAGTGAGTCAATCATTGACGCCACTTAAAAGGTTTATGCATGTTCTATTCGATTGTCCTTAAATCTCGCTTTGCTACTTAAGTGATGAGATGCTGTGGGTCAACTGCTTTGATCAAACTATTTGTTTGTGCGAGAAAACTCACTATATGTGCGCGTGAACAGAACTTGCTCAAAGCAATTTTAAAAAAGAATTTGGTGATCTCTTGTTTAACAAGCTTAGATTAACTTGATGAGAAAGCTACTCAAAGCTTACTGCCGTGTGCTTCGTACTGTGCGCAGATGTGTTCGATCGCGAGCGCGAGCCATACATCTCTGTTACGTCATACTTAAACTACACGTGGCAATGAAATGACGAATTCTTTTTTTTATCAAGGGGTGTAGAAGCAGTATGCGGCCATAAAATCAGTGAGCATTATGAAATGCACAGATAGACAGCTTATTTATTGGCGACAACATGTGGTGCTTATATAATTCTTTCTTAAACTATGCGAATAGAGAGAAACAATTTCGCCTGTGTTGAAACAGCTTCGCAGTGGCTGCCACTCTCTTTCGCGCTTCCAAGTGATGCTAAAGATTGAGATTGCGGTTTTCTCTAGCAGACCTCGCAATAGAAAAGCACCAAACACCGCACGCAAAGGAATGGTGATCCGCTTGTGTAGGTTAGATGGCTTGTCGCTTTCCACAAAAGGTAATGGCCACGAAGCACCTTCATTCAAAATGCGTCTCTTACTTGTCACGGGGAGTTGCTGTCTGACGTAATAGAGAGGTCGCGTATTGCGTTTGCCACGTGGGATCAGCTTTCACTTCTTCATGAATAACTCGAATTACGTGCCACGTTCAATATTCCTCGAAATTGAGCAGGGCCCAAACTGGTATGCTCTACAACCTTACAATCTCGTGTCTACACAATAGTTATTATTTTTTTTTAGTTTTTTTTCTCTTGCGCTAGCATGCACGCATAAATGTGCATGTTGGATCTTTCTTCAATAAATTTATCAGTTGAGAGTCAGCGCTCCTCTTGAGTTCATCTTTTACTCTGACTTCGTTTTCTGCGCTGTGCACCTCGACCAGCTACGAATGCAATACATGCCAGCACAGATAAACAGCGACGTATTGCCTTAATTAAAGCGGTGAAGTTAGTCACTCTTTATAGTTTTTTTTTCAAATAAATATATTTAGGAAAATTGGCGCCTCTGAATGGCTCCCGCAGCCCCACTTAGATGATCATTTTCATCGTGAAGTTGTCTATAAACAAATTAATGAACATTCAGGCACCTTATTCCAGTACTACAAAGTTTAGTTGGGAGGTCCATTGCCTTCTACTCATAGGGCTATCACACGAGTAGACAATGGTCGTTCTCGTGCAGGTATGCGTACAACAGTGTGCTGCTCGCTATCAGTCAAGTGCGTCAACGCATTAGCGCTACCTTGGCGCTGCGTCACATTTGTGACATTTTGCACGAGCCGACTATCTTCGGCGAATGACGATATATGGTGGGAAGGGTACGGGCCTCTGACAAGCACGAAAAACGGCGTTACACACACTGCCTATTTGCAACTTTATTATATATAAAGCGGATTGGCCGCTTCACGTAATATATGTATATTGACCCCCTTGTCGATAAGGGGTGCGTTCCGTTGTGATAACCGGCCAGAAAATGTGTCAAGGGGAGCATCCTGTGCCATTGACGCAGGATGCGTGCGTGGAATTCAAGGAATTTAATTACTTGTTGACGTTACCGTAAAAAGGGTGGCGGAGTAGAGAGAGCGCGGGAAGGAGAGGGGTGGGGTGTAGGAAAATACACTTCAGGAGTTTCGGTCACACTATACAGAGCGATGCTTTGTTTACAAGACGACCTTACAAGCCGTGTCTCAGTAAGTAGACAAAAAATGAATGCCTGAAAGCAGGCCGTGCAGAGCCTTTATGCATGTATTTATTTTTTATTTTGCTTTATTTCTGGTACTCTCAAGGCCAGGGGCACTGGCGCTTTGAAGCTATAGTTTAACGCGTGGCAAATGGGAAGTAACGTATGTGCAAGTACCGCAACTTTCTCTTTCCCAATCAGATTACTGCGATGATGAAAGAAATTACAGGAGGTTAATATGCAAAAGGAGGTACCGAAGTCACATGCAATATTAGACCTCTTTTTTTTTTGTCTGCAAACAAAGTTTACGTCAGAGTTATTTAAAAGCACTGAGTTGGACGAGCAATAGCTAGTTTAAAATTTTATTGTATTTGAGGAATAGGAAGTGTTGTAGGAGAGTAAAGTTAAAGATCATAATCAGTGTAAACACCAAGGAATACAAAGCATTGGTTGAAGAGTTTTATTCATGATAACGTTAACTGCATAATTGATGTAATGAACTCAGAATGATTGGATAAATAACAAAACGATCAACACTTGCATGATATGGACACAAAACAAAATCCGTGGTGCTACAAATGAAGCAGAATAAATACGATCAAAATGAATGATAGAGCACCTAAATATATGGTGATTAATATGAACTACACATTATTATTGGGGGGGATGTCACTGTTGTTCTGTGAGGGGGAAGCGATGAATGCGATAACAACTAATTAGCCCAAGAACGGCCAACAGTTTTAAACTTGTCACGCGCTGCTCAAACACGAAGGAAGAAGTACGCAAAGAATGCTGAGGTGTACAAAAGACGAGTGAGCTGAAGACTTTCAAAGCTGTTACTTCTTTGTGTTTGAGCAGGGTGCTGCCAGTACCCACTATATGCGCAGCTGAGTGGACCTTTCTTCGACTCTTCTAGCAAGCAGCTCACTTCTTTGATTAACTTTGGCGTTACAGTGAGCGAAATGAGTACCTTATCACAGTGTACAGACTCAGCACAAAGCTTGCGGTGCAAGCACAAGGCGTACAGCCTTTATCGCTCTTACAAGATAAGCACACGAGCACAGGGCAACCCACGCTATAGGCCAAAGTACACGTAGGAGGCATGCTCATTTCAACTCTGGTGAAACACGAGCTGGGCGATGGCTTGTTAAAGCGCCTAATTCACGCCATCTCGCTGGTGGTAGTTTACGCGCTGAAGTGCCTTCGAGCTCTGCTGCGCATCGCCATCAATAAATCAAGTAGATCCTCCCTGAGCAGTCACAACGTGGCATCGTCGAAGCTTGGGTATTGGGTTCTTGCCTTGTCTCGCTCGCTTCGCGCTGCGCTGATCGTCGCCGGCATCTGCCTGAACGCTGCTCAGTTCTGATCGCGTTTTGTTTGTAGAACCGCCGTCGCAGCACACGTCAATAAACTTCTTTTGAATTGTTTAAGGGTGCATCCATTTCCTGTCACCAGAACCTGGAGCTGCGCAGCTGAACACTACCTCCTAATATGGCCACTAATAGCTATCAACCTGGCCCTTCCACTTCCTCTTATAGCACCCCCAGCGCTTCCAAAGCCCAAGGTCTTTGGCGGTGCTGATGAGACTGACGTCGAAGACCGGTTCCCCCCCTACGAACTGGTGAGCGCTAACAACAACTGGGAAGACGCGGACAAGTTGACTCACGTCATATTTTATCTCACTGACGTTGCCGATAAGTGGTTCTATAAGTGGTTCTAAGAGAGAAAGGAAGAAAAAAGTGAGCCCCGTAACTGTCTGTTTCAGGGAGCGACATCTCAACAGTAGCTCACAAGAGATGGGGGTGAGGAAGGATTAAAAAGTGGGATTAAAGGTATATATAGAGACAAAGATGCGCTAGGCCAGAGAGCGAGGACATATTGAGGAGATAGGAGAGATAGAAAGATGGAAACACGGTCACAGGAGTCCGAGGATGGGGTACCACTTGCGAGAGCTCTTGTCGGCGTCAGGAGATGGCGTAGGGCAAGACCAGTAAGTCAGAGCTGCGCTGTCGTCAAAGATTGGCGTCAGGAGATCACGTAGGGCCAACTCAGTAGGCCAGAGCTACGCTGACGTCGGAGATCGCGAGGGCACAACCGGTCGGCACGGAATCCAGCGAACGAGTCCCGAAATGTGGTACGAGAACCATAAAAACGGCATTCAGACATGGTCCCTCGTTTATTGTTTTCTTAAGACTTTCATGAACTTGTTAATCGATTAATCCACACATCTTTTTATACTCCCGTGAAACTTGAAATAACTAGCTTTTACTGTAGTACACGGTATCTGAGCCCGATAACTTCGGCGGTTGAACGTTGCTGCGCTCTTTAACTATTCATTGCTATGTCCTGTCTATTAACGTGAATAGCCTAAATAGGTCATTAGGCGCCATACTTGACCATCGGAGGCGGCGTCAACACAAGTAATGCAAAATTATATCATCACGGGGTGACGTCCCTATATCATGTATCGCGTGATTATGAAGTCATAGGTCATCGCGTGATGTGACATCAGTTGTGTTACGTCACATAATTATCTCCACATGACATTGCCATCGCATGAGATCATCCAATGGTGAAAGGTGGGCCGATACTGGAGGTAATGAAAAACCAGGTGAAGTGCAAACAGCTTGTCATAGGAACGATGACGGAAACACTGCAAACCCACGTTAGTTGCACAAAGTTTCAGAGCGATGGGCGAGTGAAGGAGGAATACTGCATTGACTTAAATGACAAGGTGGATGAATTTCGCCTTCGAGTCGTTTTAGGCGAATGTTAGTGCTATTCTTTTTCAGTCTGGAACCGTTATGGAGGAATTTGTTATAAACTAGTGAGTCTTGCTAGAATTCCCTCAATGAAAGGTTTGCCGTAGGAGTGACGCCGTTGGCGAGCGAACTGTCAAAATAAATTTGTGGTTACAGGGCCCTAAGAAGCTTCGTATGCGAGAATAACGAGAAACAATCTTCGATTGACCCTGCAGGCATACGATAAAGAGTGCTCTTCAAACTTATTGGTCCAAGCTCAAATAAACAAAAATGATACAATTCTGACAACAAGAAATGGCTTGTAGAAACTCGCGAATGATGTCAGTGTAAGGAAAAAACAGAGCCGAAACAAATGCAGAGAAATAGACCCCCCTGCCTTCCTGTCTAGCTCTCTATAGCTCCATTTTTGAAGCCGGAAAGTTGAGAAAAAAGATGAAACCAAGAAAGAGCGAGAATGAAATGGCAATTGAATAAGAAGACGCTCCGAGAACGAGGAAGAAAGACCGGCGAAGGCTATTTGGCATATTCCAAAGCAAGCTTACGAAGCAAGATACGTCAACCGTTTGTTTGCCGCTCGAACTGGCGCAATTCATTTTAGCAACATATTACAAAGGAACAACGCAAAAAACTTGGCAGGAAAGCGGCGAACACTTCCATCGTTGCACATGTGTGTGTTTGCTTCAGTCGTGTCCTTGGCACTGTTACCAACTCTAAAATGCTTGCCAGTGGCGATAGCTTGGAATTTTATTTTATTGTAGCTCAGCATTGAAAGGGTGATAGTGTATGGTCAAGGAGGTAAGCTCAGCGTGGATTTTCATGTAATTAGTGGTACATTGGTATACAGAGGGTCCCTCGTATCTTTCGCCATGAGTGCGAAAAAATTCGACAGAACCCACATACCTTGTGAATTGGTGTTATGCAAAGCAGGCGGATTTATGGTGACTTTGTTGTAACATTTTCATTGCGCGATACGTTACAAAGTTGCGCTAACATATGTACAAATGCACGCACAGACACACGTTACATAGCCTTCTATACTTTATATAGGAAGTTGTTTACAGTTGCGTGACCATGCCGATAGCAACGTTAATATCAGCAACACCTGTAAGCGGTAAGCTCATATGAAGCGCTTGTACTCCCGAGGATGATAGCCCTAGACACTGCTACATAAATCAACTTCAGCGGATGGCACCAACTACAATTCAAATGAATTAAACGTGCCGTTTTATTATATTTTGGATAGACAGCACTGCCACTACAATGGACGTTTCACTAACATTAGGTGCGTTTGAAAACTAGTTCCGAGACCTGGCATGTTCTGCTGGGGTTTGATTAAACGTAGGGTTCAATTAATACTGGGACTCTCACATTTATTCTTTGCATAACCAAGTCAATGCTACCGATCTCAGCTGTTTTTAACGCTCGTGCATAAAAATTACCCATTTCTGTTTTCGCCGTTCCCGGGTATACTGTCAATCATGCATAGCACATATCGCCCGCTTGCATGTGGCACAAGTCTGGCGCATAGGGTTAGACGTCGTATGCGACGGGACTGACACTTTATACATGTCATGACCAGCGAGTCACAATCTTCGAACTATCTTACCCTCCCATAACAATTTTGGCTTACCCAAATTAAGGGGGTGTTCAGAAGAGCATCAGACGTATAGGCGTGCGGGTGGGCGGGCGGACGGACGGATGGACGGACGGACAGACAGACAGACAGACAGACAGACAGACAGACAGACAGACAGACAGACAGACAGACAGACAGACAGACAGACAGACAGACAGACAGATAGATAGATAGATAGATAGATAGATAGATAGATAGATAGATAGATAGATAGATAGATAGATAGATAGATAGATAGATAGATAGATAGATAGATAGATAGATAGATAGATACTAGAAGTGCCTGCAGTACGCAAATAAATCATTCACATTTAAAATAGTATTCCACAAAAAAGTTGGAGCGCATACTCGCATACCACTGCCCTTGGTATGCTGGTAGGTGCCACACGTCATTCACATGTTTATACAACCCAGGACAG
Source organism: Rhipicephalus microplus (assembly GCF_043290135.1). Taxonomy (NCBI): domain Eukaryota; kingdom Metazoa; phylum Arthropoda; class Arachnida; order Ixodida; family Ixodidae; genus Rhipicephalus; species Rhipicephalus microplus. Next base: position 326,150,447 of record NC_134710.1, on the reverse strand, counting down.
CGATAGGAGATAGTGAATACTTCAAGACACTAGAATTGGAAGTTTGGCTAGTCGGTGGTTCAAGCTTGGAGTGTAAAAACAGCGCGAAAAGAGATAAAAAGACGTAAGAAAACACGACAAAGTACTGAACCAAAACTAATAAAATGAAGCAATATAAAAAAATCTGCACTCAGTCGTTCTTTCTTCAGTCCTCGTCTCTATTTTCGCGCTGCTTTTACATTTCAAATATTCCAAGACACTTTAGCGTGAATTAGAAAAAAGAAAGACATAGTTGTTGTTACGGTAGGGGATTGCACTGTAACGTACAATACTTTCCGTATGTTTTTCACTGACTCCCCACGCTCGAGTTAGGGTGTGCCCATCTCCGCTGGAGTACGCCAAACAACACTGCCTACACTTCATTTAGAGAAAATTGGTGTCTTTGCTGGAACCGAAGTGCCAGTGATGCAGCAGGCAATGAGCTTCACTCCAGACGCCTGTGTTTTCAACGTACCTAGTAAGCCCACGATATGCGCACAGCTACCCGAACTACGAAGACGTCGTCGATCAACCTTGTGTAAGACATAGCTTAAAGCGCTGCATAAACAGCTCTTCGCTGACTACTTCACATGAAATTAATTTGTACAATACATGAGACGTCATAGGCTGTTTCGACTATTCATTGAATTACTTATTTACGTAATTATTTTGCGGAGTGTGAACACTGACTACTTTACGATGAACATGCGCACAGGAAAGTAGTTAAAACAGAGTGAGCAGCCATTTATTCCTTTTTCTTTTAACACAAAGGCGTTTCAAAGCAGGGGTGCAGCAAGAGTGCAGGGATGTATTTACGTCATGAATATTACATTTATAAAGTAAGCGTTAACAGATGAGAAAGCAAGAACTCTCCGAAAAAGTTCCGCCTTCATTAATTGAACTTAGTACCTCTCGATGCGAGCCATGGTATGTGCCCGGTGCTCTACTGACAGCCGAGACTCATACAAGGAACAAGATAAATTTGCTTTATATTTCCCACATATTCTTTTTCGCACGTGGTGCCCTCTGTTGACAGGGCTAAGATGGGCGTGGGAAGTTTGGTAGCGCCATCTGTCATAGGTTAAGTGAACTGGTGCGTCAGGAGACACTTACTAGTGCCCGCAGAAAATGATTCGGCGACTACTCAGTCAAATCGTGGCCTCCGACATTGCAATGTCGGATTTCATGATCAAAGCGGCTCGAAAATATGGAGGAATGCTGGCCGCGCTGACCTCGAGAATTTGCCCTATAGATGCAGTTGCGTTCTTGTTGTCGGAGTAGTGGAGATTCAACATGCACAACATGCCACCAACAGCATTGAGTGCTATAGCGATGACAAAAGACAAATAACACTGCTACAATGAACGCTGCAGAGAGACATTGATATCAACTTGTGAATGTCGTGGCTCGGTGGAGTAAGATAGAGGCCAGTGGGACATGAAACGCCTGCCATCGTTCGCAAAGATTCCCTGCTTCGCATGTTGCTGAAGCGCAGCGAGGTAGTGCACGAATGATTACAGGCGTAGGTTACCCTTATACTCGAGAGCGCATACCGTGCATTCCTCTCCTTAAACGATGGCACCTTGAGGAAGTTCTTATCGAGCACCAGTGTGTATTACGTTCTTGTTGCTGTAATCTTCACGTGGGGTCCACGATACGGTGTGTACTTGAAGGCATTTGTTAACAACTTGAGCTACCACAATTGTTAGATCATCATCATGGACGTTAGTAGCCGTGAATGTGTGACAGCGTGGGTGCACCCACGTCAATTGGTGCTATAGGGCTGTAAACACCAACAAACATTTCACAGACTCTGAAATATATCTACACACTAAACCCTACTTTTGCGAAGACACATTTCACCTTTGTGTTATTAGCGATTCTCTTGACAGTTGGACAAGGCATACTCTATTATTTAAATAATGAATGCCGCACGGACTGCACTGGAGTCTTGATAGTAAGCACATATGTTCTGTTATTGCCTCATCACCGTCATATGTCAAGCTCTTGCCGTTCTTATTTATGTCGTGCTCATGCTCTGTACCACGTAAACGTGGAGATGAGCAAGTGAGAGCGAAAGGCACGTTCCTCTGTGGCACTAGTACCGATTTCTGCCGTAGTCAGTATTTCCGCTGCCGTTCAGCATTTTTACGCCAACGCTCATCAACCGCGAGTGACATCGCAGAACTGAAGTTACCCGACCTAGCAGACTGAGTAATCATCGCCGTCAGGCGACAAGGCGGGACTTTAACGTCGACACCGGACATTTAGGCATGGCATTAATAGATTTGATACTCACCAACGGTAATGTTTTCCTTGATTTATTTACATCCTAATGCAGCGCATCATGTTGTACTCTACGCACGTATACGAGCAGATTTTTCGGGGTCAGTTGATTAAGAATGCTTACGCATTAAATATTCATAGCCGAATACTACTCCACAAAATTGTAGTAGTATTTCGCCTGGAACAAACTTTTACGATGTCGTTTCTTATTTCTTGTGAGTTTGTTCTCTTTGCACATCAGAAGTGGCAGCTTTATTACGTTAAAATTACGTTTCCACGCAGTCCTGTAGCATCGCTTAGATTTTGCACAAAAACACAAAAATATTCATTGCAGTTACCATTATGTATAGCGGTTTTGGGACGTTAAACCCCACATATCAGATTTGGGTGCACGTTAAAGAACCCCAGGTGGTCTAAATTTCCGGAGCCCTCCACTACGGCGTCTCTCATAATCATATAGTGGTTTTGGGACGTTAAACCCCACATATCAATCAAACCCCACATATCAATCAATCAATTATGTAATGCAATATTCGCAAGATTGCACCACAGGTTCATTGTTTATCAATGACCTGGACAGCAATTTGAACGAAGTTCCAGATCAGCATGCTTGTTTTGACAAAGTTAGCATACAAAACCTGAGACCAGAATGAACCTTATCCACTTTAACTTATCATCAGCGTATCACTAACCTTTCAACAAAATCATTGTTATTTGCATTCTAATCAGCCGCTACACTTATCAACGTCAAGCCGACCACCACTGCAGTCACTAAGGCTATATGCTTGATAAAGCATAATCGCACCCCAGCGCGCAACAGCACACAATTTCTGCCGTACACTTATAAAAACTAGAGTTTTCTTGTGAAATCAAGTAGCTCTCATCAGCCATCTGCCATATATTGTAAAGCGCGGCTATTTGAAATTCAGTTGAAAACTTTGGTAACACCTTTTTTTGTAATGCAGTAATCTTATCCCTCATATAACATAGTCTTCAAAGATATAAGTACTGAGGCAACAGCGCAACAACAGGACAGGACGACTATCATACAAACCATAGCACTGTGGTTTGTCTTATCCATCTTTTACACTGCTCGTCCACTGTTTTCTCATCAAGCACGAACCAACCAACTCGAAAACACACGATTTTTCAAGCAACATAATGTGCGGATGCATTGGAGTAAAGAAAAAATCAAAGAGAAACCTGTAGTCATTACTAATTTGGGGTTCGGAACAACCTAGAAGAAACAAAGAAACAAAGATATCAGCGGCTGTTTTGCATCTTGTCCGAAACAACAGGAAAGCGTAGAAGCAAAGGTAATTGGATGCAAATAAACAATAAAAAAAGAATGAAGACTGAAGGCAGATGAAACAAAAGTAATTGAAATGAGACAAAAATTGCGCCTATTGAACAGCGTAAACTATAAAAATAATTGTGAAAATTGGAAGAAAAGCTTTCCAGAAATTCGGCATCGTGTCCAATTTTGAAGAAAACATGTGTTTTGTATTGAAGGAGACAAACGGTCTACCTGGCGGTATGTTTCTAGTTCATTCATCTTATCAAAAACGAGTGCGACATCTGTCCTTTCTTTAGCAGCGGTGAAGCTGTGGACGAGTAAGATAATGTGTTCGTGCGTGCATTGCTGAATTAATATATAATCCTACCAATTCGACAGTGAGAGATTTATTTCATTCAGCTTTGACATTGCTTACATTGGCATGATCTACCACGTCTAGGCATGTTTTGTTGCTTTCGTTTTTCTTTTATCTGTTGGCAATCATCTTTTTTCTTCTTTGTCGCAGTGATTTTTCTTAGTAACTTTCTTGTTTGTGATGTTCAAGTTTTATGTTATTGTGATGTTCGTTCGAGTACCCTTTCAATTTTTGTTTATATTTATTTTAGATGCGAAGCAGCTTCGGGTTGAGCTATATCCGTGTGTGCGGTGTGACCACCCTTACTGTGCATGCGCGTCCGCTCTCCGTCTCACGCCTCAGAATTACCGACGCAGGGAGCGTCTGCTAATCTACGTGCGTCTCCCTCTCCCTTTTTTCAAAGCATACTACTCTCCGCAATGTTTAGTCCTATTGCGCATGCGCGTCCCCCGCACCCCTCTCTCCTCCTGTACTCCTCCCCTCACTGAGACAGGCAGCATCTTGTAGAGAGTTTCTTGATTGAAAAAAATACACCAACTCACGCAGCACAACCGTTCACTGGCCACCCCTTATATATAGGCAATAGATCTCGACCTCGACGGTAGCGTTGGAGAGAGATATCTCCTGTGCGTTGTTGAGCAATCAAAATTCGCAATGTGCATGTCAACTCAAAGAAGACTACGGATCTGTGTCCAATCAGAGTCTTCTGTCTCTCATTGCCCTTCAGCAGTGATGGATATGTCCCAGTAAAGAAACAACGGTCAATCACTGCGTGCGTTGTGCTTCCTCAGGTTTCTCTCCTGTGCAACGCCGCGACGAAAGCCAGCGTCAACGTCACCACCGGTGGAAGCTTTAGCGCCCGCTGCTTCGCATCTTCACTTGGTTCCCTTTAGCGGGAGATTGTGTATTTTTCTACCAGGCTCAGGACATGCGTAGGTCCTATGGCTACCCGGACTGCCCGCCTATTGCTGCCCACTTTGAGCAAAGTACTTCACTTCCTTTGCAACAAAAGTTTGCTCTGATTTTTTTGAATGTGCTTGTTTATTCTGATGAAAGTGGGCTTGATTGATTGATATATGGCGTTAGACGTCGCAAAACCACCATTTGATAATGAGAGACGCCGTATTAGGGACACCGTAGTGGCACCAGAAATTTCGGCCGCCTGGGGCTCTTCAACCTGCACCCGAATCTGCGCACACAGGCCTGCAGCATTTTCCCCTCTATCGAAAATGCACCCGCCGCAGCCGGGATTTGATGCTGTGACTTGCAGGTCAGCAGGCGAGTACCTTAGCCACTACACCAACTTGGTGGGACCTGATGAATCTTCAACCATTGCTCGCACCGATGGAATGAGGATCAGTTATTTCAAGTCCGACAAACGTCAAAAGGTGTAACAGATGACGCAGTAATTCATACGCTTTTAGGTAAACATCATGAATATATTTTGATAAGAGTTTTGATGCATTCGTAAATATTATTACATTCAAATCTTCTATGATTTTTTTTCACTATACAGTTTCTGTCATTAAGTAGTTCGTGGGCCTCGTGGCTGCACCCCTGATCTAGAGATCTGTAAATCGTGTGCAGGTCGTCATAGAGGATGCCATACGAGTGTGTAAATTTTCGAGACTTTCTGATAAAACGACAATATCGTTGACGAAGCCACACTGTGTTGCCTTTTTGCTTGTTGTGGAGGTGACTGAAATACGATATCTTTCGCGATGTGGAGAGTGACCTTTGTCTGGTTGTCGCTGTGGTACTAGTCTAATTGCGAAAATTATTCACGCACTGAGCCACGTTATTGTCAACTGCCTAATGCCATAAAAGCCTGTTATACCAACAACAGACCGTAACAAACCCGACTAAACAACATATTACAGCCGTGGGAAATCATTGCCAGACTTTCTTTCAATCTAGAGACAGTCACTGACAGTACAAGCAGTGATACAGCGCGCAATATGCTAGCATGTAAAGCCCTTTTCACTGATGCCGAGGATCGTTTATTAAGAGAGAACAATACATTTTGCAGTTATGCATAGCCCAGCGAAATCATTCACTAATAATTATTCGACTGTTTCAGTCGCAGTCCTTTGATCTTAACACAAAACGTATACGAAATAGATCAACTGCATCTTTTTGTCAACAAAAGTGGCAACCGATGTCGGCATGATGTAGTGAACATTGCTTTGGATAAAATTAACGCCCAACGGCTGCTGTTTTATGGCTGCAGACTTTTTGGCGCCAAAGACAGGGACAACTACATGCATATTAGCTTTTGTCTAATCTGCCGATCCAAGAGGAAGTTCAACAAAGTGGTTGAAAGCTGCATCGGAACTTGAGTGCAAGCGCAGTGACGCACCGTTTGCAGCATCACTGTCTGCGCAGATTGCGTGTTACTGTAACTGTAATTGCAACTGTTGATAGATATGTGGGGTTTAACGTCCCACAGCCACCATATGATTATGAGAGACGCCGTAGTGGAGGGCTGCGGAAATTACGATCACCTGGGGTTCTTTAACGTGCACCCAAATCTGAGCACACCGGCCTGCAGCATTTTCGCCTTCATAGAAAATGCAGCTGCCACAGCTGGGATTCGATCCCGCGACCTGCGGGTGAACAACCTAGTACCTTAGCCACTAGTCCACCACGGCGGGGCGTAATCACAACTGTAACTGCAACTGTAAGGACTGCGGCAATCACGTCGATATAGATCACAACGATTCTTTTGCAAGTGCTATAGATGATGATTAGTTTGAACTTTATGTCCTAAAAACCACAATACAACTATGAAGGACGACGTTGTCGAGGCCTCCGGAAATTTCGACCATTTGGTGTTAATAACATCTTCTTAAATTTAATGTACACGGGCTTCTAGCACTTCATCCTCACCAAAGTGTGACCGCTATGGCCGGAGTTCATTTCTGCTACCTTCGAGCGCTATATAGACGATGTTACCTAAGACATATGGAAACAGCTACCTGGGCCTGTAAAGTGTGTTTTATTGTTATTGTATGTCAACGGGAAATAATGATGTCTTGAAAAGTCAAATGTTATAAACCCCACCACTTTTATGCGTCTGCGCCTCTTCTGACGCTGTCCGTATAGTTGTTAAAGCTACAAAACGGCAAATTTTTTTAGCCTAACATGACGGCTCCGAAACCCTACCGGAAAAAGTCTGTGAGCAGCATATCACGCTGCTGATTCACTTTCATTTGGCAAAAGCAGCAGCAAAAAGAGCGTGTATTTTATTTGTCGTCTGTTCTGTAGGTTGGGAATTATTTTAAATGCGAAGCATTTCTTAGCGAACTTCGACGACTTTCAAGCGTATCTATCTATCTATCTATCTATCTATCTCTCTATCTATCTATCTATCTATCTATCTATCTATCTATCTATCTATCTATCTATCTATCTATCTATCTATCTATCTATCTATCTATCTACCGCCACCTATTACTTTTAGCACTCCTGGCCATTTCGATAACCATATAAATTCCAGAATTGGTATGGTATAACATGATGGTACAGCTAGCAAAACTTACTAGTCATAACATAAAAATGATGAGTTGTATGTAATGAAAGGCGTGAGTTACAATTTATGGTCTTGTTGCTCTTGTGGTGGTTTTGTTTTCATGATATATTTCAAAACTGCTTTGGTATGACATGACTGCATGGTAAACATAAGTGACAGATCCGACCGTGGAAATCATGGCATGCATGTCATGTAAGAACATGACAACATATCACGCTCATAATGTGCTCGCTAGCTTTACATATAGCGAATTTCGTATCCGGTGACGTCAATGGGCGATGAAGGTAAATGACACTTCCAAACATAATAATCATGATATTCATGTCGTGTAAAACATAACCACACGCTACGCCCATAGCGCGCTCGCGGCCGTTTTGCTTGTTCCACATATACCAACTTCGGTATTACGTGACTTACATGGACGACGAATGGAAATGACCCGTCTGAACATGATAATCTTGATATCCGTGTCATGTAAAACATGACTCATATGCCAAGCTCACAGCGCGCTGGTGGCCATTTTGCTAGCTCAACATATACCAAGTTTTGTATTACGTAACGGAAATAGACAACGAAGCTAATGCCTCTAAACATAATAATCATGACATGCGTTTCATGTGAATCTTGACTACATGCAACACTCATAGCACGTTCACGGCCGTTTCGCTAACTTCACTTATACCAAATTTAGTATCAGGTGACGTGAATATAATACAAAAGTAATTGACACGTCCAGACATAATAATCATGTTATGCAAGTCATGTACAGCATAATTTACCTCCACCTCGTAACGTTGTGCTGATTTTAAATTCACATATCAACCTTCCTCATTCGTGCTTCGCATATCATTGATTTCCATTGTACGTGGGATCTGCCAATTTTTTGGGACGTTTAACACCGAAAACCATAAATAATAATTACTTCCAAAACTCAAAAAAGGTGGAATTTACCAGTGAATAATAAATAAAAACTGCATAAACACAGGACGAAAGTTAGATGAGGATGTAGTCTTCGTGTCACCTGCATTTATCCTGCGTTCTTTGAAGTTTTTTTCACCTTTAAAAGCATGTTTTTTATCAAGAGAGCGAAAGACAAAGTTATCGGAAAAACAACGTAAGCAAGGAAGACCTCCGGTTGGCTACCCTACACTGAGGGAGAGAAAAGTGTTTGCAAAATAATAAAATAGTAGGAGAGAGTCTGTTACGAGACTACAATGTCACTGTCTCGAAGCATTGTACAAGACGATAAGTTTTTTAGTGCGGCAAAGGAACCACGGAAAAGCCTTTACAGCCACTCGCGCTGAAGGCCGGGTAGACTAGTGCTCTATGATTTCGTCTGCAGTGAGAGGTCGATTGTATCGCTAGCCCAATGTGGCTGAAAGGTCTGATATTTAGGTTTCTAAACTTGTGCTTTCTCAAATACGGTTCATGATAGTTTCGCTGCACCCGCAAAGCTCACAAAATCAGCCATTCAAATTTTGAATGAATGTACATCTGATGATGCAACTCCAGGCCGGACACGGATGAGCAAGGTAGAATGACGTCGTGATAGGTTGGACAGTACCTGTAATAACACCTGATTTTAAGTCATGTGGGTGTAGGCTTGTAAATGTCGGGTAATTCGACCGGTTCAACGTTAAATGACGTGCTTGCAAATGAAGGTATTTTGCTGTGTCATATTTTGATAGCGAGATAGCCATAGGCACGCGCAGATTTCCCCTTCAGAGGGGGAGGTGCGAAGGTTCTTTGCCATGCTCCCTCTCCTAATACGCCAATGTGTGGGCCCGCCCTATACGTATATTTTGAGTACATATATTTTGCTTATAGAGGATATATTGCCATAAAGCAGGACATGCTTTCACAGTTAAGCCCCAAGCTGTTCCTTCCTTTCTTTCTCGCTAATGGATTCCAATAGTTCAGTTTGACATAGCGACAAAGCAGTATGATTTAGGCCAATTAATGGAGCCATGAAAAGCCAGCTCTGCGAAATTTATTCGCAGAAACAGTAATATCACCTACAAAAGGTAGCACAATGTTAATTCGCATGTTTACGGCTTGTTTTGTGCTTTACGACGCCCGGGTGGTCTATTTGCTTCCTAAGTGCTACAATTTTTGTCCTAATCAAAGAAAGAAAGAAATAAAAGGTGGATTCGGCAAGACTCCTGCCACGTAAAACTATATTGCAAAGAGATAACGAGAATCATTGCGGGTTCATGATTGCCAAACTAATGCAGCAGTGTATGCGATGTTAGTTGACAGAGTGGTAGTGGTTCTTTGACGTACTGCGTGACACGTCGTTCACCCCTATTCAATTACTTCGGGGGAACCTGGGGCAGTGTCGAACTCAGAAGAACGTATATATGACGCAGTATTGGCGTACTGAGTTCGTTCATTTCCGGATATAGTGGAGCGACGGCTGAGTGCCAGACAAGTCAGAGTCTGCGATCCACGAGGTTTATTTATGCCGAACAGAAGCGGCTGTTCAAGTTGGTGGCAGCGTAAATGAGCAAGTTATAGATCGCCTCAGGGAATTCCCGAATTATGAATACGCTCGCTGTCATCTGATGAATTTTTGCATACACACCCTTTATCATACCTCGCATATCCCCACCTCCCCTGCTCCGTTTAACACGTGTCGCCTATGTGTCGTCGGTGTACACTTGTCCTATTTTATGTAGTGCGTCGTGTAGCGATAAGTAGCCATGCTCACGTCATTTCATCATCCCGTCTGTGTTATGTTCCACCGAAATGCGTTTCTCTGTCCCTCCAACGAATGAAGGGTCGCATGCATACCCGCCGTGCTTGATTAGCGGAAGTGTTGGTGCAGCTGCACCAAAAGGACGAGCATGCTAGAATATACAGTGACCGCATATAGATGGAGGAGTAATGCACGAGCATACGTGGACGTATAGATGCATGTTAGACAGACCCTTAAACGGTTTTGGCAAATTTGTACACAGTGGGCCGATAGGCAATGTTCTAGGGTCATTTACAAACAAATTTGAGCTTTCTGCGTGAACTGCGTAATTGATTGCGACGCTTTGAAGCTGCGAGTCACTGGTCACTGCAGATCGCTGCGACTCAGAGAAACGCGCTTTACACCACCAATTCACAGAATGACAAGCTCTGGTAACGTGACGTCACCAAAGCTGCTGATCTGATTGGCTTTAAGATCGGCTGGTAGGGTGGTGGCACCTGTCGAAGCAAACAACAACCCTTCCGCAAACGTTGTTTCAGTAGCCAGACCACCTGCTAGCTGCCAGGCGCACTGTGTGGTTGCCTCCAAGATTGCACGCAACCTGTCGGCGTGAAGCTCAATTTGCCGAGTGCGCTCGTGAGAGCTCTGCGATCGCTTAGGAAGAAGCGTGTCTCGTGATTTTAGGAGGCCTGGCAGGGGTGAGAAAGATAGTATGATGTAATTGTCCATAGTTGGCTTGGTACACGACGTGTCGCTAAGTTTGCCATGCAAATGATTTGATGATGTTCTAGCCCAAATGGTGACCAAATTTCAAACTGCCAATTTAGGGTCTCTTTGAAAAACCTCAGTCAAAGTTGATTCCGGTTTCACCGCTAGGGCTTAGCTTATAATCGCATCGCGGCTCTTATTCGTTAAACCAAAGAAATTCAATTTCAGAGTTGCAGTAGAAGGTTTCGCACTTTCGTCATTTTCCTGGGACGGCAGAGAAATGATGAGCGCCTATGGTGCGCGTGTGTTACATTAGTCATGTAGTGTTTTCATGTGCGCTGCAAGTATTCTGAAACAGAAATAAAAGACACCTCCGGTATTTAGAAATTCCTGCTCTCTTAGTTTAGGCGACACAATCGAAAGTGTGAAAGTCGGCTAAATCACAGAATTTTCGCTATGAAAACGAAACAAAAAAATGTAGATAAAATGGTGCAACAAAATAGAAACAAATTTAGACGTATACAATAAAAAAACTGCTGCTCCAAACTTTTCAGACGTAAGCGGTAAACAAATTTACAATAACAGCTAAAAAATTGCTTTAGGGGCACGATTACTAGAACTACAAAAATGTTTTGCGTACTATATCTGTAATCTCAATTTAAACAATCAATGAGCATATTTTAGTGCCTAAATTAAGAGCGGCTAGATAATACGGGCGGATGAAACTGGGTGGAAATAATAAACACAGCAAAAACTTGGCTGATCCCCCTATACAGGAATCGATGTAACACGAAAGTGAAACCCCTGTGTCTCTACAGAAGTAGTTGAGCGTTTATTGTGCATTGTTTCAGCAACACCAACAAACTTCAAAATTACGTTAGGAAGGAGACGTAGCTCGAAGCTTGCAGCACACACCTCTAGCAGAAAGCACTCACGAAAGTAGCGCACAAAGGACGAGCGCGGACTAACAATTGTCAAAGCTTCGTGCGTTGTGTGTCAGCAGCGCGCTCCTTTTATAAACGCGGCTGCAACAGCGTGCGAAGCGACCTCCGTCTTATCCCGAAATGCGAGTCTGATCAGCGCGCGCGAAGGAGACACCACGCTCCGTGAACACAGGGCTTCGTGGAAGCGACGAACTTTAGAGCACGCCAAAAGCGAGCCCGTCGCGCCATTTTGCCACTGATATCAAAAACACGCTAATGTATAGACTATCAGTACTGCTGAACGGTGTATGGTGAATATAAATGGCTTTCCACTAGCACTCCGAACAACGTACGCTCTGTGGCGTAGTGGTTAGCGCGGCGTGCTGAGAATTGAGAGGTTGCTGGCTCGATTCCGCAAATTTTTTTCTTTCCAATTTCTTAGTATATGTTTTTCATTGTCCCTTCTGTGACGAAAGTACGTCAGCGGAACCATGGTGGACCCGGGCATAGAACACTTTCGTGTTAAAAAAAGGGAAAGCAGGTAACTACTTGCAACCAGGTAACCCGGCTAAGCAGGTATCGCGGTTTCCTACCCTATGCAGAGAGTAAGTGGGTTCATAGCTAAAAGGAAGAAAAAAGACGAGCTAACACGAAGCGCTGCTTCATATACGAATACGCAAGTTGACAATAGTTCTCAGTGACGTTTGCAGAAATGTCAGTTTTGGATTTTGTGGTGTTGATTTTCAATAACATTCTAACTACTTTGGTTCACGTGCTGCGGATCCAGGAAAAATGTAATAGTTTTTTTAACTAACCTAACGGGGTGCGACGCTATACGAACTGGAACCACATTCCTGCTTAAATAGGAAGCGAGCCAATTTGCATGTAATTTCGGCTTACTTGTTTTCAACAGTGTCCACTATTGAAACACAACTTCTACCTAGTATATTCGCGAGGTAAATGGCAACATTACTGACAAGCCTCCACTGTGTGTTCTTAATCTAGTTCCACATATATCTCACAAGTTAATAAGCAGTGTACGCTTACAAAACTCAGAACACTATAAACGTTAAATGAGGTTGAGTGTATGCCACTTCTGGTAAATATATATACCAATGGCACGGTATCTTGATTTTTGTTTGAAGAGAACAGATATCTATGATGCTATAGAGTCGAATTCTGCCAAGTGTGAATGCTCAACTCTATGCTACTGATTTATTCGTGGTGTTGGAAGGCCTATAGCTGCGATTCGGCCACAGAAGTGATTCCCACAGCAAGCATCTGCCTTGTGGAAAACTAGCTCGAAAAAAAGAAAAAAAAGAACAAGGAGAGGAGAAGAACCGATCCAAAGGCCTCTTTCATGAACCTTCGCTTTGTGTAACCTCTATCTATTGCTTTCCTTTGCTGCTTTCTACGCGGGTTGTATTTATGCGGGAGTGCCAACTCGCCCGAGGAATGAAACGCTGCTGCAGGAGGCTGACGTTTTCTTTCCGCTTATTGATTTTTTTTCGTCTTCAGGATGAATTTTTCAAGCACTCGATGTCTTCCATTCGTTTGTTTTGTGCATTTTCCGTTCACACCACATTTATTTACTCTTCAAGTTGGCGCCGAGTCGGATGCTTACAGCTTGCCGCGCGTGTCGAGCGGGTCCTCCACACGTGAAAGAGCAAACATCTCGAAAAAGCTGAAAAACCCCGTATCTGAAAGAAGGTGGCGCATTTTCTTGGAACATTCCCAAAACAGCATTGCCGACCTCAATGCAAACCATAGTGCCACGCGCGGACCGATTCTCACGGGTAAAAATGACTTAGCCCTGCAGTTATGTAATTATATTTTCTTCCGATCGATGACAAGATAAGCGACCCAGCGGACATGGAAGCGAGCTGGTCTGATGACCCGTCATCGCTTCATCATGTAAGAGGGTGAAAGTATAGTTTAAAAGACGAATGTTGCGTACTGTATATTCAAGCAAATTAATCAGATCCCACCTAAAGTTCTAGATATAGCTAGGAAGCGAGTAATTTTTTACCTGCATATAACAAGGGCTTAAAAGTGTATAACGAATCACTTGAATGGATTTTTCCGACCTCGGATCGTCTATTATATCCCCATCAATAACATAAAAAGAGAGAAAGAGGCACATGATGGGAAAATTAAAACAATAGAAAGATATGGAAGAGCGCTGACTTTCTGGTGTCTTTACAGGTATCCTCTCATTTTATTAATATTTTTGTGCTGTTCACGCCTTGAAGCAATACTACCAAGCTCGAGTTCACAGGCTTTTTTATAGGGCGGAAGCATTAAATATCAATAGACAGATATACTTGGGTGTCATCAGCAGCTCCATGTACGCCGGTTGCCATTGGAAACAGCTGGAAGCCCGCGTCCACACAGCTGACAACCAACTAAAACTTATGTTTCCAGGCCCACAAAACTATGGTAACCACTTGACCGTACAATAACAAAAAAAAATAAAAGATCGAGCAGCCCAGCTGCCGTGTACTACGTCCGCTTCGTCTTTACAGCGTTCGCGTAAGTGAACAAAGAAAAAAGGCCGCCGGCATGTTTCCATGGAGGGGTACTCGAGTAAATGCATCGCAAAGTGGTGAGGGCATCGCGTGAATGTTGCGCAATTGGGTACGGTTTGTGAATGCTTAATTGTTATTTTGTCTTTATTTTTCTCATCCATTGAATGAAATAGAAGCGTTTCCTTGAACGAGTGATGGAACGCTGATGTGCGATTCAGTGCGCATACATATACGGTGTGGCCAGTGAACGGTTTGCAGCTCGAGCAGTCGGTTTTTACTATATAGCAGACGCTGCCTGCGTCGGCCTTGCGCGACAATATAGAGAGTTGGGGGGTAGACAGTTCACACGAGACGCAAGCATACGACACGATACGCACGGCGCGAGCATGCGCAGTGCAGTAGTGGCCATCGCCACCGACGCACGACGCCTGACATCGTGCGACTAAAAAATGCTCTGCATTTGAAAATAATACACGCGAGTGCGCGATACGCACCTCTTTCTTCCTGGCACCGTTCGTGTGAGCAGCAGTGCAGTTATTTTTAAGAAGAGTGAGACGCGTGCTTTACACCTTGTCCTGTGCCATATCGATTGATTTGTTGGGTTTAACATCCCAAAACCATCATATGATTGTGAGAGACGCCGTAGTTGCGGGCTCCGGAAATTTCGACCACCTGGGGTTTTTTAACGTGCACCCAAATCTGAGCACACGGGCCTACAGCATTTTCGCCTTCATCAGAAATGCAGGCGCTGCAGCCGGGATTCAATCCCGCGACCTGCGGGTCAGCAGCCGAGTACCTTAGCCACTAGACCACCACGGTGGCGCTTGTCCTGTGCCAAAAGCCTGCTAAGCATGCACGGGGGATCGGGTGGCTGACTGTTGTCCCTTCCCCGCGATGTCCTCTTTTCAACGACCGCAGGTTGATCAGGGCCCCACCACAGACTTCCTTAAGCGTCTTCTAATCGTTTACTTTTGTCTCAATCTTTACTATTTTCTCTATTTATTTTAAATCCTCCTTATTCGTTCCTTTGTGAGCTACTGATGACTGATGAGGTATCGCATTCTGATGACTGATGACATTTCTTATCATTTTCCTACTTAAAAATCACTACTCTTCCTCTCCCCTGGCTCAGTTTGGCTGCTTCTGCATGCTCGCTAGGCTGCGTGTTCTTGCGCTGCTTTCGATTTTATTAATATCGGCAGTTTTTCATCCCAAACCAGTATATAATTATTAGAGACGCCGGAGTGGAGGGCTCCGGAAATTTCGACCATCTGGTGTTCTTTAACGTGCAGTGACATCGCACACTACACGGGCCTCTACCATTCCTCCTCCCCCGAAGTTCAATCGCCGCGGCCGGGATGAAGCCAGCAACCGCCGGGTCAACAAAATAGCACCGCAGCAACTGATCCGGAGTGGCGGACGGCTTTCGCACATTGAAAACCCATTTCACAGGTGGCTAGACGTCGCAACGTGTGTTCAGAGCATCTCGTATCAGTTAGGGTCAAACCATTTTGGCCTTCACATTATTAGAATGTTATAAGCATCCCTGGTAACATTGAACATTTTTTTCGGGGTTGTTATGCCCATTGCAAAAAAAAAAACAATATCGTGTAATGAAAAACGTTTTACTTTCATTTTTATCTACCATTGCATTATTTTTCGCTTCCGTTATTCATTATGTTTCGCGTGAATAAGAGACGAAAAATTAAAGCCAGCCGCTTACGGAGTTGTGCAATTATTCACTGAACTCATAGAAGCGTTACTTCATTGTAATAAAAAATTTAATTCAAATTTCTCTTTTTTTTGACCTCGCAACATCAGTCAATTTATCCGCTGCATATCTCGCGACAAGTGGAGCTAAGATACACCGTCCAGATTCTAATATACCAATACAGGCCTGCGGTAGAGGACTATTCTAACATAGGATATTACGCGAAACGTTACTTCATGCGTGTACGGTAGCAAGAATACCAACTCGAACGATATATCTCGAGCGAGATTCTTTGTGAAAGAGAGCGTGGGATGAAAATTGATGACGGCTAGATGGCTGGCCAAAGAAAGCACCACAAAGACAAACTCCGGAAGTGAAAACCGCCGTCAGACTGATTTCCTTTTTTCCCCTCGTACTTTCATTCCACTCAAATATATCTATAGAGTTTTTTTTTTCTGGTGCCACTACACGGGTGATATGCGTCGCACATTACCGCTGCATAATGAAATTTACCTCCGCGCTGGCGCCGGTTGGGTTGTAACAAAATTGCCGTCGGCGCGGTTGGCGGCGGAGGAATATTACATGCGTACGCCACTGCTATTCTGCATAGTTATCGATGCGCAGTTCAGCGCCTGGCCACCTCTATAACGTCGAGAGAGCTGTCTGCACTTTTCTGAAAACGGTAAAAAGGAGAACGACGATACCTCACCAGAGACAGCTATGTCGTTGCCCCGACGGAGACAGTATATATCACGGCCCAGCAAAGCCCCAGCTATTCACTATAATCACTATTCTTACGATGCACTTTCCTCCTACGGCGCTGAGGAAAGGGCTGGAGCGTGAGGGAGCTGCTTGTTTTTCAAGCCGCTTAAAAGGTTGTTTCTTGTAGTGAATCGATAGAATGAAGTTATTTACTAGACTCAAGTTAGTCTAGCCTACCCCGCAGTATGCTAGTAAAGTTTCTACGAGTGAACATTACACAAATATAGTAAGAGAGTGTTGTATGCAAGCACGTACTTTCTACTGCAGAGTTGCCATATGTAGCGCTGATAATTGACGAGAGATGCTTGATCGGTTTATAGCATGTTGGTCTGTATACTAATGAAGTGAACACCTATTTCCATGAGAACGTGGTTAAGAAAACAACGTATACGTTACAATAAAAACGTAGTAAGCACACTGTATCAGGATTCAGGTAGTATAAGATTAAAGACGCCATACAAGAGGGGCTCTGGGTAGTTCTCTACTTTCTTCAGCGCATATATCTTGCAGACTCACACGTTCACATTCATTTAGAATGTACGGAGGGACAGTCAGCACTTTATGGATATACATGGACACTTGGACCGACCGACCAACCGGATGGGTATTTAAGCAACAACTCCGACATATAACATAAGGAGTGCTTGTTCCAAGGGTCACCTTACCACCGCAACTCAATTCATAAAATAGAATTAAAGCACATCAGAAACATCCTATCAATGCTCGTCGAAATCAGAGCTTATAAAACTGCCGTTAATGAAATGGTGTGGCCCCGCTACGGTGGTCTAGTGGTTAAGGTACTCGGCTGCTGACCCGCAGGTCACGGGATCGAATCCCGGCTGTTGCGGCTGCATTTCCGTTGAAGGCGGGAATGTTGTCGGCTCGTGTGCTCAGATTTGATCACACATTAATAAACCCCAGGGGGTCGAAATTTCCGGAGCCCTTCACTACGGCGTCTCTCATAATCATATGATGGTTTTGGGACGTTGAACCCCACATATAAAAGGCTTACCGCAAACGGCACCTAGTTACAAAAGGTTTACGATTATTGCAGATTGTTTTGTTAAGAGAAGGGCTACTTTGCGGAAATTACAGATTATTCTAGAACCTACGCGGCCACTAGCGATAACGCTAGAATGCCCTACGCCACGTGTATAATTGCGGAAGCGCTTCATCGCTTGTCCGTTGATTGACGGCCGACGCTCTGCTCGCCGCTACCAGTGCCAGTGTCTTTCTGTAAACTGACTTTCTTTTTACGTGGCCACACTTTCGGCCCAAATAAACATTTCATTATTCAACCTGGTGTCTGCTCCCTTCGTCCACGTCACGACCCCGTGACAATATATGCCAAATTTGGTATTACGTCGCGTGAATAAAGAACGAAGGTATGTGACTGGTACAAACATTAAAATCATGACATGCGTGTAAAGTAAGAACATGACTACATTTCATACTCATGATGCGCTCACCGCCATTTTACTGGCTTTACATATACCAAATTTGGTATTAGGGACGCGAACGGACGGCGAAGGTGTAATACACATCCAGACATCATAATTATAACATGCGTGTAATGTAAAACATGACTACATGCTACGGTCATAGTGCACTCGCGGTCATTTCGCTAGCTTCACATGTACAAAACTTGGCGTTACGTGACGTGAGTGCCTGACGAAGATATGTGACTGATGGAAACATAATAAGTGGGAGCGGCAGCAGTTCTGCAGCCATGTCACCTAAACTAGCATGGATTGTTTTACAGATCCTGCCGCTAACCGTCCCATTCCATGCGTCAACCAGACAAAGCAGCGTGCCCTTCAGAAACTCTTCAGCGTCGCGATTTCTAGCGGATCACGTCACATGGACAAGAGAGTGGGCGTTGTCGGGCGGAGCCACATCACCAGACCTTCCGGACCCTATAAAGCAGCTACCGTGACGTTTCATCTTCAGTGGGAGTGGCAGCAGCTCTGCAGTCAGGTCGCCTGAACTCGCATGGATTGTTTTACAGGTTGTTTATTACTCCCCTGTTTCATTTAAATCCAACTCTATGTGTTTAACTATGCTGCTGCTCCCAAAGAACTGTGCTGATATAAGCCTGCTGTGGTCTTGCTTGACACTCTTAGTTTACTGAGATATTGAGACTAATCCCAGCCGTTCCACAATATAACTGCTACAGCAAATTCTTCAATCACAGAAAGAAATGAATTCTAAGCTTTCGTTACTTGAACAAACACTTGACGAAGTTTCCGTGACGTGTGCGAGATTGGAGGGCCTCAAAACCACAGTACGTAACATGGAAGAGACAAACAGCAAAATAAGAGGATTGTTGAATTAGAGGTCAGGGAGAGGAGAAAGAACGTTATCGTTTATGTAGTGCCGGAAAGTCCCAATGAAAAAAAAAGAAACAATTGAAGACTCAGTAGTGAATGGTATTTTTTTAGATCACCTTAGTGTTAACGTAGCCTCAGTTGAACGAATTCACAAACTGGCACAAAAGTGAAAGGATCGAAGCCCCGCCGCGGTGGTCTACTGGCTAAGGTACTCGGCTGCTGACCGGCAGGTCGCGGGATCCAATCCCGGCTGCGGCGCCTGCATTTCTGATGAAGGCGGAAATATTGTAGGCCAGTGTACTCAGATTTGGGTGCATGTTAAAGAACCCCAGGTGGTCGAAATTTCCGGAGCCCTCTACTACGGCATCTCTCATAATCATATGGTGGTTTCGGGACGTTAAACCCCACATATCAATCAATAAATGAAAGGATCAAACTAGACCACTTATTTCGAAGCTTTATACCTACAAGAAAAAAGAAGTAATTTTTCAGAACTGCAAAAAACTCAAAGGAACCGGCATAAGTATTTCACATGACTATTCATATTAAACGAAAGGTAAAAGAAAAGAACTGTGGCGCTCTGCTCAATCAGATAAACAGGCAGCGCGAAACTCAAGCCTGTTAATGACAGGCTATATATCAATGAAACGGCCTACACATGCGTTGTGCACGCACAAGCACGTGTCCGATTACCTAAAGATTCCGTTTCATTGTCTTGCGGCAGTGCATGCCATAATAAGCTACAGGAAATAAGACTCATGAATGTTAACGCCAGAAGCATTGTTCATAAATAGAACCAACTAAAATACTTATCCTTACTACATGACCCTCATTTAATAGGAATAACAAACTTTGCAGCACGCTGACATTAGCATCGAGAAAGCATTTCCCATAGGCTACAACGTTATTCGCATTGACAGGACGAGCGCAGGTGGTGGTGTTGCCCTGCTGATGAAAAAGCACATTATATTAAAAATTGCTACCGGACATCGATGGACATGGAAGTACTTGGTGTAGGTTATTCCTTAGCGAGGCTACAATACTTCTAGGTGTTGTATACAGAGAAATAACAAGTTCATTGGACTTTTTTGATAAAGTAAATGCCTATTTAAATGTAAACTCGAATTGAAGAAGCAGAATATTAGCTATGGGCGATTTTAATTTACCGGGTGTTGATTGGCGTAATAGAATTCCAGGTTCTTAAAATCACTCGCACATGGAACTAATGTTAGAATCAATGGGTAATTATAACCTTATCCAAGTAATTGATAGTCCAACACGAATACACAACCATTGTCAGTCAACTCTAGACCTAATATTCTTGTCAGATAAAACTTTCAGGCATGACTTCACTGTTGAACTCGGAATATCAGACCACGAACCAGTAGTAGCTGTTCTCAGTGTGATGATTCGATTGATTGATTTGTGTGGTTTAACGTCCCAAAAACACCATATGATTATGAGAGACGCCGTAGTGGAGGGCTCCGGAAATTTTGACGACCTGGGGTTTTTAACGTGCACCCAAATCTGAGCACACGGGCCTACAACATTTCCGCCTCCATCGGAAATGCAGCCGCCACAGCCGGGATTCGAACCCGCAACCTTCGGCTTAGCAGCCGAGTACCTTAGCCACTAGACCACCGCGGCAAGGCGCAGTATGATGAATAAACCGCTAAACAAAGGTCGGACTGCCTCCGTGTATGATTTTAAACGTGCTGATGACACGTCAATTTGGGATGCCCTGGAAGTCGGTTTCGACATGCTTCCACGTGATGAAGACGTAAACATAATGTCGCAGCACTTTAAATCTCTGGTATCAGACTGATTATCGCGCTTCGTTCCTTGAAAAGTAAAAAGAGTTGAGCGGCAGAATGTGTGGGTAACCCGCAATATTATTCATTTAAAGCGCCAACTGCGACGTGCACGCAAAAAGATTTCTCGCATAGCATTAACGATTTCGTTCCTCAGCGCTCAAATACAGAAAGAATTGAAAGATGCACGAACTCATTTCTTTTCAGCTACAGTGTCTAAATACATGGCTCATAATCCTAAAAAGTTTTGGAGCTACTTGTCTTCTTCGAAATCAAAGATAGAACGTGTAATAGTCAACGGGGCAGTTTAGTGAACCAGTGAGAATGGCTGAGGCATTTAACAACTACTATGTCACTGTGTTTTTGTCACAAG
The DNA here is from genome assembly GCF_043290135.1 of Rhipicephalus microplus. Classification (NCBI taxonomy): domain Eukaryota; kingdom Metazoa; phylum Arthropoda; class Arachnida; order Ixodida; family Ixodidae; genus Rhipicephalus; species Rhipicephalus microplus. Next base: position 326,129,115 of record NC_134710.1, on the reverse strand, counting down.
CGAGCGCTCAGAAAGGGAGTGCTTCGCCGAGTTCTGGCGGCGGTGACGGTGCCGGGCGCCAGAGGGGCGCCTCAGGGTTGGCGCTAGAAAAGAAAAAAAACAAGCATCCAAAGACTCCCCAGGCGCGCCGTCTCTCTCCGCTCGGAAGCGTAGTTTCGCCAACCAGCCTCCTCACATCGGCCGCCGAGCAAGCCCTGGAAATATGTTGAAGGAACGGGGCGTGGTGATGCAGAGTTGCGTCACGTGTCGCAGACGGCTCTCGAAACGTCTCACCCTTTCCCCAGCCTTGGCTGTGCATCGCGCCAACGAAGCAATTACAATTTTCCGGAATCTAGCGCGGAAAGGTATTCAAGTGAGCAGTGGAGAAGGGAGATCAGGAAAAGAAGAAAGTTTGCGGCAGTGTGCGTAGGCTGTTTCCGCCGTGTCGGCGAAGGTTTTGTCTTCAGTGACAAAGCAGGAGACGAAGACAGTTTACGCCAGCGTGCGTAGGCAGGAGATAAATGAAGTTTTGCGCAAGTATGCGTAGGGTCATTCCGCCATGTCGGCGAAGGCTTTTGTGGTCAATGACAATGCAGGTGATGAAGAGGGTTTCCGCCTGAAGGGTGAAGGCTGGTGCTACCAGCAAAAGAATCGTGTAAGTCTACCGCCAGACAGTGAAGACAGGTCCTGCAATTGCAACGCGTGGCAAGCCGACGTGTTACCGGCGAAGAAGTTTGGTGCTTGGAGAGCGGCCAATTGAAGACGCGAGGTTTCCTGGAAGAGAAACTTCGGGGGCAGCGGATCGACAACAGCGCTGGACTTTGTGTGAGTGATTCTCGGAAGAGTATCATTCAGACTTTGTTTCAAGGACTTTTGACTGAATAAGTTTTCAAACTCTTTAATCTTTAAGCGTCTTGGTTGTTCGATGCATGTGATTGCAGTGTAGCCCGCATTGTTGTTTGTGTCTGTTGTTCGAGTGTGACTGATTGTACTGTGTAGTATATTGTTTGATTGGTGGCATATCGTATTCAACTATTGTCGAGTGCACATATTTGTGTATAGTTTTATCTGCCATACTTAAGAATACAATTTTGTTTTGGTTATTAACTCTCGGCTCTGGCTAGTTCTTTGGGCTACAAACAGCGTCCGCTGGCGCGCCAAGTGGGACCACTTCTAAAGTGTCGGCGCTTTCGTGGTGCAGTTCGGGGGGCCGATACTTTGGCCCTCGGAATCAGCCAGGCGATCGCTTCCTTGATTAACGGGACCTGTGACAGTTTTCCGCCAAGCGTGAATGTCCTGTTGAAAACACTCTAGTAAACGATGAACGTACAGATGATGTAATAATTTATAAAGAAAGTATTGTAGCGCTCCTGGTTATTCTACATGTGAGGAAAAGTTCTGGTCGGGAAAAATACCGAATGCATTTCTAAAATGCTCCTGTGAATGGGTCTCAGGTTTTGTAGTTGAAACATACATCTCTTGAAAGAGGCACCTTACCGGATGCCTGGTTGATAGGCTGCATCGTTCTGATATTTCAAGCTCGAGACAAACTACAAGTAAATAATTACTGTCCTATCTCTATAACGTGCACTGCTTGTAATCTACTTGAACATATCACTAGCAAATGTTTGGTCCACTTCGCAGAAAAAAATGTTTTTTCATTCCAAGCAACATGATTTTTGCAAACGCTTTTCAAAAGTTACACAACTCTTTGAGACAATACAGTATTGCGCAAATGCTATAAACCAGAAATAACAAGTTGATGTTATTGCCTTAGACTGCTCTAATGCGTTTGATAAAGTCTGCCACATGAAACTAATACGGAAACTGAAAACGTATGGTATATGCCCCATTGTCATAAATTGGATAGAGCCGTATTTGTATAATGGGTGCCAATTTGTGGAAATTACTGACGAATACTCGGCTTGCTTGCCTGTCACCTCTGGAGTGCCCCAAGGTTCTGTGACAGGACCCCTGTTATATTTGCTTTATGTCAATGATATATCTGCTAATGTGGATCCACAGATGACTGTTTGCAGACGACTGTTTGTTATTTTGTCGCGTTAAGAGTGCCAATGAACAAGTATTGTTACATGAATTATTAAACAACATTTACGATT